>NC_138866.1:43070605-43670605 GCF_965194805.1 Balaenoptera borealis | reverse complement strand
AATCCCTTGGCCTTATGAATTAAATCTCTTCATAGAATTCACCATTATCAGTTCACTGAATTGTCCATCTCTGATGGCCAATAAGAAATTTTGCCCCTCCTTTCTAAACTCCCTAAAGTGTAAGACAACATGCATGAGGGGAAAAAATCCTTTACTAGATCAAGTTCTCCCTTTCATCATCTGTATACACTTTGATTCAAAGTAAATAGGATTGCTGGTGGGGTAGGAATAAAGACATGAGTAGAAGGAGATCCATAAGTATGTTCAACAGGCACTTCTTGTTTTGCATATTCAGGTGGAAACTACTAAGTACAGGTGTGCTAAGGCTTTAGTTTCTACTATAGTATTTACACTTCTTAGTTTATGTAACCTTTAGCACATTGAAATTTGAGCTTTAAAGATCATGCCTCATGGAGTTAACAGCAGCCCTCAAACATAAACACACACATAAATGGATCACACACACACACAAGCACAGACACACATATATAGTCCCATGTTTCACAGAAATCCTTTCTTCAGTCTCTTATGATAGAGTAATTTAAGGTAAATTATACAAATGAGCAGATTGGTCCTCCGTAATGTCAACACTGATAATGCAAATATAGTAGGGGATTTTAGACAGGTAAGATTTTTCTTTTATTATTAATGAAAATTAATCAAATGACAGCTGAATACGTTTCCATTCAGGCTGGTGAAAGTGTTAATGTTAATGTCAGGATATGTTTATCTTCACTCTCAGTCATGGTTACAATTATTATGTTGTTAAGACACCTTTACATTTGCAATAGGTACCTCATTTACTTCCTTTATAATCATTCCCATTACAGTCACAACTACGCACCTCTAATGTAATAATTCTCTTTGCAGCCGTGTAATCCTTAAGACAACATTTATTAACATGCACCACCCTGACCTGAGTGTGCACTAGGCACCAAGAAGTGTCCAAAGCTGCTTGGCAGTCAGGGGGACAGCGGAGAGTCTGCCACCCAAAATGTCCTTAGAAAGCAATGTATTGCCTCCTCTCCCCATAAGGAAGATTTTTGCCTCTCTTTCCTCTGTAAACAAATGCAATTTCTCATTGGCTCCAGCATAAATCTAAAAAGAGAATGTAGCCTTATAAATTCCAAATCTGGATGATGGCTGCAGAGAGGACATGTTCTGGGATCTGATTTGCAGCTCTTACACAGTTTTGAAGGCAAACTAGCAGGAAGGAACATCTCCATGCACTCCAGGCACTAGCTATGTTTAGACCATTCCCCACCAAGGGAACCATATAGTTCAGCTTCATGTCAACTGCAGCAACAGTCTGCATTAACACAGACTGACAACTGCGGGCATTATAATCAGCGTGCAAATAGTATCAAAGGCAAGGTAAGAAACTGGATCTTTTGGGAGAACTACCTTCGATGTCAGATTATTCCCAAGAATGTGTGTGATCACATGATGCTCTACTGTTCACAAGCTGTGTAAGTTGACTCTATACTGTTCTTTTGCATATGCACCTTGGTGTTTCTAGCTATTGAACTTTTAATAGTCACTGGTGTTTTTGTGCTTTTAAATTTTCATTAATTACATAAAAATCAAACTCAACTTTGAAGTCTCTTGATTTTTTGCTACTCTGAAAGCACAAATGATTTTGACTTTTCAGATAAGATGATTTCATTTCATTATAATCAAACTCCCTAATATTTCGGATAACCGAGTCTGCACTAGGGGAGAAGAGGGAAAGAAATCACATGATTTATGAGAATGAGACTTTCCCATGAAGGTAACTTTGCAAACTGAAACCTCCCAGCTCTCGCTCTCTTTACCCCACATTTTATAGCAGTAGAACCTAAATCCCCTCCATTCATTTATTTATACATCATTTGAAAATCATTTACTGAATGCTATCACTCTATCTGAAAACTACACCAGACAATAGACACGTAGAGATAAAAGACAATGCCTACCCTCAAAGAGATGGCAGTCTGGAGGAAGACAGACAAGCTGTTACCACAATGAGTGATACCAGTATGACAACGACAGCCCCAGGGTGCTTCACGAGCACAGAGAAGGGGACTCACTTCCACCAGGGCAGGAGGAAATAAGAAAGGTTTCCTTGGAGAACAGAAGCTGAGGATTTTAGAGTAGCAAGGTATCTTAAACATCTTGTAATTCAACCTCCCTTCTACAGACTATAGAAATTTCTTCTACAAAACAGACAACCAAAGTTTCATCCTGTTTCTGTTTCACTGCTTCACAGATGAAGAGCTCACTGCTCTGGAAGTCAGTTCTTCCCACTATTTGGCAGCTCTCATTGCTATTAAACTATTTCTTAGGATAAGCCAAACATTTTCTCCTGGTAACTCCACTTACCACCACCCCACCACCTTGCACTCCAGAATGTAATTAATTCCCTCCTCTTCTATGTCTCACATATGTGAAGACAATGATTATATCCCCCCTATTTATCTCATCAGATTTAAACATTCCAAGTTTCTTCCAATGTTCTTCAAATGAGAGAATTTGCAAGTTACCATATTTAGCAAAGTGTTTCATAAAGTGTGAACCCAGACCTGCTTGCAATTCTGCAGTTATGACTGGGACATTGTATTTGTAGTAATTCAGTCTACAGTTGCATTTAATTCCTTGATTGGAAGGCTCTCACTTTTCCTGTCCCCCAAGAGCTTTTAGAACCCAAACCATTCTTATCCTGCAAGTACCCCCCAAATCCTTTTACTACATACTCTTCTTAAAAAACATCATCATATTCCCAGGCACCTAGACCTGAAATCTTGAAGTCCTAAGTAGATATTTATTATATCTTACTTGGACTATTTAAATGGCTGCCAACTGGTCTTTCTGCCTTAAATCTCTCTCTGCTCTAATCCGTCCTTCAGCTGCCACCACAGTAATCTTCATAAGGAGGGCTCTGATCATGTCATTCCAGGCTGGTATATACTGTGTATCTTCTTAAACCTCCCCTCCACCTCTAATGGAAAATTTTAAATTTCTTAATCAAAAATATATATTTTTACTTGCCTCATTCTATTCATAATCCTATTATACCATTTGTGTGATACTTGTACAATTACATTTACAACCTTGGTTAATACTCCAAGTTCACGTTATTACTCATATTCTATATATTGACATAGAACTATTCAGGGCCATAAATATTGTTCTTTACTCTCTTCTCTGCTTTTCCTCCCATAATTGGGCACTTTTTCTAGTCTGAGTTTTCTTCAAAGGCCACAACTGTTGTTGTTTACAGTAACACTGAAGTTATATATCATAAAAGAAATATAGATAAAGTGCTATGGGAGTTCCAGAGAGGAAAAGATTGCTTCCAGCGTGGAGGCTGTGACAGACAGAAGTAGTTCCGGGAAAATCTTCATGGAAGAGGAAGAATTTGAGTTGAGGCTTAAAGGATGGATAGGCTAGAAGACTGGGATAAAAAGAAAGGGTATTACTGGTGTTGGGATTTACAAAGAAGAATAAAGTGAGAGTGGGCAAAGAATTTTAATAGGCTCAATTGCCAAGAACATAAAGTGCATGAGAAAAGGGAGCTAAGGTCCTAAGAGAAAAAAGGGATACTATCTTAGTGTACTTGAATGCCAAATGGAGGCATTTGATACCATTGGAATGACAAATTTTCAACTTTGGGTGATCAAAACAGCATCTGTGCCTCCAAACTTTGAATTGCCTATCTCTTCAAAGTCAATAAAGATATACACTAGGTTTGGGTTTACACTGTCATTTGACTCAGTCAAAGTAGGTAGAGGTTAGTGGACTTGATGACCCTTGCCATACATCAGTGTATATATAATACAGGAAGATGGGGACAGTGCCCACTTTGCCATCATATGATGACTCCAGGCACAGGTCCCTTTGTGCACCTCAGTACAGGATTATCACAGTATGTCTCTCCTGGGGACAATTACAGAATTTCTCCCAATTCCTAAGACTTTTATGTACACTTTAAGTTTCCTCCAAGTATGCTTTCTACATCCTCTTCTGAAAATCTCTGGGTTCACCCCCAAAGGCAGAGCTTCTTACCTGTTGCAGGGCTCTAACTCTGCCAGGTTCTTCCTCCTTCTCCTCCCATCTATTACATGACTACATACCTCTTGGCACTGACTTTGTGGCATTTCTATGTACATGACACTTTTTTACACTTGAATAACTTCTATGTATGAGCACCTCAACTTCTTAAAAAGGTAGAACATCCCTTTTCCCTAGAACATGGGTTCTTAACCTGGACCCACACATACATATCCAAGGTGTCTGTGCATAGAATTCTGGAGGTCCATGATCAGGAAAAATAAATCACATCTTTAATTGCACTAACCTCTTATTGAAAGTTAGCATTTTCTTATGACACAAATGAACTTATTTACACAACAGTAAGACTCATAGACATAGAAAACAGACTTGTGGTTGTCAAGAGGAGGGATGGATTGGGAGTTTGGGATTAGTAGATGCAAACTATTATATATAGAGTGGGTAAACAACAAGGTCCTACTGTATAGCACAGGGAACTATATTCAATATGCTATGATAAACCATAATGGAAAAGAATATGAAAAAGAATATATATGTATGTATAACTGAATCACTTTGCTGTACAGCAGAAATTAACACAACATTGTAAATCAACTATACTTCAATAAAACAAATAAACATTTTTTAAAAAGTTAGAATTTTCTTCTATTGTAAATATAGGCAACAAATTACATTATCTGAAACAACACCTGTGATTTTGTCTTGAATAGTGAGAGATCACGGATATTTTCATCATATTTCAGTTGCAGATATCTCAAAATATTGTTTAGCCCCACAGATAATTCAAAATTAAAGTCATTATTAGACTGGGAATTCCCTGGCAGTCCAATGGTTAGGACTCGGTGCTTTCACTGCCATGGGCCCAGGTTCAATCCCTGGTCAGGGAACTAAAATCCCGCAAGCCGTGTGGCACGGCCAAAAAAAAAAGTCATTATTAGACTCACTGCTAGATCTTATTATTTAAGGCATTAATAAAGAAAGGGACATATTACTATGTCACAGCTTTGGGTTTTTTTCTTATTTTGATAGCTGTATTTCAATAAAATTGGTTTCCTTTGTAATTTTGTTTTTTAATGCATTCAAAAATATTATTCAGAAGAGTCTATAAGCATCACGAGACTGCTAAAGGAGTCTAAAGCACAGAAAGAGATTAGTGTCCCTCCCCTGGAGGGAGACCCTGCTGCATTTAGAGTACACATAATTGGTGAATATCCTAGGCAGGAAAACACACTTAGCAGAGCCCTAGAGCAAGACTGTTCTTCCAGCATCAGAAAAATGGCTAAGAGCATGGGCTGGATCTGAGAGTCAGGTTTCAAATCCCAACTCTATCATTCCCTAGGGCTGCAGCCTCTAAACTACGTGGGTATGCCCTTATCTAAAATATAAGTTGTGAAATTTAAATGAAATTTTATATGTAAGTGATTAGCACAATGCCTCATACATAGTAAGAATTTAATAGATAAATAATACCTATCACTAATGATGAAAAATCTGAAAGTGAAATTAAGAAAACACTCCCATTTACCATTGCAACAAGAAGAATAAAATATCTAGGAATAAACCTACCTAAGGAGACAAAAGACCTGTATGCAGAAAATTATAAGACATTGATGAAAGAAATTAAAGATGATACAAATAGATGGAGAGATATACCATGTTCTTGGATTGGAAGAATCAACATTGTGAAAATGATTATACTACCCAAAGCAATCTACAGATTCAATGCAATCCCTATCAAACTACCACTGGCATTTTTCAGAGAACTAGAACAAAAAATTCACAATTTGTATGGAAACACAAAAGACCCCAAATAGCCAAAGCAATCTTGAGAAAGAAAAACAGAGCTGGAGGAATCAGGCTTCCTGACCTCAGACTATACTACAAAGCTACAGTCATCAAGACACTATGGTACTGGCACAAAAACAGAAATATAGATCAATGGAACAGGACAGAAAGCCCAGAGATAAACCCACGCACATATGGTCACCTTATCTTTGATAAAGGTGGCAAGAATATACAGTGGAGAAAAGACAGCCTCTTCAATAAGTGGTGCTGGGAAAACTGGACAGCTACATGTAAAAGAATGAAATTAGAACACTCCCTAACACCATACACAAAAATAAACTCAAAATGGATTAAAGACCTAAACATAAGGCCAGACACTATCAAACTCTTAGAGGAAAACATAGGCAGAACACTCTATGACATAAATCACAGCAAGATCCTTTTTGACTCACCTCCTAGAGAAATGGAAATAAAAACAAAAATAAACAAATGGGACCTAATGAAACTTAAAAGCTCTTGCACAGCAAAGGAAACCATAAACAAGACGAAAAGACAACCCTCAGAATGGGAAAAAATATTTGCAAATGAAGCAACTGACAAAGGATTAATCTCCAAAATATACAAGCAGCTCATGCAGCTCAATGTCAAAAAAACAAACAACCCAATCCAAAAGTGGGCAGAAGACCTAAATAGACATTTCTCCAAAGAAGATATACAGATTGCCAACAAACACACGAAAGAATGCTCAACATCATTAATCATTAGAGAAATGCAAATCAAAACTACAATGAGATATCATCTCACACCAGTCAGAATGGCCATCATCAAAAAATCTACAAACAATAAATGCTGGAGAGGGTGTGGAGAAAAGGGAACCCTCTTGCACTGTTGGTGGGAATGGAAATTGATACAGCCACTATGGAGAACAGTATGGAGGTTCCTTAAAAAACTAAAAACAGATCTACCATACGACCCAGCAATCCCACTACTGGGCATATACCCTGAGAAAACCATAATTCAAAGAGTCATGTACCACAATGTTCATTGCAGCTCTATTTACAATAGCCAGGACATGGAAGCAACCTACGTGTCCATCAACAGATGAATGGATAAAGAAGATGTGGCACATATATACAATGGAACATTACTCAGCCATAAAAAGAAATGAAATTGAGTTATTTGTAGTGAGGTGGATGGACCTAGAGTCGGTCATACAGAGTGAAGTAAGTCAGAAAGAGAAAAACAAATACCATATGCTAACACATATATATGGAATCTAAAAAAAAAAAAAAAAAGGTCATGAAGAACCTAGGGGCAAGACGGGAATAAAGATGCAGACATACTAGAGAATGGACTTCAGGATACGGGGAGGGGGAAGGGTAAGCTGGGACAAAGTGAGAGAGTGGCATGGACATATATACACTACCAAATGTAAAATAGATAGCTAGTGGGAAGCAGCTGCATAGCACAGGGAGATCAGCTTGGTGCTTTGCGACCACCTAGAGGGGTGGGATAGGGAGGGTGGGAGGGAGGGAGATGCAAGAGGGAGGAGATATGGGGATATATGTATATGTATAGCTGATTTACTTTGTTATACAGCAGAAACTAACACACCATTGTAAAGCAATTATACTCCAATAAAGATGTTAAAATAATAATAATAATAATGATAATACCTATCATTAACAATATTATTATTATTTCAACTATGATCCTTCATGACTTCCCATCAATTCTGTCAAGATATGTTCTTGTCTCAAAATATTCATCACTACAAGTCTTCTGAAAAAGAGTGATAGTAAGAAATCCAGTTCAATTTAATTCAACCAATATTTATTAGGGAACTATTGTGTGTGCTGTGCTGTGTACTGGGTGCTGAGATTATAAGATAGTTAAGGCCTGGCCCCCTGCCCTGTAGCTCATGGTCTAGCGGGAAAGACAATCATGTAAACAAACAATTATGACAACTTGTAATCAGTGCCTAACATCAGCACTAACAAAGCGCTGTGAGAACTTGGTAGACAGTAGGATTAGCTGGCCAAGGAGGGGGCAACTGAGCTGGAAGCCTTGACAGTGATGGTGATATTTGAGCTCTCTGGAAGGATGAGTAATGGCTTAGCAGGCAGAAAGGGTATGACATGAATCAAAGCACAAGTCGGAGAATTGCCAGACAATGTCAAGAACAACAGTTTTGCTAGAACGTAGAGTGTGGGGTGGGGAGTGAATTAAGATGAGCTAAAACAGTATCTAACACCTGGGCTAAGCCAAGTGTTGTAGAAACCTGCTACTCAAAATATGGTCCCAGGATCAGCAGCAGCTGTATCACCTGGGAGATTATTAAAAATACACATGCTTGGGCCTCACCCCCAAACCTACCAGATCAGAATCTGCATTAAGGAAATCCCCAGGTGATTTGTATGGCCATTAAAATTTGAAAGCACTGTTGTAGAATCTTTTTTTTTTTTAATAAATTTATTTATTTATTTTCGGCTGTGTTGGGTGGGTCTTCATTGCTGCGTGCAGGCTTCCTCTGGTTGCGGCGAGCAGGGGCTACTCTTCGTTGCAGTGCACGGGCTTCTCATGGCGGTGGCTTCTCTCATTGCGGAGCACAGGCTCTAGAGCGCAGGCTCAGTAGTTGTGGCACATGGGCTTAGTTGCTCTGTGGCATGTGGGATCTTCCCAGACCAGGGATCGAACCTGTGTCCCCTGCATTGGCAGGCGAATTCTTAACCCCTGTGCCACCGGGGAAGTCCACATTGTAGAATCTTAAATGCCAAGCTTAGATGTTAAGCTTTTATCCCATGGCCCGTATGTGTTACAGATCTGGTTTCTAGAAAGCAAGTCTAATAGCAACATGAACAAACAGATTGGAAGGTGGGGAGCAGGAGGACTAGATAAGAGACCAAAGTAAGGGCTCTGTCCAGGTAGAGAGGGCACAAAGCAGACATAAATGCCCTCTGGCCTTGTCTTCAGTTGCTTGAGTCATCATTACCTACCAACAATTCTTTGTATTAAGCACCTGCCATATTCCAAGTCCTGGGCTAGGTACTGAGGGGATAAAAATAAGTTTAAAGTGAAATCCCCTGAAATTTTTTTCCTACCTAGTGAGATGACAGAGATACATGAAAAGTTAACAACAACAAAAAGGCTGTGTGTGTTACACATATATATACACACACATATATATGAATGTGATGCTGGTGGAGGTTAATTGCCACCTCTCCCTGATTTCCACTGTACTCTAAGATAAAATGATTACAGGTCATCTTCTCCAGGTGAAACTGGCAGCAACTAATCCTAGTTTCATGGCTGTGTTCGACTAATCTAAAGAGACAGGAATGGATAGTTAATGGGGGCTAAGAGCATCATCATATCAGCCATTAACCTGAGGAGAGGCAGTTTTTCCCTGATCCTGCAATCACGTGCCCCAAGCCCAGAATGTTTAAACACATAAGATGTTATGGAAAAATCTCGAACATTTTGGCCAACCCAATATTTTGTATATAGAAGAGCTATTTTTGTAAAAAGAGGAAATAATACAAGGTTCTGCAATACACTTTTTTCTCTCTCCATTAATATTACAATTAGTTTGGGACTTCCCTGGTGGTCCAGTGGGTAAGACTCTGTGCTCCCAATGCAGAGGGCCTGGGTTCGATCCCCGATCGGTGAACTAGATCCTGCGTGCACACCGCAACTAAGACCTGGCGCAACCAAAATAAACAATTTTTTTTAATATTACAATTAGTTTGTTAGATATTTGATATAAATTTTAATGGTCTAATGAATTAATAGCATTTAATACTAACTAATAAGTATTAGTGACTATTCCAAATATATTAACTATTTTATTTCTTAGTAGAATGCATATCTGTTCTTATAAAATGAAAGAGTACTATCTGCAAGGAAACTCCCCATCTTGATCAATATTGCATCCTAATGTACACCCATGTTCTTTCTTTACTGTCAGTGTAGGCAAAAGAATGCTGTCTTTGGAGTATCTACAATTCCACCTGTTTTACAGCAGGAAAATATTAGAAGGAGCCCCACAGCAGTCCAACCCATGGAAACGTTACTCACTCTTCCTACCTGACCCAGGAAAAGTAGGAAATAGGGGGAATTAGAGCTTAGCTACAAACTTAACAATTTCTAAAGATACCGTCACCACCACTCACACACACACACACACACACGCACGCACATCTCCTTTCTTCAGTAATTTCTTCACTGGAGTCAACTGTGAAAAAGGTTGGCCCCATGGCGAACATAGAAGAAATAAAGACTTGCACATTAAATTAAGGAAAGCAACAAACATATAAACCCACTTTGTTGTTAAAGAGCATGTTAAGGAGCGTGTTGGGAGCACCGGCTGTTGATGAAGTTCAGGAACGTCACTGCAGATCCCATAATTCTGAGAAAAATTTGGGAACAGTCTGGGCACTCCCTCTCAGCAAGGGCCATGGAAGCTAGACGTACTGTAGACAAAGCTTTCTAATGCCAGCAGCATGTCTGGTTTTTAAGATGTGTATTTATTTAAGACTTTATTTTTCCTTACTAGGATTAATACTACACAATGAAAAATAAAACAAACAAACAAACAAAAACCCTGGTACTATTTCTCTCACAATCAACTAGTTTCTAGTTTAGTTAGCAGGTAAGACTTTGGCACTTACCTGGCATATAACTCACTACTTACAGTACCACATTTCCTTCTGGTTTTAAATTTTAAAAGGGGACTTCCCTGGTGGTCCAGTGGCTAAGACTGCACACTCCCAATGCAGGGGGCCCAGGTTTGATCCCTGGTCAGGGAACTAGATCCCACATGCCGCAACTAAGACCCAGCACAGCCAAATAAATAAATATTAAAAGAAGAAAAAGAAGAAGTTTAAATTTTAAAAGATCACCACAGAGATCAAACATCTCCAATACTTTACCAAGTCAGTGCACTTCCGATAAATCAAGGACCTAACAGTGACCACTGAGGTTTAAATTGAGATCTAACAACAGTACTTGCTCCAATTAACTTTTTCTAAGTAGAATAATGCTGTTCACTGTTCTGCTCCTGTCCCTACCCTCCCTGCCTTGAGACCAGGGGAAACACCAGCTATCCTCTGGTCCTGACAAAGACAGAGGAGGAGAAAGGAGGTGAGCTGTGGATGGACTGCCAAGCTCATGCCAGCTGTAAAAGGTAAATATTAAAGCCACAGCAGTCTTTTTGAGAGCCCACTGATGCCAGGCACCATGAGAAGGAAATCTGCATTGGCAGGTTTTGTTATTTTTTTTAACTTGACCCTGACAATACCTGCTGTGCTACCTGTGCTTTCTGCCAAAGAAGTGTCAGATGCGGGAGGAAGTTTGCACACCTGGTGAACTCAACCTCACAATGCCATTTGGAAGGAGGAGAGAGAGAGAGAAAGGCAACTACAGAAGAGAACAGAGCCAAGAAACAGAAACCAGGGAGGGGGAGGAAAAGTAATAAAACAAACAATTTGGCGGAATTCTTGTGTGACATTTTCCAAGATCATATTACACCACAGGGACAGTAATAATTAAGTATTATGGTAGCGCCAGAGTGTGAGAATACAACACTCTGGATTTGAATTTTTGTACCTGGAACTCAAAAGGAAACTCTGCACCAGCCACCGTGTCTTAGATTTTGATGCCCTGTTTGGCTGGCTGCTATTCTGTGGAGTTTCCAACCGCATGTAATTAAACATTAAGTGGTCTCTTAATGGACTGTCTCTTCCAAAAAGGCCTTTTTAAAATTTACAATCAGTATGTCTATAGAAAACACTAAGTAATTCCCTTTGCCTATTCTGGTGACACTGTGGCCATTTCTTTAACAGCATTGTTTTTCTAAGGAGTTGGTTTGATTGAGGCAATTGGAAGGGGTAAGGGAGGGGGTAGTTTCAAAGATGGTCAAGCCAAAGCCAAGCTTGTTAGCAGCAACTGTCACACAACAAGGCCAGGACACAGGACACCATATGGAGCTTCAGCAGCTACGGACCCTGGGACCCATGTATGTTCTGAGAAGCAGCTTAAGTGCTCCAACCTCCCTCCGCATGCCCAGATCGCCCAGAGGGACTTGAGAATTGGAGCATCACATGCTGTACTTCTGTTCATTGGAACATTTGAATTCTATCCGAATGTGTTTTGAAAAAAAAATGTTTTCATTCATGAAAGTGCTGACCAACATTAAGCTTCTAATGTCAATTACATTTCCACACACCTTTAAACCCAGCAGTGTTTCCCTTTTGACTCCTAAGTTTCTGTCTCCTGTAATGACCACCCATCAGTGTGTTCTCCCATAAACACGAATGTGAGCTCCACAGGAGGTGAAACCTTGTGTGTCCCAAACCCAGGAGAATGCCTGGTACAGAGAAAACCCTCAAATATTCACTGAATGAACAGATACATCTTTATAATGGTCCTAGTTTTCCTAAACCCTAATGAAAATGTAAGTGGAAACTTAATTTTACAAAAGTTTGACACCTGAGAATCTTTTCCTATAGCCATTCTAACATCCATTTTAATCTCTCTAAAACCAGAAAAACATTATGATTTTATTATTCATGTAATTCGTTAGTAATGCAGCTAGTGTCTGCTGTTTGGAGCACTTTACAGCAGGCATGAGAAGCTGCAATGAGCTTGGTTATTCTTTGAAATTCCTGAGGAGGTCATAGCTGAAGTGCCTTCAAGGCAAATACTGACTCATTAAATAATTACATTTCCTTGTGGAACAAATGCAAATCTATATTAACCTACAGAAATCTCTTTGGCAGTAATAATATTAGTGTCAGAACTGTCAAAAGAACTGAAAAAAAAAAAAAAAGGGACTTTCCTGGCAGTTCAGTGGTTAAGATTCTGTGCATCCACTGCAGGGGGCAACGGTTCGATCCCTTGTCAGGGAACTAAAGTCCCACATACTACATGGTGTGGGCAAAAAAAAAGAACTGAAAAATACATTTGGTATTCAATAAGCATACAGTTAGATAGATAGTAGATGGAAACTCACACCTAACAGGTCATTTAGCAGCAATTCCAGCCCTCCACTAATGCTGGACAGTTCCTGAGACTTAAGTCCAAGAGTTCTTCCTTCTCTAGCTTTAAATGTTCCAAACTGGAGATTGTGCCACTTCCCTGGAAGAACTTTTCCATAGCTAGTGAGAGGTCATCACTGACATATTTCTTGTTTCCATCAGTTTACTCCAAATTAGTCTTGGACAATTCTTCTGCCTACCTGATGGGTGATGCCTTTTCAGGCACTGGCAGGTGGTTGTCAGGTCCTTGCTCCACTGCAGACATCACAAAGGTCTTGCCTCCTTGCCCATGCGCTCAGAGACATGTTTTGATTTTGCAACCTTAAACAAATTGCTTGCACAGTGTGTACTGAAGCACTGTGGAAGCTGATGACTAAAACTTCACTCTTTGCAAACATAGTCCATTTTGCCTATTCAGGCTTTCTTGAGACATCAGTCCCTCTAGCCACTTATTCGTTTTCCCTGTAATTCCTTAGAGAGCTGAATTGCCATCTTCAGTAAATTCATTTGAACAAATTCATTACCCTGTTCTCTTCTCCTTCTGCCATCATCCATACTAGTTGATTTGCATAAAGCCTTTTTTATTCCCAATTATTCTCTTACTTCTTTTTTTAAACCAAGAGCCCATTTACAAGGTCTTTATTACTTTATTACTAGATTACTTTACCTCACTCTTCTTGTTAAATGCCAGTGTATAAGGGGGAAAATGTGAAATGCAATGGCAGCCCTGTTTGAGCCATATTTAAAAGGAAATTAAAACCATGTTTTGACAGTGTTTTTAGAGATGGGGAGGGGGCAATAAACATTGCCCACAGAATGAACTACCCCACATTATGTGGGAATAAAGATGCCAGTATCGTTCTTAACTAAAGTGAGAGCAGGTTGGTGTTCAGAGTGCTTGGAGCTGGGAAAAAACTACTTGCAGTGATGGATAAATATTTTAACTCTTAACATGGAGAGGACTAGAGGTATGATTTAAAGATAGTAGGGCTGGGAAATTCCCCGGCAGTCCAGTGGTTAGGACTCTGTGCTTCCACTGCAGGGGGCATGGGTTCGATCCCTGGTAGGGGAACTAAGATCCCACATACTGCTCAGCCAAATAAATAAATAAATAAAGTAGAGTGGTTTGTCTTGTTACACCTTAACCCCCTTATAAAATCTGTCTTTGCTCTTACTTCCTTCTTTCCAAATATATTTGCAGATTTCAAAATCCTTATGGTTTCTACCAATGTTGAACAAAAAAAATACAGACTCTTCATGACAAAGGCAAACACAATACAAAATAAATTTAACCACGCAGTTATGTAACACATATAGTTTGATACATATTATACAATATTATATAATCACTCTTCTTGCATTCTTCCTATTACATCTGTGTTCCTGTCCTTTTAGTAGAATGAGCACAGTCAACATTAGTTCACCGTGGCTTCTGACTCTGACTCAGTTTTGCTGGCCAGTGGCTGACTACAATGACGATGACAATAATGGTGATAATAATAACAGAGAACATGGACTGAGCACTTATTAGGCCCAGTGCTTTAATACCCACAATTGGGGGAATAGAAACTATTATTTTTCCTGTTTTACAGATGAGGACACTAAGGCACAGAGGGGTTAAATAATCTTCATAAGGACAAATATCTACAAATATCATTATAGAGGAGCTTGGATTCAAACCCAAACAATCCAACTCTAAAGTCTGAATGCTTCACTACTATCCTTAAATACTCCCCTAGTGAAACTAGGGGCTAATTTCTCAAATAATGAAAAACATATACTGACTTACATTTTCTAAGGCACCTGGAAGTTACATTTCCTTATTAAATAATGTTGTGTGAGGGTTTCTACAATGTCAGGAGAGCTAGAAATATAGGCAAAAAACCACAACACAATTTGTATATGAAGTTGGGGTAAAATTAACCAAAGCTCAGGAAAAGTTCAAAATATTCAGAAAAGATAAGCAGGATGAGCACAAGCTGCACATTCACAAGGGAAGCTACATATGTCCCTTGGCACCAAATCCACTCAAGTTATCAATGAACGACACAAATGTAAAAGTTCAAGACCTACAATAAAAACTGACCTCTGGAAAGTAGTAAATTTGCCAGCTTGGATAGATCTTTGAAAGGCTGAGTAAATCACCTAGTCCAATGCTCTGTTTATTGATTTAAGACATATGCAAATCATTTCAATATGGGTGACTGATCCCATCTTCACCATCATCATCTTGAAGAAGTGGCAGCTCTAACCAAGGAAACAAAAGCCTAGACTCTTCCCCTTTAAGGTTCTGGACTCTATCCAGACCCTCTCATGAAGCAGAGAGATACTAAAGAAAGATAGTCTTGAAATTGTAAGCCCTTACAAATACTCTAAACATGTGTGTTTGCCTCTTGGCTGACCAGGAAAATGTTGTGACTCTCTTTATGCTTTCTGAACATTATATCATCAAAACACTAGAGCCAAGGACAGTCTTAAGCGGTAAAAAGCCTTCATTGTTTACCCCATGTCTTATTTCCCCACAGTCACTTAGGCAACTGCCCAATGTTACAAAATGCACCACTTTATCCATCAGTGACTTTTTGTCATAAGGGGTGTTCCTTTACCAATGTATACAATCACCCATCCTATGATTAGTAATTATAGCTTAGGTTTATTTAGTGTATCATTTTTGGGAGAAGATACCAAAGGATGGAATAGGGTTTGTAAATACCAGTTAATTAAAAAGCTAGGGCAGCAAACAAATAGACTAGGAATGAAGTTATGGAAAAACATAGTGACATGGTTCTGTGACACTGTTTGCTGACAACTGAAGTTCTGTGTAAGTGAAGCTGATCTTTGATCCTGTCCAAAGGAACTTTTTGCTAAAAATACCTAAAACAATTTGGTTTTACTTTTACCATCAATGATCCACTTCCAACACATGGACGTTAAAAAATATATTAAAATAGCTGCAGTATTTTGAAAACCTCTCCATTTAAAAAAAAAATCTGTCGATTCTCTCTAGAGCCATCTAGCAAAATCAAATAGAATCATTACAACTAGTATATTGGAGTAGCAGGGGCAGAATAATTCCACCAAGTAGTAACGGCAGGTTTCTATGACTTCAGGCTAGAACTGAGTACGCTGGGACATGAGACTAAAACTCTTCCCTCTACATATTTGAAAATGTGAATAGTAGTAGTTCCCCTGCAGGTCACTTGGCCACCCATCTCTGGGCACCAACACATAGGACAGCTTTGTTTTTCAGTACACCCCTTTCCTTTATTCTCCACTGCCCACCACTTCCGCCGTCCCTTCTAGCCCTGAACTTTACACCAAATGAGCATATGGTGATCTGTACTGACCTTAGAGATGGCAAAATAAAAGCCATTTTCAAAACAATAAAACCAATTCTAAATAGGACTTTGCCTTTTATTTAAGGTGAATTTCCCCTTTACTGTTTGGCAAAAACATTCATTTCCAGAGGCTTTTTCTAGTCATAGTTACAGTGATGTTGTTCAAAGTTCATTGGGCAGGGAACACACAAGGTTACCTTTTCAACCTTTCTAATTTTTATTGGATTCTAAGCTCCTACATCTTGGCCCTCAGGCATTTTCGTTGACACAGCCTCTTACCTTCCAGTCCAACAAAGACCAAAGACTTCGGATATGAATTTTTTAAAGTAACCACTGGAGAAGAGGCTTCAGTTGTACTGGCCCAACTGGCAATCTGTGGAAGGCCACACGAATTGCTCAGAGATAACGCCCTGCCTTTCACCTTGCGGTCACCAGTTTGAGTCAAGCAGAGATTAACGGTGTCCAAGGGTTGTTATCATCTGGTGATGGCTTGGGAGCTGATATGAAATAAATTGCTAGTATCTTGTGTCTACTTGCCTGAGGTCGCCTGGTTCAGGCTATTTGAGGGACCAGATCCAAATCTTAGCTGCAATGGTTACTCTAAATGGAAGCCTCTGTGCAAAGATCAAATGCTAAATAAACCATAGATTATACCTCTTCTTGCGTTAATGGAAGATATCCTCTCAGACAAGGTTGGAAGTAAGCTGGGGAGTTCTAAGTGGGGGAAGTGGGCAAAATCTGCTATTCAAGACGAAAGTCCTCTAAGTATTTAATTTAAATTCTATCCTGGGTCCCCTACAGGTGATTATACCATCTGATCTGGAATTCCTCTCCTGGATGACATAGTCTTGCCCTCCTTCTCACTCAGTCAGAAGGTCCCACACCTCCCTTATCTATTGTTTCATCCACCTTTGACAGTCATCAAGCTTTAAAAGGAAAAACTTTTCAACAGAAAAATTTGGGAACCTACGCATGGTTGGTATGTGCACACATATTTATGTATGTGCAGAGACAGAAAGAGAGAGAACCAATTCACATTAAATTTTCTGAAATAGTTAATTAGGGTCGGAGACTATCTTGTTATTATTGTTGTTATTGCTGATTGTTTTGTTTTGATTAAAAAGGCTTTTGGATCTGAATCATTAAAATATTTGCTTAAATTTTCTACTTGATATTTCATGCAAAATACCATTAGAACAAATCTTGTCTACTTCATTCATTAATTTAATGTGTCATACATAAACAGACTCATGGACAATAATTCAAATTTAGGTAGAATTTAAAAATAACTAGGTAGAATTTAGAAATAAAAGGGACTTTTAAGATTATTTTGTTTAAAGAAAATTAAAGGTTGCTAAAAGTTAAGGGTAGATTTAAATTTTACAGGGCTGCCATCTTGTCCAATTGTTACCAAGAACTACAAAAGTTTCCATCTCCAAGTTCACCCTTCATTCACAACCTATGCATCATAAAAACCAACGGTTCATAATTTGGGGTGGTTACAAACCCTTTTGTAAATCTGGTGAAAGCTATGGATCTTCTGCCCAGAAAAAATACACTTAACATACAAACCAAAGAAATTTTCATACAATTGAGTTAATTTACCCATCCCCTAAAATCAATCCACAGACAACCATCCCCAAAAGGATACTTGAGTCACAGGTTAAGAATTCCTGAAAAAGATATCAGCTCAGGCAACTTCTAGTAAGAGTACCTACTCCACATCTTTATCAATACATATGAAGAAAAGAAAAAAAGGAGAAAAAGCAATATGCCCTCTTAAAATGGGCAGAAATCAAGATTATTGGTTTAATCAACCCAATTATTTGTCCTTGAAAATGGTGAATACATGTTTGTACCACTTCTCCTCCACCTCAAAACTAGAGGGCCTTAGAGTATGATCAATTTTAAGACCAAACATATCTCTTATGATTTTGGTAAAAGATAATTAACAAACAGACTGAGGTTCTGTTAGCCTTCTAGAGCTTCAAGTGGTCAACTCAGACTAAAATTAAAAATAGGGTCAACTTAATCATCAAGAGCTACTGAAAAATAAATTTCAGTTAGAGACTTAGATCAATTTAAAATTTAAAAATTAATGTGATTCTTCTTTCCAAAATTACCTAATTTCACTTTAGACATATATGTCTAATATATATGTACACATATATATAATGTACACATGTATATATGTGTAATTTCTATATTACCCATATAAATATATATAGTTGCCCAAAATATCTGCCTCCCATTAAAAAAAAAAAAATCCTTACCACTTCCACAGCAGTAAGAATGGCTGAAATTCCCCAACCAAACACAACTCAAAAGTTATCAAATTTGTTTAGATTAGTGGCCAAGAAGGACTCAGGGGAAAGCTTTACATGTGCATCCTTAGTGTTCAAAACTACCTCAAAATTCAGTTTAGACGACTTCGTCAGCCAGTCGTCAAAACGTACCCTGGCACGAAGTAATCTCGCCGCTCCACACGCCAGCTGGCAAGGCCTCGAGTTGGAACCGGAAGCCGCTGCCAGCCGACCGCCCAAGCCCTCGGGGCCCGGGTGGGTGCACTTCCGCAAGGACACTGGGACGGTGCCGGCTATTCCTCGCGGACCCGGCACACTTGGTTCCGGGGTCTTAGCCCAGGCCTGGCGCGGTAGGTAGGGGTTATGCCAGGTTGCGAGCTCTAAGGATAAGCCTGTTTCAGTTCCCGCGTCTTTCACCACAAGGAGCTTGAGGGAGGAAGTCTGGACTTCGGAGCCCGCCCAGCGTGGGGCTGCGGTCCGGGCATGCGCCGAGAAGAGCGCCCACGTCGCCCTTGACCGAGGGGAATCATTGCCTCGCGGCGTCCTTACACTCATACCCCCATCAGATCCTCGTAAAGACCATGGATGCGGTTGGAGAAGGAAGAGCACGCGCACCGCGAGCTCCCGGGTCTTCCCCGCTTCCGCGAGGAGGCACAGTGCCCTAAGGACCCAGCCTCGCCTCTGCCGGGGGGGCGCGACCCACATTCCACCGCTCCGCAGGGGACCCGGCGGCGCCATGTGCGTCCTAGAGCATGGCTCGGGGCGCTGTGGGTTCGAGGCCCACTTCCGGGGCTGGTGCCCCCACGCTGCATGGGTTGGGAGGGGGGTCGTGAACTCAACGTCCCACGCAGCTGCTGCGTAAGCTGCTTCTCAGCCACTCCAGTAACTCCCAGCCTCACCCGTTGCTCTCTCCGGACTCGCCAAATGACCTTAGCCCGGGACGCCGCGCGGGCAGGGGAGGCCCCTGGGGCGATGCCCGTGTGTACTTTGCAGCCTCCAAAGGCCCAGCGTTCGGAGTCTTCCGCTTAGTTCGCTGGGTGAAAGGTGGGGGTGGAGAATGGGAACACGGTGCACTTGCCACATTTTTTCGTTGAAAGCCGGGAACCCACTCCCTCCCTGGCGCCGCGGCCGCTGCCAGGGCGTCCTTTGCGTCGTCGACTGCGCGCACCCTGTCCAGAAGGCTTCCTCGCGGGCAGCAGGAGAGCTCCACGAGTGTTCCGGACGTGGCAGGTCTTGTCGGGGCAAGCCAAGCATCCTCTTCACAGGCTTCGCTCCGAGGCGGCCAGAGGCCGAGAGGCTCGGGAAACCCCAGACTCAGGGGAAACCGACATCCCAGGCAGGGGCCTAGATGTGCCCTAGCCACCGCCTTTCGGGCATCGCTCCATTAAAAGAGGGGAGGGGCAGTGACCGGCGACCCGCCCCTCTTACGTCTGGGGGTGACCTTACGCCTATAGGCAAGTTTTCCCCTCCCCTTTCCAGAACAGTATGCGATAGTTAAATACGGTTAAATGAAGAACATGGAAGACTCCCGCTCTGCTGTCCGGAAGAACGCCTCTTACGAGCATGGCAGCTAACAAGAGGTTTGGCCGTAAGCTGATAATCAGGTAGCTGTGGTCGGACACCCACTCCAGAACGCCGCTTCTCAGGAGCCATGTTATCACACACGACGTCCATTAGGCCCCAGTAATCCGCTATCAACGCATTTTAGAGCCATTTGAATGTTAAGGCGATTTTTATTAATGGCCCAGGAGCCTAAAATGTGACTGTTGGTTCTAGGAACAGATTTTAACACAACTGGAGGCTGCTATAAGTGATTTTTAGGTCTCAGTGTAGCCTAAGGCCTCTGGAGATTCCAGTTGGGCGATTGGAGGCAGGGTCTAAGGAGAGGCTTCACTCCACCCAAAAGCTGTCTCTACGGGCGTTTTATGCCCTTTACCTCGGGAACCTGGGTTGGAGGGTGAGCAGACCTGCAGGGCGCAGGATATACCCTGTGGGATTTGGTGGTCCCGTCATGGGCAGTTCAAGGGGAAAAAAGAAAAAGGCAATAGTATAGCTGCTAAAAACTGGCATTTTATTTTTAAAGTCCTCTGCTGGAAATGTCTTCTAGTGATGTCAAGTAGACTAAGAAGCCTTTCATCCAAAAGGCCATTTTCCCACTCCGAGGTAGGCAAACTATGTCTAGGACACTGGAGTGGGTGACAGGATTCCATCTGATTCTTGGATAGCACCCCTGTGGTGCTGAAACAGAAGTCAATTCAAACTTTGGCCACTTACCATTATATTTGCTACGGGATTCTTTTTTTTCCCCCCCTTTGTTGTTGTGTTCCCCCCCCCCCGCCCCCCAATACCATGTTTCCTTCCTCTGAGAATTGAAGGTAAAGGATGGGGAAGATTAAGGAATAAAAGTGAGTCACAGACCTCACACTGTTCGACTTTCCCTCTAGGAGAAAAACAAAATTCGAAGCCGACCCTCCCCCTAGTGATAGCCTGACCTCTTTGGTACCTGCAGTTATCTTTGACCAAATGGGTTGGACTTGGTAGGGCTCCTTTATTTGAATTTGCTTATTGTTTGTTTACAGTCGACAGCAGGTTGGTTTTTAAATATAAGACACACTGCTTGCAAGAGAGGAAGTCTGGCTAGTTCTCTTTAGAGCTGGGGGCACCTCCCTTGCTTGTGGGGACTGCTGCATAGTAGAAGGCCTTTCAAACGCATGCCTGCTTACTTCTCCTCTCCAGCCATTTCTCCATACAAAAGCTTCCTCCAGCCCCCGTGATGGGTTCCCTTTCCTTCGAACTGCTTCCACCAGAAAAACTGCCCTTTACAGAGTCTGAATTTCGTTTTAATCAGGTTAAAACCGAAAAACCACTTATTATTTTAAGGTCTCATGTTGCTATTAACAGGCAGTTTAGAAGAGATGCTCCAAGCAATCGTATACAATGTGTCTCAACACACCGAAGCACTACCGTTCACATGTAATGTTAATTCTGTCCGAGACAAATCCCATAATCTGTGCAGTTTCAGAGCCTAATACGGAAAAACATCGGGGTGGGTTTTGTTTGGGGTTTTGCTCTCTCCATCCCAGGGGAAAGTGCCAGGGGCTCCCCGTTTTTTGTATCATGCTAACTCAAGGGCAGAAATGGGGCGACTAGGGGGATCAGGTTTTATCAGGGCACGCTGCGCTTACAGGGTTCTGGCCGTTGAGAAGAGGAAAAGAAGTGTTCAAGACACTGGTCGCAGATCTGGGCATGCAGATGCGTGAATGGGGCGTGAACCCTTTTGTGGTACGAAAGGGAAAGAGATAAGGTTTTGAAGGAAGGCGTGAGGAAGGCAGAGGTCATGGCAGAACCCGACCCTGCATCTCTGCATTTTGGTCGTTTTCTAAGACGTCAGCTTCCGTTTGTGTGGGATGCGCCTGTCTCCTGCCCGACTCCTTTGTGTTTCTCTTTTGTATGATTAAAACACGTCTGTGTATCAGTAAACCACCACCTCACACTGGCACTCCTGGTTTTGGGTTACAGCTTTGTCCGGGTAACAACAGCGAGGCTTTCAGTGGGTGTTAGACGCGGGTTCAAACATGGGGTGAGCGCACCGGGGCTGGCCGCCCGAGCGCCCGCTTCTGGTTAAGTGGAGGCGGGCGCAGGACTGCGGCCCTGCCCCGCAGGTAACCGGAACGGGCCGCCCGGCGCTGTCCGGGACGCCAGAGGCACGGCTTTCCCCTTCCAGAACTGGCCTCTGGCCTTCAGGGCGGGTTGAGTGCTGCGCCGGGTCTGAAAAGGAAAAGTCAGGGCATCCAGTTTAAAGACGAAATCTAGAGGCGTCGGAGAAAAGCGATGAGCCGAGGGTAACAGAGTCCCGCAGGCTCCCCCCTGAAAGGCTCAACTCAGAGCCCAGGAGCCCCAGGGAGGGCAGAGCACCGAGCGCAACTCCGCCAGCCCCACTAGCAGAAGCCCCAGGCTTTCCTGGAGGATTCCTGGGGCCCCAAGCAGGCCCAGCTGGACCCCCTCGTCGGCGCCACATCTTCGCCGGACACCGGAGGCCAAAGGCGCGGCGGGAGTCCCCGCTGTGGCGGCGGCAGCGGCGGCCTCGCCCTTTACCGCCAGTAGGACACCCAGCCGTCTGCGGCGCTTCCTCCTGGGGAGAGAGGAAGGCAAGAGGCCGCGGGCGCCGTCGGGCCCGCGTCTCTCCCCTGGCCCCCGTCTCTCCCCTGGCCCCCTCTCCCGGGCCCGGCAGGGCCAGCTCGCCATCCTCTCCTTCGGTCTCGGCTTCCCTTCCCTCCAGCTCAGGGCGTTCGCCTCCTGGCCGGGCCACGCACGCGCACCTGGAGCCCGCCCGGCCCCCGAGCTCGGCCAGGCCGTGAAGTCACCCGGCCACGGGTGCCCAGGACCACGGCTGACCCCGAAGCCTGACTTCAGGGCTCGAGGAGGCCGTGCTCCTCCCTGGGCTGGCGGCGCGCGGGCCTCGCCGGGGCCCACAAGCGCCCGGAGCCCGCGAGGGAGACTGAGGACCGGGCCGTGAGGGGGGCTGCGGCTCAGCCGAGGTTCCGACCAGAGCCGGAGCCGGACCAGACAGAGGGGAAGCCGGCGGACGAGCGCCTCAAGGCCGCCCCTTCCCGGCCCGCAGGGCCGAGTGGGGCCCAGAAGGCGGCGCCAGCTAGAGAGCCACCTGGGCCTCGGGCCCCCCGGGGCAGAGATGGGAGTGCCATTCCCGGCTAGCTCCGATCTGGCAGTCGAGACTTAGAAAACACAGCTCTGAAAGCCCGCCGTGGATTCGGCGGGGAGCACAGGCCGCCCCCGGGCGCCACGTCCTCGCAGTCGCACCCGGGGCCTCCGGGGCGGAGGGTGTGGAGAGCCGCAGGGAAGGTGAGATGAGAGGGAAGCGAGTGGGAGAGGAGCTGAGGAAACTGACCATGATCTCAAACTCCGAGGTTTCGAAAGCCGGAACTTAATTGACTTGATTGGATTTCTCTTCTTATCTGTGAAGGGACGAAACACTCCCGAGGTGAAATACAAAGGGCCCAGAATCTTTGTGGGAAAGATAAAGGTTTGGGACAACAGAGCTTTGTAAAGCAAACTACCCCACCCTCACCTGCACCCCTCAAAACGAAGGTTACATCAACATTCAAGTCTTTGTTGTTCGCCAACAAGCGGTTGAAATCGCTCCCCGACGCCTTTGGAGGGTGGCGTCATTTCAGTACCGAGTAATGACGATTATTGGACTAAACTTCATAAAGCCGGGTCCTGGCAGGGCGCGGTGGCCGGAACTCTCTGGACGTGGGAGCCCGCGCTCGCTCCCCGCCTCCCTTGCCCTCCCTCCGTTGCCTGCGGTCAGGGGGAATTCATTTCTACTTCGCCGTCAATCCAAAGGGATTTAACTCCGTGGTCTGTTAAACGAAGTTGTGCAAAGGTGATGGAAAAATTAGTTTCAGAGGGGGCTCGGCGCCTTTTTTCTGACGTCCTCCTTTTTTAAAGTACGGGGAGAGAAATCTAACTGCGTGATTTGCTGAGCAGTCCGCTGTTTGTGGTTGTCGTTATTGTTTTTACAGAGAGGGTGATCTTTCCTGTCCCTTTGTGGGGCATCCTGAAAACTGAAGGCCGTGTGAGAAATTACTGAGGATCTGCTTTCCTTGCATGAGACCCAGTATCTGGACAACTATAAAGCAAAGATTCATGTTCGTTCCTTCTCTAACTCTCTCCCTCTGCACCCTCCACCCCCAGCCCCAATCTCATTCCAGTTGTAAACTACGGTAGGGTGAATATTATCAGTAGGTATTAGAAAATCTTGCCATCAAGTTGTGCCTCAGTTGTTGACTGTAAACTATTCCATTTCCTCATTTCCTTTAGCAGCAAAACAAAAACAATTCTTAGACAAGATCTCATGTAGGGTTCAAGACAGCATGTGCAGCAGCCAGGGAGGGGAAAATCAGCCAGAAAACAAAATGGTTGCAACTGCTAACATTCATTTAAAAAGTTACAATCAAGAATCACTTAATTTTGGTCAGATTTAAGAGCATAAGGAGTTTAAAATGAAATTAAATATTGCTTTTAACTGCGGAGCACCATAATCATTGAATCATTGGCCCATTTTGTCTTTTCTGGTGATTGGTTTACAAAATGCAGGTACAACTGAGAAGAGACCTATTTTTTTTTTTCCCTCAGCACTTTCTAAAAAAAAAAAAAGAAAAAAAAAAAAAAAAACCTGACCAGGGTGCCTTATGTTCAACTACTGAAATTATAGGTTTTAAAACTTTTCTGAAACTCTTTTGTTCAGAAATCATTTCTGCCTGAATTGCTTTCAGATTCTGATTACATTCCCTCTCATGTTTACCTCAGATTTTTTTGGAAGTTAAAAAAAACCCCTTAATCAAATAAGAGAATAGAAACAAGGAATTCTTGTCATTCACATTTTCTCTGAGGTACTACAGTTCGCCCCTTCTCGCTTAAAAAATTGATCTGTGTTAAGACATGCTAGTAAAGTGCCTAAGAAATTGTTAGGGTTATCTGGCAGGGAGGGAAAAGCAAGGAGAGCTTTTGATTATTAGGCTCTCTATACTCAATTTCAGAGCAGTACTAATGAAAAGTCACAAAAAGTTGACATACCGGTCATTCATATCTTGTTCATTCATAGATTAGCCCCCCCCCCCAATTTTTTAAAAATAAAGTTTGCTAATTCCCTCTCTGACCCAAGAAAAACATGTTTTGGGAAGGAGTGGCTGAATGTGGGCTTCTCATTCATAAATGGTGGTATAAAATTAAACTGGACCCAATGTTGTGCTAGAACCATTTTAATATAATTATACATATCTGCCAAATCCAGGAAGAAAGGTTTATGCATATATAACTTTTCCAGTTAACATCTGCAAGCATAAACAACGATGATCTCAGTTTATAAATTCATCAGGGTCAGAGCAATTGACCAATGTCTCTTTACTGCTAGGCTTACCAACAGCAAATTACAGATGAGTTAGTGTCCTTCTGTTTCTCTTCTCTCACTCTCCTTGTCCAGAGACATTTTGTTGTAAAGTTTCAGTGCAGCTCACCTCCAGCCAAAGGTAATCTTTTTAGATAAGTACTCAGTTGCTCTGAATTTACTTATAATTATAACCTATTTAATCACAGAAGAACCCCTGCAGAGGTGGAGTTCAAGTTTGCATACAATAACAGGAGATCACAGTTTTGAAGTCTAGCACAGATTAAAAACCACAGATGTACCATTTATATAAGACACACACTGATTGTCTCTTAAACTACATATTGACTCCTTATGAACATTATTTTTTAAATAAAGTAGTGCATCTAGGACAATCAGTCGCACAATTCACACAGCCCTGAAAAGTTTTTCAGTGCCAACTACCAGTTGGTCATGAAACGTGAGTGAGCTTGAGACACTGTCCATTCCTAAGATTCAACCAAGGATTGGCTATGACATTGGAACACCTCTGCTTAAGAAGGCTATGTCCTTCCCTCCTTTCCCTCACAATTTAGTTTTGTTTGTTTATTTTTGGTGGTATTTGGTTGCACGTGGCTAGAATGCTTTCGATCACTTTGCAAATCAGTAAAACCAATGATCTAAAACTATGATAGGATCTTAAGTATCAAATGGTTTGTCCATTTCAGGTAGCTGGTTGGCAGGCCCCTCTAAGGCCTTTCATTTTTCCTTCTATGCCTCCCGGGACATTGATCAGAAGATGAGTCTGAGCATCATACCATCTAACTCTTTTAACCAATGCCTGGCTAAAACTGGAATGTCCAGCTCAGTATATTTAAAAATCACCCACAAAAAGAGGTTCTGCAGGTCCTCACAAAACCTGGAATTTCCACGAAGATGTCTGATCTTTATAATCCAAGCAGTCAGCATTGAAGTTAAGCTTCCAGGAGGCAGTTTGGTCCTTATAATCCAAGCAATCAGTGGTTGAGTTAAAACCCAAGCTTGAAGCTCCATATCCCTGGGTGGAAAGAGAAGCTGGGGACTGATTGAGATGGCTGGTGACTGCATTGGTACCCATGGGACTGAGTGTGGTCCCTGGTCCAGGAAGCTGGTGATGCATAGGGGTCAAATAAGATCCACAGTCCATGCCCCCAAAGTAGGAAGTTGAGCCAGCATATCCTTGACTATAACCTGAAGCCTGAGTATAGGTCATGGGATAGGACCTCTGCATGCAGGAAGAGGAGGTGGACAAGGGATCTGACAGTGGGGAGATGGAAGCTGGGCTCCAGATAGACACAGGAGCACTGCTGCTGGAAATGGCTGGGACTGAGGTGCTAGAGGGGGGAGTGAATTGGCCACTTGTTCCACTCTCTGAACTCACTTCCCGAGCAGGAGACGTCTTCTTTTTGGCAGGTCTCACTTTGTTTTGACCTCCATTCTGCTGTTGCTGCTGCTGTTGGCGGCACTTAGCTCTTCGATTCTTAAACCACACCTTGAAAGGGAAAGAAACTTCTTTAACGTGGTTTCAGAGACTCCTTAAGGAAAAGAGTGGCTCCCAGATTATAAATCTGTCCTAGATGGACAGATGAGCTAAGCAGACAATCTCTCCTGCCAGTGAAACTCTCATATATGTTCCTGGAATTATATGAAAGTTGGGGAGGCTCTATCTAAAAGCATTTGACCCTGCTTTACTCCTAGCTCAGAACAGTAAAATTTAAGATAATCACCCAAATCATATGACTAAAAATTCTCCCCCTCACTTTCCTATCTCTTATTTCACCCCAAATACACACATACACATAAGACCCAGCTATATATTGGAACACGCTCACAATGGAATAGAACATATCTATGTCTTTTGGATGGGAACATAAGAGAAGTGAGGGAAAACAATCTGTTGTTATATGCCAGCAAGAACAGCCTAAATTCAAACAGTTTACAGTCCATCTTCCAGGTAGCAACTACTAATATGTAGGTTGGTTCCATCACTCTACTTTTTGTCTCTTCTAGAAAGACTCACAAAAGAAAGCTCCCAGGAGAAATGATCCTGTTGAGGAAGAAGGTCTGAAAGCTACTATTTGCCAAAACCTTCTTTATGGTAAGTGGAGTGACTCATATATACTCTGCTTTGAGCTCAAAGACAGACTTCTCTCCTAGGCTCAAGTCTGAGCCTTCAGGGTCGTGCCACTGGACACATAGATTGTTTACTGTATTATGTTCATTGGCTTGTCCACTTTGCCTCTGTGTGTAACTTTGAAAATTCTCTTTACCAGCCTTCTTCATGTTCTGCAATGAAGGTGTTGTGTTTGGTGTGTGAGGGGGGGCTTATCAGGGAAGCTACTGGCGTTTTCTGGGCAAAAGTCCTTAGTTGTCCTCTTGAATGAGCTCTCCATGTGGGTGTCTTAACTGTGGTAAAATGACGCCGTGGAGGCTGAGTGCAAACCACCCACCATGCAGAGCCATTTATTTTCTTTCAGTTAAGACTTTAGTTCAAGCCTCACAAGTGCTAAAACTTCTTCTTTCTGACTTTGAAAAAGCCTCTTTTTGATCTGCAGTTCATGCTGATGTGTCCTAGCTGAAGGGGAGTCCCAGGTGTACATGTGGTTTAGGTGTTAAACATTCTTTCCAGAGAAATCTATATGGGACTTGCATTCCAGAAGAGTTGGGAGTTTACTTTCCTCTCCAGCTTAAGGTCAAGTTAAGGGGGAGTAAGGGGAGGGGGGAAGGTATCATTGGGATACCATGTTGATATTTTATCTGCTGAATGGCTCAGATCTAGCAAATTCTGTTCTATCCCTAAGAAGTCAAAGAAAACACTCTTACTGTGTAATTTCTTCTTCTACCACCAAACTGACATGTGACCTTGAGCAAGTCATTTACTCTATTTCTTCATCTGTAAAAATACTGGAACTATCCAGGAGCTAAGCTTCTTTTACCCTTAAAAGTAGATGAGAATGGGAGGGGGGATTTCCAACAGGGGAAGGGAAAGAACTAAAATATTATGTGCCTATCCTTGAAATCTGCCAAGGCTGGGCTTCTGTCCACCAGGGGTCCAAGGGTTCTAGGACTGTGCTTTATCATTGCAGCTAAATCACCAGTCTTACCTTGCCAACTGGACCGGAAGAACCTTGGTTATAGGATTGGGTGGGGGTGGAGGGACAAAAAGGGACACGAGGAGAAATCAGACACTCAAGGGGCCCTAAGAGAAAAGTTTACTGGCTTCCGATGGAGCCGAGCATTTAGTTTCAAACCTTCCTCTGGTCCTCTCCAAGACCTGGAACTCTCCTGGGTCCTCAACATACACAGTGCTGGGGGGAGGGGTGGCACGGTCAGGAAGGATGGCTGTGTCTACATCTGCCCTACCTGCACCCTGGACTCGGGCAAGTTGATTTTCAGCGCCACCTCCTCCCGCATGAAGATATCTGGGTATCGGGTCTTCGCAAATAACGCTTCCAGCACGTCTAGCTGCGCCCGGGTGAACGTCGTCCTCTCCCGCCGCTGTTTCCGAGGGGTGGCTGCGGGACAAGAAGCCCAGGGCCCTTTAGGGTGCGGGAGCAGCTTCTCAGTCACACGGGGTCTCTGCGGGTGTCCGACTCCCGCCACGCCCACACCTCAGCGCTCCCCTGGTCCTCGCATCAGCTCAACCCGGCCCCTACCCGTGTCCTCCCCACCCCCGCCCGGCCTCGGCTCCTCTGGCAGACCCTGCCCCTTCCAGGGGATGCCCCACTCCGCCTGACGTCGGAGATGGCTCCAGACAGAGCTTCTCTTCGAAAGCTAACCAAAAAAAAAAAAAAAAGAAAGAAAGAAAAAAAAATGGAGGACAAAAAACAAGAACCCTCCAAAATCATCCCCTAAACCATCAACACAAAAACCCCACTCTGTGATGTCAAAGCGTCCCTGAGGACCGGCAGCTAGAATTGATGGGGCAAATCTCGATTCTGTCCGAGATCTAGGCTTTTTTAGGACTCCAAGGGCCTTTGTTCCTCCATCTTTCAAATGGGGGCATATTTCATACTCCTTGTTCTAGGAGGATTTTAAAAAACAGATCTTATCGGAAAGGAAAGCACTCACACCCGGGGTAAATCACACCTCTAAGGATTAGAGGCTAAGGGCCTGGAGGTCAGAGGGGAAGCCCCAGGCTTGGCGGGGAGAATTTATGATGAGAAACCCGACTTCGCCAAGAGGGCACTTCCGAGGAATTGGACTGCGAGGTACAGGCAGGGTCCCCTCGCCCAAATGACAAGGGCAGTAGCCTTCCTCGCCCCACTCCTACGTTGTAGATCCACCTACTCCCTTTCCCCAGCCCCTGCCCTCTCCTCGGCCGGTAATGCCCTGTGGCTTTGAGCTGCTTCTCGGAAGGAAAACCCAGTGGAGACCTCGCCTGGAGCTGGGGCGGGGGCGACGCCACCGCCAACCCCGGTGCTCGGGGGAGAGTGTCACAGCCCCGCGGAGCGGGCGTGGGGAAGGGCAGGGCAGCAGTGCCGCGGGGCTCACTTACCCGGGTAGCCCACCGAGGGGTGCAGCAAGTCCATGCCCGAAGTGGTCAGACTCAGCCCATTGACTGCGTAAGGCGGTTGCTTAAGATAAGACATCATGCTAAGGTTGGTTGGAGGCGCAAAGTCGGCCCAAATCCGGGAGACCCAGCCGGAAGGTCGCGCTTCGCCCGGGGTGGACAGATTCAGAGTCCTGGTGGGTGGGTTTGGAATGGTGGAGCTAAGGCAAAGCAAACAAACAAACAGAGGTGCTGGTTTACCGCTTCGGAGGACGCAGCTCTTCCACGTTCCACCACTAACTTAAGAAGAGCCCGGGCTATGCAAGGCAGAGGCTTTTAAAGGACTTGCAAAGCCTCCCCCCCCACCCCGCTCCCCTCCCCAGCTGCTCTGAACTAGAGGAGATGCAGAGAGACCAGATAAACCTGTCTTCCCCACCCCCAGCCAAAACTTAAAAAAAAAAAAAAAAAAGACCCGAAGAAAGCAATACAATCTGCCTCCCGCTCCCCCCCCCCCAACAAAACCCCACGCCTCCAAATGCACACATTGCATTCCTATCCCTACATTTGCATAGGACTCCTTGGCTGGCACTAGCTAATTGTCTCAAACAAAACTTGATTGGGGCCATTTGCAGAGACAAAGAACTCTTTGGCTAAATAAATAATGCAGATAACAAAGGCCATTGGTGAGAAACAAAGAAACAATTCAAGACATCTACCTCTCCCCAGACTGTTGCCTTTCCAAGGCAGATTTTAATTATCTTAGCTTTTTACCACTTTCAACTGCTGCGAACCTAAAATGTCAGTGCACTTAACATCTAAAATACCAACTTGCTAAACAGCAAACTTGAGAAAACTGCTCAACCACTATTATTCCACATTTGAAGTCATTTCCAGTAATCATTTTCACCTAATTAGTAGTCTGGGTAATTAGATTTCGAGGTAAGTAACAGATTTATTAGGGTTTTGGAGAACTTGATTATATGTGTCTAAAGAACTAAAGCTAAACAAACAAGTATTTAACTTTTTATCGACACCCATCAAATATTTAAACGCAGTGCAAAAAAAAAAAAAAAGTCTTCAAGTTTGGCACAGGGTGTGCTAGGAATTCTGAAGTAAAGTTAGAATCCCACCAATCAGATAATGACAGGCTCCCACATTTGCAAGTAGAAAGGGTGCACATTTGTAGCGCAAGCCGCTTCCATGTTGATTTTGATGTGTAGAGGCTGCTGATCCTACAGGAGGCAAATTTTCGGGCATTTGGGTGCCCAGCAGCTACAGCAGAGTTTCCTGTTACCTCTAGCGCCTTTCTGCACATTCTAGTTTTGAAGAAAGTAGATACACAAACACCCAAAGTTGTGAAACTAATAGAATTTCTCCCTACCTTTCAAGGGTCCTAAAATCCTATAAGAAAAAGAGCTCAGAGAGGGAAAAGGAAGGAAGAAAAAGAAAAGTTATTTACTTTATTCTGTTGATTATTTCTCACTCTCCCAAGCAAAGGGATCCAAAATGGATGTTTATAGACTGGCTGTTTGCAATATTGGCTTTTGTTTTCCTAAAAGGTGGCACTTCTCCTGCATGGATCTCTACTTTGCAACTTTGACACTATGAGAGATTGCTTCAAAATGGCGGACACAAGATTAGGAGAAGTTCCCTTTTACTTTTACAGAGGTCCTACTGAGTTTTAAGGACTCTGGATTTTCATATTTACATTGCTTAAGAGATCAAGACACAAAACTCCACAGATGGAACCCAGTTACTGCAACTTCTTCCTGATTTAAATTCATAGCAGAAAAAGCATGCTTTTCCACCCTTAGATCTAATTTAATGTAATTTTATAAATGCCCTTGTAGGAGTTTGTATTATCTCACCAGTAAAACTAATTTAGTTGCTCCTACAACAAAGACTTGATGTTTTATCTTTTCCTTTCATGATAGTTATTTGGAGGCTGTGAAAATAATATTGCTTTAAAATACAGTCATGTATTGGTTTTAATAGCCTCTAAGCTGGGGTTCTTTCTCGTTTAATGCAAACTTACTATGTCGGAAAGTTCTGAACTACTATAGAAACAACTGAAATCATATCGGATGTGCACATGAGAAATATGGAAGTGTTCTTACATGTATAGCTCTCACCCAATTAGAAATGCCTGACACATCATGCATTAAAGTAGCACATTCCAGCATAAAAAGCAGTTACAAACAGAAAACAACAGGACAGAGATCCTTCTTGGAGCTCCTTTGCTCTACCATCGAAAAATGACCGAAATTCCCGGCATAGACTGTTTTCCATTTACTACCGGATACATCTTTAAAAGAAAAAGGAACAAAACAAAACTACGACGTGTTCTCCACAGCTAGCCTAGGTATGCGCTCTCCAAAGAAGAGGCCTTAGACACTTCCATCTAACTTTCAAAGCCCTGCCAGGAAGCCTTTCTCCCTTCCTCTCTAAGCAGAGCCCAGAAGGGGAAAAAGAAATCCCTTTTCAAAAATACAAGCCTCAAAACAACTGCTCAGGAGGTGGCCCCTGGAGAACTCCTACCTAGAAGGAGCGGGCGGCGGTCTCGCGGCGAGTCCGCGCAGCCGCTTGGCGCCTACACCTCCGGGCGCGAGTGACTTGGTCCGGCGTCCCTGTCCGGCAGCGCTGCAGCCTCGCAACCCCGGCGCCCGCGGTCCTGCTCCACTTGCCCGCCCCGGGCCGCGCTGCCTTATATCTAACGGTCAATTCGTGCAATCTGTCGCTCCCCCTCCCCCCTCCTCCCTTCCCCCTTGTTTTTTTTTTTTTTTTTTTTTCATCTTCCAAGGAGCCCATCTACCAGTTGCTGTGTCCTCGCTCAATAATAATTACCTCGTCCGAGAATTAATTATAATAAATGTTTTCTTGATAAACTAACGAGATAATCCGAAGGGCACACGTCCCTTAATTACAGGACGCCGTGCTCAGCTCTGCTTCTCGTCCGGGCTGATTAATTTTCTGCATGATGGAAAGGAAACAAAACTACGCGGACTGGCGACCTGCCTGCGGCTCGGAAGACAACGAAGAGGAAGAGGAGACAGAAAGAAAAAGGAGATATGCGGGCAGCGCGGAAAACAGCCGGCGCGGGCCTCCCTCCGGCGAACTCGAGTGAAAGTTTCTGGCCTCAGGGAATCAAACAACGCTGCCACTCGCGAGGGAGGGAGGAAGAAACGTGCCCAAAGGGTTGGCCTTGACTATTAATTATGGCGAGGAGAAAGCCCTGGTGTTAGCTCTGAGAGCAGAGGTCTGGGTATCTACCTGCCTTTGGGGGGAGGAGTTTCCTCTTCAACTCCTCTCTTGTGCTAATAACTTTGGTGATGGGAAAAAGTCCCGAGGAGAGCAGGAAAAATCCTGACCCCCGAAGCTCTGGGATGCAGGGAGAATTTCCAGGAGTGACCTCCCCGTCCCCTCCCCAAGCAATCCACCACTCAAGGGGCAACGCGGCTCGGCCTTCTGTCCCCGCACCCCACTTCGGTCTGTAAAGGAGGAAGAAGCCGACTCGGCGGGATTCTGACGGGGACTTGGGTTTCAAAAAGTGTGTCCTGAAACCAGACTGTGACCTAAAGAGTCACTTGAACGCTTCAACACGAAGACTTCTTCGGAGTTTGAGGCGCGACTCGTTGCCGAGGCTGGCTGCCGGCTGAGACCTTCCGCTGGTTCTCCCCCGGGCCGACCGAGATTGGAGGCTGGGCCTCAGCGCCCCGCTTGCCCCGGCGCGAGCCGGCCCGCGCCGCCCGGGTGTCCCCGAGCCTGGGAGCAGAGCGCGCGAGCGCGCAAGCAGGCCGGGCCGCGGCCCCTGTCCGAGAACAACTGAGCGGCCGCCTTCCCACCGGAAGGATTCTAGTCCCCGGCTCCGTGCGGCCTCGGGCGGAGCAGGGGCCACTCACCGCCACTTCTGCCCGCCCCAGGTGCGCGCCGAGGGCTGCGAGGGGCGGTCCCGGAACCGTCCCACGTTGGAAAACGACCCTTCCACGCTCGCTCGGTCTAGGACCACAACACGCAACAGCCATGGTGTGGGGCGGGGGGGCCGTATGGCACTCAGGGTTTTTTCCCCCCGGGGTGGGGGGAAGTGGTGCTCAAAAAGAAAAAGGAGATTTGGAGGCCCTCTGGAAGAGGCCGAGAACCTTGGTGAGCTGCTCTTGGCTGGGGGAGAGGGGGCCGAAAAGAGCGAGCGGCGAGCGCCGGGGCGGAGGTGATGCCGGCGCTCCCCGCCTCCTCGGTTATCCTCTCGGGTTTCCTCTCACGTTCATTAGGGACAGGCAGGAGCTTGAGCGGCGGCCGCCGGCGCCCGCCGACCCGCCGGCAAGCCGGGCTTTGGGCGCGCGGAGGCGCCCAAATTATTATTATTATTAACAACATCATCATCATCATCATCACCATCACCATCCATCCATCCATCCATCTAGCTACATCTGCATCTTTTTGTCTCGGACTCTGAAAACGTCCTTGGGATCAATCCAAATGACCCCAACCACATGTGATGTCCAAAGCGCAAAGATCGCAGGGAGAAACCCAGAATGGGCGTTGACATAAAACAAAACCACAAACAACACCCCTCCAAAATACCCCACATCGGACTCGGAGGGTTTCCACGACGTTTTGCGAAAGCACCGACCCCAGGAGCGCGCTCCCTCCCTTCCTCCCACTCTCGCCCTTATCTCCAGATCACAAATTTTTAGCAGTGATCGTTATTACACCTCAAAAATTTGCAAGGGAAAAAAAATACATCAGCCTTAAGAAGAACTCCACGTTCTCAAAGGTGCATCAGTGGGTCTACTAGAGGCACTGGGATGACGGTAGACAGAGGGACACGTAGATATGATATAGACAGACACGACAGACAGACACTTACCTTAGAGCCACATGGGAGGTTGGGGGGGGGAATCAAATTATCCTTCAAAATTCCAAATAGCCAGCTATCCTAAAAGAAATCAAGAGTATTGAGTTAGAAACCTTGCAATCTTCACCCTTCCATGAAAAGTCAAACACAACAAAAAATATTTTTCTAAAGAACAGAAAATAAGGAAAGTCGCTCGAGTTCGAAACGCGCGTGGGCCCCTCTGTGATACATACAAAGTAGACGTGAGGAGGGCTTCTCTAGCGATTTTTATTTTTAATAACAGTGGAGGCTGAGTTGGAGCTGAGGTCGGTTCCGCTCTCAGGGAGATTTGCTGAGAAAGCGCCTCTCTGGCAACTTTTTGACGCAAACTCTCCAACCAATGGCAGGGAGAGAATGATTGACACATCTAAGCCAGAGGGAAAATAATAAAAACACACAACAGGGGGAGGAAAACAGGCCGCTGCTGCACGGGGGGACGAGCAGGCAACAAATCCAGGGCTCCGACATTACCAGAATGTTCTTGAAAGACACTGGGCTGTGCTTAAAATATACATTATGGGCCGGAGCATGTGAACTTATTGTATAATTAAAATGATGGACAGGGAGGCCTCTCCTTTCCTTCTCCTGTTCTTCCTTTCCTCTCTTCTCCCCCCACCCCCCTTTTTTGTTTTTGCTTTTGTTTTAGGGAAGGGGAGAAAGGAAACCCATACACCTTAATATGAGAAGATAAAAATATTTAAGTCAAGGTTGGAGAAGAGTGAGCGTGGGAGATAGCTGGTTATTACATTCCACGCTAGCAGTAAGTGTGTAGAACAGACACAGAAAGCTAGTGAGACTGAAGGTTACAAACACGACTCTGCGGTCTCAAACAGGGTCAGACCACGCTGAGGGGACCGGGAAGGGTAGAGAAAGGAGGCCTGGGAGTGAAGCGTAGGCATGTAAGCAAGAGAGATGCAGATACCCAAGTCCAAGAACAAACTATTTTCAAAAACTCAGTGTCTCTCTCATTCTTTATGTCCCTATAAACGTCTCCCGGCCCCCAAGCAAGAGACCCGGGCTTCTGGTTTTCGCGCAGGGTTTTTAGAGTTTTAAGAAGCCCAAGACAGCCTGCAAAGAACACGAATCCCCGAATCTAACCCCAGGGCCGGTTGGGGAGACAGCAGGAGCCAGGTCAGGATTCGGGGCTGTGAGAGTGGGGTCGGCAGGATACCCGGGGAGGGAGAGGACGTGGGAGGCCCACGCTGGAAATAATCAGAGTTTCTGCGTTAAAACAAACGCCACCCCAACGCCAGCCGCGGCGGGGCCTGGAACTAACCGAGCCCGCGCGGCCCGAGCCGGGGGCTGGGAGCCCGGAGGCTGGAGAGGGTCGGCACCCGGGGACCGAGCCGGAGAGAGCGAACCCCAGCCCAACTTTTCCGCCTGGCACGGAGAGCGGGGCCCGACAGACCTGAGTCCCCAGAAAAGCAGAGACGGATTGGGCGGGGTGGGGTGCGGGCCCCAGTGGACAGGCTGAGGGTGTGTGAATGGCCGGGTGGGGGGGCGCGGGGAGTGGGGGGCGGAGAGCAGAAAGCAGTTCCTGCCTCACAACTCCCAAAGCCGGAAAAGAAATATAAAATCTCTTCCTGAACACCCTCCCCCCTCCAACCACGCCGCCACGGCAAGTGGGCCAAAGAAACAGCTCGCCGCTTTTAATTTGGGGACCTATGTTAATGAAGTTGGTTAATTAATTCGTCGCTTTGTTGTCGGTTCTTATACTGTATGTGTAATCAAATGTGGCCGTCCTTGGGATTTCCAGCAATTAACGAATTACGGGAGTGCGCACGAGGCAGCCAGCGCTCGGCAGCCCGGCTGGGCTCCGGCTCCGGCTCGGCCTGGGGCTGGACACTCGGCGGCCGCGGCCAGCCTGGCAGGTGTCTCTAGAGCTCTGGGCCCCGGGTCCCCGCGAGACCTCGAGCGGCCCGGGGTCTGCCCATCTCCTCCCGGGCCCTCCGCGAGCGCTCCAATCCGAAGAGACCCGTTGGCTGTCGCGTTCCCAGGAGTCAAGACTCTCGCAGGGGGCCCGGGCTGGGGGGAGGGTGAGTACGGACCTTTTTTCTCACCCCGCCCCCACTGTACTAAAATGCTTGACAACTGCCCCGAGGCCTTTAATTGGGGGGGGGTGTAGAAATGCCCCAGGCGATCTGGCCCGTGCGGCGTAGGTAGGGAGCTCTGGGCCAGTCACCATGCTTTCGATGAAGGAAGGGCAAATCCACCCCGATCCCCCGAGCCAGAGCCTCCTTCCTACCCCAAGACAGGACAGCGTTTCCCCCCAGTTGTACCACAGAGATGTTTAAAGCATCAAAGAACGAAAAGGAAAAATGGACGTTGTGCAGCTGGCGGAGGGAAAGGGCGGGAGGGAGGGCTTGGGGGCAGTGGGGGCGGGGTGAGGTGGAGAAATGTCAGAACGCGCGCTTGTGATCTCCACAAAGTGAGTGAAAAATTGTAGACCGGGAGACCTATCTGCAGTGGGGTCCGGAGTCGTGGGAAACCCTTCCAGCCTGACGTCTTCTCAGATGGCGGGGGCAGCTGAATCGCCCTGAAAATTCCCCCGTTCTGTTAGACGGGCAGATTTCGGCGCCTTGGGGGCGTGGGAGGGCTTTTCCCCTTCCCGCGGCCTGGAGGAGACAGCTCCCGCTTCTCCTTTGCCCTCTCGTCTAGTAACTTCGCAGAAATTCGGGGCCAATAAACCACGAGTTGGAAATGGACAGTGTTAAATAAACAAGGGTCTCTTTAAAATTCTCATCCACTTCAGATGTCTAAAGTAAGATTGTGATGATTTTGTCACGGTTTGGTAAATTTACCCCTTTAAGAGGCTTTCATAAATCCCAGAACACACCTTCAGCCAGATTTGAATATAGATTTAGGTTTTAAAACCCAGAAGCTGGAAACACCGCTTTATCAAAGAGAATTTCCCTTTAGCTTAGCAATGTGCTGAAGCTCTTAAAAGATTGGATCTGAGAGAGAGAGAGAGAGAGAGAGACAGAGAGAGAGAGAGAGACAGAGAGGAGAAAGAGAACTAGACAGAGAGAGGCATGCGGGGTGGGGGGGGGAGGCGGAAAAAGACTTTCTTTTTCTTTCTAGAGGAATTCTGCCCAGACTCTGCAGCAGTTGGTAGCAAGCAAGCTTTCTCCTGGGTGTCTCCTGGAAAAGTTGCAAAATTGCTCTTCACCTGTAAGATCATGCTTTTTCTCTTCCAGTCTCTTCTTGCCAATTTGGAAATTGCAGACAGCCGGGCTCAGGTACAGTCCCCACAAACCCTACTCTAGTTCAGGACAAAAGCCACTAGCTTTGGGGGGGGGGGGCGGTGCTGGCTGTTGTACTGAAAACCTTAGACACCTGGTGGGAGAAAAAGACTCCTTGTATGAAAAGTCTAACTCGATTTTCTGTAAGTCCTTGAACTTCCAGTACACTTACTATGTGGTCATTTTATTGTCTCTGTTCATGTTTAACATTTTTTTTCCCTGTGTCCTCTGTCTTTAAATTTTTTCCTATGAATCTGACTTCTAGTAGCATGCTTTATGTTTTTAAGTAATTTTCATTAACAACTGGATGGTTTTTAGTTGCTATGAGTACAATTATCTTGCTATAAATATGGGATGTAAGCATTCAGAAGCTAAATTAAGAAAACCAGTACACGGGGAATCAAATTATTTGTCAGAGCTTGCATGCAGTTTCCAAAATATGGCTGATATTCATATTTCGAAATCTAGATGCACGTCTGGTGCTAGCTGGGCTTACATTCTCCACCCCACATGCCAGGCCAGTTTAAAATATTCCAAACTTTCCTCCAAGTTTATTAAGTATGGTGGTGTGGGGGGAGTGGAGGAGTGGGAGGAGAAAGGAGAGAGATCTCAGGATTCTTTCAGGCTAATTAAAAAAGAAGATGAAGAACAAAACCCATATTCCGTGAGAACACAGCCTCTCAGGGGGGAAGGAGTCAGTTAGACTCCCTGAACACTTACTTCAGAAATATGAAGATTAATTTCCAATCCTTTCAGTGATTCAGTGGACAGTGGGGGACCACATCTTGCCTTAGAACTGCCACGATATTTAGAAAGAAGTCATTTTTCATTAGGTTTTAAAATACGTCTTTATTAAAAACTTTGACAAGATTAACTTTAATTAATTTTTTAACAAGAGTTAAAGATTGGCGATGCTGGCAGAATTGGGGGAAAAAAGAAGGCAACAGATCACTTATGAATTAAGCTTGGGTCGCTTATTCCCTGCATTGCTGTTGCTTCAGAAAAGAGGGTAAGGGGGAAAGAAATGACTTCAAAGATAGGATTGTGCTGTCCTGATAAAAGAGTCGGAGGCAAATTCCAAATGCAAAAAAAAAAAAAAAAAAAAAAGAGGAAAAGAGGACCATGTTGTTCCGGAATGAAACGGATTAAGATTGTGTGACAAGTGCGAGATGTGGGGCTGTGAGACATTTATGAGCTGAGTGTGAGCTGGAAGCTATGCGCCTGTCCCTAAGCGTGTGAGGACCAAGGGTGTGTGCAGAGCAGGGTTAGGGTGAGGGATAGGAAGGGCATGTGTGACTGTGAGAGACGGAGAGCAATGTGAGGGGTGTGAGTGTGGGTTTGGGTGTCAGGAGAGTGTGGACGGGAATGTGGATGGACTGTTGAAGGGTGGTAGCTGTCAGTTTATGTAATTTTCATCTCTTGGTCCTGAAGTTTCCTTGAAATCAATTCTACTGCAGGCAGCAGCCTTGAGCTTACAGAGCTGATATAAAACAACCATTACAGTCCAATATCTTGCCTGTTTGCAAACTTCATTTAAAACTGGGGGAAAAAAGACCCGGGAATGGTTTTGTAAGAAAGGAAAAAAAGAAGAAAAGAAAACCACAGTGAAGCTTTAAACTAGTTTGGATAAATCTCTAATCTTTTATTTGTAACCTTTTACAAGCTTTATTTCCCGTATATGAAAAGCTTCTTTTATATGGGCACGGCAGACTTTTCCTTTGGATTTTTAATTAGAGCCCATCAATTGTAGCCATATTTAAGAATCAATATAAAGTAATCCTTCGAGATGGGATAAGGTTTTAATCGAAAATCTAATTTCCCACTCTTTGCAGATCATTTTAAGGGCTGGTTGATTTAAAAAGAGTTCAGTTTTTAAAAGACATAACACCTAAAACCTGGAAAAGATCATGTCTGCAAAATAACCAACTGATGTCGCCTTACAAAGAAAAAAAAAAAAAAAAAAAAAAGCCTGGCTGTTGTTGGGAACTTTTTTCTTCTATTTAGAAGAATTTGACTTATTTTTTTTCCTCCAACACTATTCTGTAATGTGGCTCCTATGAGAGTATTCACGTTGAATGGGGAAAGAAAAAAAGAGGAATTGTTTGTCTAAAATAGTATTTCATATGCAAAATACAGTAACTTAATTTTTTTTTATTAACAAAGAAAACATAGATCTTGACAGATCCTTTTTACTACAGGCTCCCATATTCCCAAGATTAGAAAATGAATAACGCACACTTTTCATTTTTGTTCACGGATGCAAACTTTCCACTTTCATATCCAGGCATGAACTTTCTGACCAGTTTTTAAACTTCGACATTAGAATTTTGCGATTTTAATTTTTTACAATAATTGAAAAGTTGCTTATCACAAAGGTGTAGAATTTTAAGCAGTTCTGCTAGAGTCATTAGCTTTCAATTTTTCTCCTTTTAAAGACGAAATATGAAAGCAAGGAAGAAAACAAACAAAAACTAATTGTAAGTGCACAGTCCAAACATTTTTTGCCTCTTAATGATCAAGCTGAGGTATTTGTTCAAAGACTGCACATTATCTAAATGTGCGTAGTGCATTTTCAACAAACATCACTGCTTTAGTTTAAGATCTGCAAATTATCTCTAAACTAGAAGGGATCCCCCAAAAGTTTATAGGCATATTTTCAGTCACTGACTTGTTTTTATTGTTATATCTGTTATATCTGTTAAGTGCATTTGAAAAAAATGAACTCATCGTATTTGCTTTTTGAAATCTGAATGAAGCGGGTTTGAACATATTTGATACTCATGCTTTCCTTTTATCTGCAGAAATTTCAATTTATTTAAAAGCCTGGCGTTTAATGCACTACATGGTCGCATACATTTAGAGAAACTCTCTTGTATTTCTCCATAATCGTGTCTAATAAAAACCTGGGATTTTCCTTTATTTAAAAAAAAATGTTAAAATATAATGCATCTTCATTAGGAAAATTGACTGCTGTGCTCACGACAGTTCTTAATTGAAAAGGCAACCTATTTTAATGGTGTGGTTGAGAAGATTACATACTTTATCCAAACACAAAGACAATTAATAATGAGAAGCAGGCTGCTGCCATTAACTCTAATGCAGTTGCATCAATGTCAGTGAAAAGTGCTCATACCTGAGATAGAGGGTGCAAACTCCCCTGGCTCCCTCCTTCCCCAGTTCACCCACTTCTTAATTAGGGTTTCTTAATATGTAAGCGCCAGGAGCGGCTGTCATCAGGCGGTTTAGTTTTGGGCAAGTGCGGCGCGGGGCCAGGCGCCCCTTCCCGCGGGTCGCGCGGTCCTGGGCAGCGCCTCCCGGTCGGAGGCGCCCCAGCCGCGGGTGTCTGCGCGCAGACCTGGCGCTCTCCAGCCTGCGAGCGGAGCCGGGCGAGGGCGGCCGCGGCGCCCGAGCGCAGGAAGGTTTGGAGACCCAGGGCCACCTGGTGCATTTTGAGAAGTTTACCTAAAGGGACGGGGCTGCCTCGGAGACTGGATTCTGCTTTGATTCACTTACGGAAAAGTCGTGGGGAAAAAAAAAATCTTTTAAAACAGAGTTTGAGGGAGGGGGGCCTCTGTGCGCAAGTGGTCATCCGGCGAGTCGACCAAGTTTGCCAAAGCGCCCCCTCTCCAACTCTGGCCAGGAGAGCAAAGCGTGCGTGTGCACGCGCTTCTCTCTCTCAGTGTGTGCGTGTGTGCTCGCGCGTGCGTGTGTGTTGAACGCGGGGGATCCCAACCTTTCCTAGTTTCGAGCACGCCCCGACTCCAGGCTGGGCAATGGGGAGGAGGCGGCGGCCACCTCTGGCTTTTCCTTTCCCCGGCGAGGGCGGCCAACTCAGGCCTCGCGCTGGCCGCCTCGAACCCGGAGCGGCTAGCTGCCAGAGCCGGCGCGCGAAGGGGAGACCCCAAAGCCTGGGCGCGGAACGACCGGCGGCGCCTAGTGCCAGGCGTGGCCCTGCGGACGGCCGAGCCTGGCGCTCCGGGGCGCGGGGACCCGAGGGCGGCCCTCGCGGTCGCCAAGCCCCGGGGACGACTACAGGTTGGGGAAGGGATGATCTCGATTTAGGTTTTTACGAGGTGCTTCGGCGCCTGCGAGGGGCTTGACGCCTGCTGCTTGGGGTCCTACAACCCTCGGAACCCGCTCTGCCCCGGTCTCTTCCCCAGCGCCGTCTCCCAGCCCGAGGCTCAGGCAGTTGGGGGCGGGGGTCGGGGGTCGGGGGGGGGGTGGCGCCCCTCCATCAGTATCACTCTCTCCCTTAAGGTGGGGCAGGGGGCGGCCGCAGGCTAACAGGCACACTCAGACCAGATCTCTTCCCTTCACCAAAGGATTAGTGGGGGCAGGGGGCCGAGCTCCTTCGGAGAATTCTGGAGGCTTCTCGCACTGGCCAGCCACACATAGCGCCGGGGAGAGATACACTGCTGGGGTCTGAGCCCGTGTGAGGTGCTTGGGAGAGCAGAGAAGAGCTGGTAGTCAGGCTTCCAAGGCTGCCCCGAGGACACTCACACACAAATTCCGAGGAGGAAGGAGCCCATCCTCCAAGGCCCAACTGGACACATGCCTTTCCCTTGAAAGATAGCCTCACAAGAAAGTTCCTCACATAAATGCACACTTCCATCTGCAGCTCTCAGTGTCCCTGGGCCAGCCTTGTTATCCCTCAATCATACCCCACTTTCCCTCCTGTTTCCATCTATTCATCTACAGACTTCCTGCAGACTTGCCATTTTCGTGATTCTGGCCACGGGTTAGGGAGCCTCTCAAAGCTTCTGAAGACAAGCAGACCTGGAGTTTTCCCTAAAGCCCCAGGCTCCTCCTTTCCCTCCCTCAGGAGAGATGGACCTCTAGAGCAGTGGTCCCCAACCTTTTCTCCACCAGGGACCGGTTTCATGGAACACAGTTTCTCGACAGAGGGTTGGGGGAGGATGGCTCAGGCGGTAATGCGAGCGATGGGGAGCGGCAGGCACATGAAGCTTTGCTGCCTCACCCGCAGCTCACCTCCTGCCGTGCGGCCCGGTTCCTAACAGGCTGCAGACCAGTACCAGTCCGTGGCCTGGGGGCTGAGCACCCCTGCTCTAGAGCATTGTAACCTTCCTTTGATGGAAGTCAGCTATCAGCTATTTGTCATGGTCTAGGAACCTCCTCCCCTCCTCCCCCACCTCATTCTATATGCTGTATCTAGAGCTTTTCCTGTTCCTTTGGACTGCCTTTTTCAGAAGGCAAAAGTTGAAGTACTCCAGTTACTGTTTATCAGACAAGCCTTGGTTTCTACTGGTGGTGAGGCCATGTGTGTCAGCTGGGTATCAGGGGAGTGACCAGATCACAAGACCAGCAGGAAGTGGTTCTCTTCTTGGGATAGCTTGAACCTTATATGTCATACTTGCCCAATAACATAAGAGTAACAACAGACTAACTTGTATTTGTGGATCTGTTTCTTGGCATTTGACCTATGGATGCTGGAGGCATCTTTATTAGCATGTGTGTGACTTTGGATAGCAACTCAATAATGACATTCCTAATCATTTATTGAATACCATTTAAGCTAGTTCAGCAACAGATAGTAGCTCTTAGCCTAAATGGCAGTTTTCTGGCAGCTTATTCAACTAATGGACAAGCAAAAAGTGAAAGATATAATTGCATCCAATACTTAGCTCCTGAATATGACAGAGTCACCACTTAAGAGGCATACAGACCATGCTGAAAGTAGATGGTATGTTCTGAGTTACTTTTGGAAAAGCAGTTTCTTTCTGGTTGTGCTCTCTTGTATTTGATGCACAAAATAGATCAAAGAAACACAGAAGAAACAGGCATGATTTATAGATATTGAGTATCAATAGAATCATGGCCCTTAATTTATCCTGACCTTTCCCTACTGTTTCAGTAAAAAAACAGAAGTAGCAAAGGGCTGGGTGAAGCCTTTTTCTAACAAGGAGATGTTCTGTAGACACTAGATACTCACCAAGGAATAGGTCACCTTGGGTAAGCCTGTGTTTATGTTAAAACACTTGGAGAGAAACCAAATAATTCCATTATCATTAAGGAATATTTTTAAATGCCCTGGTAGTTGACATTGGGTAGATACAACCTCAGTCAACTACATTCCAGTAAAAGCAAAAAACATTTTGCATTAGACCATATAGTCTTAAATCCAATTGCACATTTGGATCAATTTGGTCTATCAACCAATTTATTCACACATGGCAGGATGGATAAATATTTTTCACATGCAAAATTTTCCATTGAAATCTCTTATTTCTCTAAAGATGTATGATTATCAATCCAAGAAGTCTCCAGAGCATAAGTATTTTTAAAAAGTTGATTGCAACATGAACTCATATTCATTTATTTGTTCATTCATTCAACAAACATATTCAGGGGCCTACTATGTATTATGCAGTTGTCAGGAGTTATGTCTAGAGATTCATGCTCAGGACCATAAACTAAGTTAATTTTTTTTTCTCATTTAAAGCAAAAGCAAATAGTTATAATAAGAATTTGATCTAAAACTTTACATTATCTACCCTCTTTTGGAAAATTCACCATCCCAAATCTGAGGGCAGAAGTCATCTTGATTTTTCCAGTTTCTAGAGTATAGAAGATTATTGAAGACAAAAATTAAGCATGGAGAGATTTGTCAGTTGCTCTAAGTTATAAGTACTTGTGTTGATCGTCCACAGCAGTGTTACTAGGGAAAGCTGTAGGAGTTGTTTGCATTAACTGACAAAAGTTGATGACTCTTAATGTTCAAATTTGATTTGTTTCTAAAAAATAAAATCAGAAGGCAACCGAGTGTACATTTTATTATATGTTTAGATTATATGCTCTCCAGTAGAAGATAATTTTTTAGATAGGAATAAACACAACCTTGAGACTTAACTGTATATTCTTTTAGCTGATATCTAAAAGACTATATGTGTGTGTGGCATCATTACATTTTTATCTTATTTGTAAGAGAATGCAACAAAAAGTATTCAAAATGATTATAAATACCAGTTACTTTTTCAGTCTCTTTTTCTGGGCTAGACATAGTTATTACATATTTATTAGTTTGTTTTTGGCCATTTTAGCTTCAACTACTTGTGATGAGTTTTATTTCCCTGTGAATTTAGGATTTCCAAAGTAACAACTTACACTCAAATATAGTCTTTCCTATAAAGACTTTCTCCCCCTTCTTTTTAATTTGCTCTCCATCCATAAAACAGACATTACCATGGATTTTTCCATTGGTCATTGATGGAGTTATTGAATGTGATCAAATGATAATAGATTAGAACTGAGTCTCTATAGAAGAGGTCAGTGCATAAAGCCTCCGTTTTTCTGATGAACTCTAGCAGGAGGAATTAAATGCTACCTCTTATAAAGCAATCTTACTGATCTATGTCTGTCTGGACTCACTAGAGCCTTTGAGCCATCTCTTCACCAGGAGTTATTTTATCTTTTGGGTATGATTTGAGGGTCATGGCACCCATGCGTAGCCTGTGGTCTGTAGAGAGGCCATATTCATTACTACCTTTGGTACAAAGTATTTAGAGGGTTGTTTTTTTTTAAATATCCTAAAAACATCCAAAAATGCATTCTTTACTTTCCAAATTTGGCCTTTTTAATTTCCTGTACAGCTAAGAGGATATGAGAGCCCCTTTGTTCTAGAGCTGCCGATTCTTGTGTTCAGGTGTTTGTTTGTTCCAGGGACTGCACTTGTGATTTTAAAGTGCCATAAATTCTTCTAACTAAGCCCCTATAGTCTTTATACCACCTTGCCAGCTTAGATTGAAATCTTGAGAATGAAAAAAAAAGTTTCCATGAGATTAGGTAGCTATTCATATTATAAATATGACTTTATTAAATTTAACTGGCAAAGAGATCTATTACAAGTAAAGAAGGTGAAAATGCAGGCCTAAAATATCCAGGACTGAAAATAGAACATTTAATTTATGATTCTCTCTGCAGGTGGGGTGTGAAATAGAATGCTAGTGTTGCTGCTGCCAGAACGCTTGCCTATTTTTACACTTTCGTAAGGGATGTGGGCAATGGAAAGGGATACTTCTTGAATACGACAGTGTTTATGTAGAAATTCATTAGACTTAAGGAGGGCGGTATTTGCTTTATGGAAGTTCTTGGATCTCTTGACGCCAAAAAGGTATATGAGAAGGATGGTGAAACGAAAAGGAGATGAGAATCCAGACACTCCCTCAGCAACCTTACCCTGTGACAGACCCAGAGGCAACTCCAAAGCCACCAGGGCAACTGCCTGTTCAGTTTGCCAAAGAGCCAGATGCTGTGGCTTGGAAGAATCTCCTCCACAGCTTGATGTCTGGGTCCTGTGATTGCCATCCAAAGAACAGTGGTGGGGCATGCTGGGATGAATGCAGTCCCGGCATCCCACTACAGTGTATTCTTTTTTAAAAACAGAGTCATTTTAAATTAAATAAGTTTTAAAACTCACATGTTATTTTTGAAAATTTAAAAAGGAAATTGGAGGACAATGGTACAAATCAAGGCTGCATATCTGAAAAAAAAATCCTCTTAAACTTTATTTTGCTTTTAGGTCATATTTAATTATCCCATGAGGACTGGGACATTTAGAAGAGACAAAAGACCATCCCCTATTCACAGTGATGAAATAAAAATCACTACAATCTAAAAGAATGGTGATGCAGAGAGTATTTATTATTTATGTTATTAACTGTGATCATTTATAATTTATTTACATGAAATAAAAGTAAGATATTTAATTTTAAGATTAGTTTTGGAACAGAATTTTGATTGTGAGTGCCAGTGAACCTGTGTTTAAGTAAAAAAAAGCAGTAAGAAAAATGACAGGAAACATTTAAGGGGAAAAAATCATGCCTGACTATCTGATGATTCACCAACATCTCTTCTTAAATATTAGCAGTATTGTCCTATGAAGCAACATCCCTCCTTTTCAAAATGTGTGTTAATATATCTGTTGTGTTGTTGCTGAGTGAATGATAGCTGCTGCATGTTTTTGAGTCATTCAGACCACTTCAACAAATGAATGTAATTTGATTCCAATGTACAACCAAAATCTTTGCTCTTTCTGTGTAATCTTTTATTTTTCTAATTATAGGAATTTTTTTCCTTTAATATTCCCAGGCTTCGTCTAATAGCCTAATAGTCACCCTGAGTGCCGGGGTAAATCTGTAATTTCTTTGATAATTGTGATCAATGTGAATCATGGCATGATTAATGTGGCCATGGTAATAGGTAACTGTTAAAAAGATAATCAAAATATTTTGAGAGTGATAACTTACTATGGAGCAGTGGTTCTCAACCAGGGGTGATTTCTCCCCCCAGGGGACATTTGGCAATGTCTGGAGACATTTTTGGTTGTCACAACTGTTATCTAGAGGGCTGAGACCAGAAATCCTGCTAAATATCCTATAATGCAGAGGACAGCCCCCCAACAACAAAGAAGTGTCTGGCCTAAAATGTCAGTAGGTGCCAAACTTGAGAAATTCTGATGTAGAAAAATAGATAACATGTATACTAATGCTGACATCTAAGATTTTTTGGTGATAACCAAAATATAAATAGCCGATTAGCATCACTAATGCAGATGAAAAGTAAAAAAACTCAGTTACTCAAATATTTTCAAATATCTTCAGGTTTGGGTTCATATAGACAAGGCATAATATTATTCTTACTTTCTGCAAAATTTATTTCTCATCCTCACTTCAATTATTATTTAAGCATATAACTAGCCATATCTTGATGAAGTCAATAGTAACTTTGATTTATTATGCTCATGTTTCATGAACAGGATACTAATTCAGCAGGAAAAACTATGTTAAACAGTTTTTAGTTTTTAATCTTTATTTCTATTTCTAAAACTTCTTTCCAAAAAATTTGGAAAATACATAAAACTATAAAGAGGAAAATGAAATCCTTAATTCTACCACCGTAAGTGTTTAGTTTCTGTGAACTCAAAGTTGTGCATATGGGCATTAATTTCTTTTTTTTTAAATAAATTTATTTATTTTTATTTTTTAATTTTTGGCTGCATTGGGTCTTTGTTGCTGCGCGCGGGCTTTCTCTAGTTGTGGCGAGTGGGGGCTACTCTTCGTTGCGGTGTGCGGGCTTCTCATTGTGGTGGCTTCTCTTGTGGCGGAGCATGGGCTCTAGGCGCACGGGCTTCAGTAGTTACAGCATGCGGGCTCAGTAGTTGTGGCTTGAAGGCTCTAGCGTGCAGGCTCAGTAGTTGTGGCGCACTGGCTTAGTTGCTCCGCAGCATGTGGTATCTTCCTGGACCAGGGCTCGAACCCGTATACCCTGCATTGGCAGGCGGATTCTTAACCACTGAGCCACCAGGAAAGTCCCACATTAATTTCTTAATACAGGAACAGATACTGTTTGACAAAATATTTCATTATGATTAAGTTTTCATGATATTAACTCCCCTGTGCAGCAGATGAAAAGTGACATTTCTGGTCATTTTCATAATTGTTCTCAATACTAGTCTTTATCCCCTTTTTTGAGTGTGAATTTTTTTGTTTTATTTTGTTTTTTTTGTGGGTTTTTTGTTTGTTTGTTTTAAGTAATGTGTTCAGTTATACTAAATAGAAGGCATCTCCACATAGAAAAACTTGCTTGGACCACACTGTCATCCGGCCTTATCTGTTTTAATATAACCTTATGTATGGTTTGTCCTGATAATTTTTTCTTAACTCAGATGTTTATTATAAGTTGTTGTTCAGTTTTGTCTCCGTTAAATCTATGGGTGAAGCTATCACCATTGGACAAGATTATGATGGTAGTTAGTTACCAATGGGCCTTTTGGGTCCTGGCAGGTAGACCCAGGCACAGAGCCCCTGTCAGGGAATGAAACCCAGAGAGAAAGGTAGGGTGGATGCCAGGATGGTCCAGTATGGAAAAATTACAGAAGCAAAAAGGACAAATAAAAGTTAATAGAATAAAGCACAGACTTTAAATAACAAATTGAGCAACAATGAGTGTGTATTAGCATTTGGGCAGTTACACATGACTTCTGCTTTATTTAAGCCATTAATCTTTGGTTTCCTCCTCAGACCCACATTACCTCTTGTCAGGGAAGCAGTGGAGAAAGTGGAAATGGCCCATAACCTTCAGGATTTATCTTTTCTAGGATTTTAAAACAGGGGCTAGCCCTCGAACTAACACAAGCTTTGTCTTACGCAGTTGATAATGGCTATTTTATGGAACCCGCCTCAATATAAAACAAGAGCTTCAATGAACAGTTTCTAGAGCAGAACTTCTTTCCTTCTTAGCAAAGCAGGTCTCATTCCTGGGGGTGTAACAGGTGGCACATTCAAACAGTAACACACCTGTCTGGGGTGCTACTTTTTTTTTTTAACATACTCTGAGCAACATGATTTAGGAGAAGCCCACCCTCTTGCATCCACCAAGTTCAGCCAAATAAAAAGGAACATAGTGAAGGGCTTTCTAAAGATTGCAAAAGAATCATTTGAGGAGAAATGAAATATAACTGTGGAATGAATAATATGTCAAATGGCAAAAAATAATATAAAGATACAACTGAAGTATGGATCCTTTCTGCAATAAAGAATGGATGGACCCTTTTGACAGTAAGACTACAGAATTATTTGCCCTGGTTCTGTTTTGGGTCTTCTTCCTTATCAACAGATGATGGGTCTCTGCTGGGCCTCCCCAGGTCCTGTCCTGGCCAGACCTAAAGTTGCTTGCCCTTGCCATCCTGGCCATTTGTTTGAATTAGGGCTGATTTATGAGTTATGGAGAAATCCCAATCTCTGGGTGTTTCAAACTTGAAGTTTAGAATTTAATGTTGAGTGTCTTTTTCAACTATTTCTACACCTCTAGTTATTTCTGTTTCTATTTATACTTGCAAAATATCAGAATGGATTGCTCATTTGATTCTGTAGGTGTCTGTAAGTTTCTTTGATTGTCATTTATAACACTTATTTTATTCTGTTCTGCTGCTATCGAGGAAGGGACCTATACATCCACCTAATGTTGATAGGAAGAAAATGGTAACTCCTTTGGGCACTACCTAGAGGAGTTTTCCTTCTCTTTCCATCACTTACATGTCCTTAAGGCTACTTCTTATCATATTCTTACCTGCATTTTCATCATTAGCTAAAAAACAAACTAAGGAACCATGCGCTTATTTCTCTATCGGGGTTTTGCACTTACATGATGCCCATTTGTAAGCGGTTTGTATATACATCTAACTTCTTCCCAGACTGTTTAAAAAAAGAAAAAAGAAAAAAATGGAACAGAGCATGCATGGCCTAGGAGGCACTCAACCCTTGGGACTGGGGGTGAGTATTAACAAGAAGGCAGGACCTAATTTCGACACTGTTCTTTAAAATACAAAGGAAGTGTGGAACCCCAAGTGAACTGAAAGAGCTGTTATGATGGAAATATCTCAAGGGCACTTCTCAGATGAGTATAGCACATAGTTAAAGGGTAAGTTCATTTAACCTGAAGAAGAATGGCTAAAGTGATGACCCAATTAATGTCATGAAATGCATAGATAATTTCTGGAAGAGGGATTTTGAAGGAAGCTCTCCATGCCTTCTTTATAAGATCAGAGATGATGAAAGAACTTAACATAGGAGCTTTCAGCTGAACACACAGATTCATATCCCCAGCTTACTCAACCCAGTGGCAAAACACAGGAATATGTTTACTGGTGGCCACTGTAGATTCTCTGTGTTTGGAGATCTCTGGGAAGAGATTTGAAAGCTTTGGTTAAATAGCTTTATTTACACCTGCCTGAAGGTAATCAAATGATTTCTTAAGCTTCCTTCCAGTTCTTATTCTATGATGTAAACATAATTTTAAAATAATTTTTATATTTACTCCCAACTAGTAAATTCTAGGAGGGTCTCCTCATGTTTTGAGGATTTAAGAAGTTCGTGTTATGAAAAGATTTACTAGCCTTGAAATTCTCTCTTAAGAGAGCTCATAGGGGACTTCCCTGGTGGCGCACTGGTTACGACTCCATGCTCCCAATGCAGAGGGCCCGGGTTCGATCCCTGGTCCAGGAACTAGATCCCACATGCATGCTGCAACTAAGAGTTCACATGCCACAACTAAGGAGACGGTGAGCCGCAGCTAAGGAGCCTGCAAGCTGCAACTAAGGAGCCTGCCTGCTGCAACTAAGGAGCCCATTTGCCGCAACTCAGAAGCTGGCAAGCCACAACTAAGGAGCCCACGAGCTGCAACTAAGGAGCCCAACTGCTGCAACTAAGACCCGACGCAACCAAATAAATTAAAAAAAAAAAAGAAAGCTCATAGTTCTTGCGTATTTTTGGTATGTACTTTAAAACACCTTTCCTTGTTCCTTATAGTCTTAGCATTATTTACTACTTAGTTACAAATTTTTATTACATGCCATACGCTATATTTTATCCTTCCAAGGCCAACAGAAACATTAAAAAAACTAAACCATTTGTTGTATCCTGAACTCTTTTTTAGACATTAACTTTATCGTTTGAATTGTCATAAAGTTGACTTTTTTTGGTATACAATTCTGTGAATTTTTTTAACATATGTATAGAGTCCTGTAACCACCACAATCAGGATACCCTGAACTTTTTCAGCGTCCGACACTATGCTACTGAAATCCATTCTCTAATGTAACTGTTCAATGACTTTATATCCAGTAAAACACATAGTGGATTCTATTTACTGGAAAAATGTAAAGTGATAAGTGTTTACCCATAATAAATGAAGTGCTTTACTCAAGATATTCTTAAAAGATCCAAGTTGCTGAATCAGACCCATTGTGTCCAAATTAATTTTATACAATTTCTTGTTATTGCAACAGCTGTCATCATTAACAGACAATAATATATGTACATATACATGTCAATATGAATACCAATTTCCCATAGTTTTGAAGACTTCATAGTGTCTCACAAGGTTTTTAATATTTAAAATCTAATTTAAATTATGACATGGACTTAGAGTCAGATTATAATTTAGAGCATTTTTACTCATCTGGTGTAGAATCTACCCTGATTATATTTTTATTTCATTCTTTCTTTAAAAGTTGCTTAGAACAGATTGCAGAAAATATGACTTCTACCGTATGTCATCAAAACAGAACAAACCTTTTTCCATGCCAGATTTGTATATCTTAAAAATACCACCCTCAGGATGAGAGAAATGGATTCGAAGATTCTATTCATATTTTTATGGTTGAATTGGATACAACAAAGTTTTGGTTATTCTGACTTGTGTAAACTTCCTAAGAGGAACTGATGCTACACGCAGAGTCATTTTTATTTTTATTTTTTACTTTTTAAATTTTATTTATTTTTGGCTGCATTGGGTCTTCGTTGCTGCCAGTAAGGGCTACTCTTCCGTGCGGAGCACGGGCTTCTCTTTGCGGTGGCTTCTCTTACTGAAGAGCACGGACTCTAGGCATGTGGGCTTTAGTAGTTGCAGCACGCAGGTGTAGTTGTGGCTCGTGGGCTCTAGAGCACAGGCTCAGTAGCTGTGGCACACGGGCTTAGTTGCTCCGCGACATGTGGGATCTTCCCGGACCAGGGATCGAACCCGTGTCCCCTGCGTTGGCAGACGGATTCTTAACCACTGCGCTACTAGGGAAGTCCCCAGAGTCATTTTTAGAGGCATGATGAGTCAGCTCTTTTAGCAATGTCAGATTTGCCTACCTGTTTGTAGATATACACACATAAGATAATATTTTTCTATAAATCCAGTTTGTATATACACAGAAAAACAATAATATAGGTAAAATAGCACTGTGTTTTGACGATGTTGTTTCTACAGATAGATGAAAATATGTGTTTGTAATTTTTAGGTAAAGTTGAAAAAGTCAAGGATTTGTGCTCAGCTAATCACAGTCAACACACTGAATAGAATCCTGTTAAACATGCCTCTTCTTTCCATCTCTTCTTCAGAAAGGGAAGTTACTATGAGACAGTAAACATAATACTGTTAAAAATATCTGGAAATTTAGTACATGGTGTCAGAGATGATACCACAATAGTCAAATGTAAGGAGGTTGGATTGTGTGTGTTCTTCCAATTTGTCATTTCCTTTCAAAGCTATTATTTCACCCTTACTGATAACCTCTTTTCAGTTAAAAAAAATTACCGTTAACATTCACTCACTTTTTGCAGGTTTTGAACAATTTTTTAATCCAACAAGCTATTTTACCTTACTCAGTGGATGTGGTCTTAGCCAATAATCTTCATTGTTAACAACATCCAATGGCTTTTAAACAATTTTATGACATCCATTGTGTTCCATTGTCTTTCTATGGCAGTAAATGCCCTTTAAAGCACTCCAACTAGTAAGTTACATGAGGTATCGCTTTTATAAAGCTATGCTAGCTGTCTCTAGTTCAATTATTCAACTCAAAGACTTCCTTCAAAGCTGCAAAATTGTCCTGATACTTCCCCATTTCTGATGTTAAACTGAGCTGTTTCTGATTGCTTGGATTGTAAAGTGTTTCTTTACCTATTTTGTTTATCTCTTTTTTTTTTTTAATTATTTTTTTAAAATTTATTTAGTTTGGCTGTGTTGGGTCTTCGTTTCTGTGCGAGGGCTTTCTCTAGTTGCGGCAAGTGGGGGCCACTCTTCATAGTGGTGCACGGGCCTCTCACCATCGTGGCCTCTCTTGTTGCGGAGCACAGGCTCCAGACGCGCAGGCTCAGTAGTTGTGGCTCACGGGCCTAGTTGCTCCGAGGCATGTGGGATCTTCCCAGACCAGGGCTTGAACCCGTGTCCCCCTGCATTAGCAGGCAGATTCTCAACCACTGCGCCACCAGGGAAGCCCTTGTTTATCTTTTAAAACTGTTTTACTTATGAAGAAATGGTTTCAGTTTTTTTTAATCCATGAAAATGACCATAGGAATTATAGGTAGATGTCATTTGTATAAGTGTCAAGAAGAAATGAACATCTTGTGGGGGAAAATGGCAGATCTCTACCCATGAAGAAAGCCATGATGTTAAAGCTCAAATTCTGTGTCACCAGTGCCACTGCTTCTTACTGCTCACTGCCTCCCACCCCCGTATTTCCGGGGTAAGTCTTATTTGGGTCATTTGATTATTTACTTATTATCTCTAGAGGGTGGGTAGGCTAGTACTGTTTGAACTCCAAATACACTCAAAATGTAATAAAGGTCAGAAGCTAGAGAGGATTAAACCCCTTGTTATATTTACCTTTTGAAAACCCATCCAGCTTTACCCCACAATTTCACCCTGGGAAAAAGTAGAAATGGTATTGGATACATTATCAGAAGAGAGTCCGTACGTAGTTCTTTGCCGCTAACTAATCATGAATCATTTTTTTCTCTTATAAAATAAAAATTTGGAGTTAGTGTGTGATACCTTTTTTTTTTTTTTTACTTTCTCTCTGAATTTTTAGTAATGGAAACAACAGATGCCAAAAATCTCCCTCCTAGGTTTGCTTCTTCAGAGACTGAAACGATGAATCATTTGGCTGACATTATTTTGCCTTTTTTTTTTTTTTTTTAAATTCCTCAAGGTTGATGGCTGTAACTCTCAATCTGGCTACACCATTGTTAAAGTTTTGGACAGTAGGACCCTGGCATACCCACAATGAACCTGCATTGCTCCTCATTGCCCTAGCAAACTACCAAATAGAAGTTCTGGACTATATTAGCTAGAAACTCACTAAATGCAACATTCTTGGTGAACAATAATAGTTATGCTGACAGGATACTAATCAGATACCAGTGCTACTCAAACAAGCATGGTTCAAGGAGCATGTATTTCATGGTCGTGGGCCATCCTCTGACTCTAAAAGACAATACAGAAGAACATAAGTGTTTATTAAGGAAGACCACTGAAGAAGGAAGACCAGGTAGCATCTATCTGAGTTAACTCGTGAGAGGTGCCAGCCTCCACCCTTTAGAGAGATCACTGCTCACCTGTTCTTGAGGTTATCTGTGTCCACCTATCTTTTAATCTTCACTTCATAGAGCTAACACACTTCTTTTCTCACCCACGTGTTATAGGTATATGTCAGGTGGCACCTTGGACATTCAGTAGAACAGGGAGTAGATAAGCTGGGGAAAAAACTGGGACTTTCTAAAGAGGTCGACAGCTTGTCTATTTATCAGATGAATTTGATTTTCACCAATCAGATTGAGGTATGCAAAAACATGTTCAGAAAAAAGCCTGAGAGGGGAGAGAGGCAGAACCTGGTACGACTGGATCATCAGTAAAGGGACTCCTACAAACATAAATGAAAACGAGAAAAAGAAGGAAAAATGGAGATTTCAATTCACCTAACCTAACTAATTGTTTCCCCAGAAGAATAAGTAGGTTTAAATATGTGAACTATATTTAATACAGATTAATTAATATTGTGAATATAAATTCAATGGAAGCCCGAAACACTATGAAAACAAAATAAATGGTGGGCACTATGCGTAGTTATGTGTAAATGCTAGCTGAAAGTGAGTCTTCTTATTGACTGAGGAACCATAGTTCATAAAGATTTTTTTTTCTTCTGTGAATCATAAAATGTTAATTCACGTATGGCAATTCATGCTTGGTTTTATTCCTTCCTTCAGCAAATGCTTATTAAGCCCCTACAGTGAGCTAGAAGCTTTGGGGGCTGTATAGAGGTATAATCCATGGGAATACATAGAGGCAAAAACCACAGTTGCTGCCTCTATCAGTCAGGGTCCTGGCAAGGAAGAGATGGTGCACTCAAGCATGGTAATTGAGGAGAGGTGAATGAAGGGACTATTTACAAATGTGTTGGTGGGGATAGGGAACCCATGAGGGATGGTGAAGCACCATGGGACCAGCAACATTGGGGAACCATTGCCACCCCTAATCCTGAAGGGATAAGGGGAAGGAGCAGTTACTGGAACCCAGGGCAGACTGTAGCTGTGGTTGTGGTTTTAGCCATAGGAGAGGGCCACCTAACAGGAACTGTGGTGTCCAGGAGAGGAATGCTGACATGCCATGTCCCAGCAGGGAGGGGACTGAGCAACAAACACCACACACTCTCTCCTCCCACCCTCTGATTTCCTCCTGTTGACCGTCATTGGTTAAACTCAACCTAAAACCAGAAAACCAGAGAACAAGGGAGCCCACTGACATCATCCATGAAGGTCAGCAGCCCAGTACACAGAGCAGAGCAGAGAAGGGTGGAGGATGGTTCTAGGGGTAAGCAGCATACCCAGCACACTGACCGTGAGATATACATGCAAAGAAAGTTAAACACAAAACAAGGGAACAGCACGCAAGGTGTTACAAGATAAATGACACGTGATATGACAGTATGCCCTGCTTGGGGGGTGTGGTATAACTCAGGGAAGACTCCTAGAAAGAAAAGGAATACATCTGTGGCTGGGCCTTTAAGAATGGGCTAGGATTAGGTCAGGACAGACTAATGTGGAGGGAGGATAGTCTAGTTGAGGGGCAACAGAGGGAACAAAGGCATGGAGATAAGAATAAATATGGCACAATTGATTGAGAGACTATGTCCAACTTGCTGAAGCACAGAATAGGTAGATGCCATAATGAAAATGCCAGGGACCTTCTGTGAGAATGTGAGAATTGCCATTTATAAAATTTTCCCTTATTTTGTACTCTGCAAAATTTTTGTACAGAAGAAGACATTGAAGATAGGATAGCTGGCCACAGGACCCTCTCACTTTCGCTTGCTATTCACATGAAACAGTGAACTAGTTAACCACAAAACAGACAAAATGCCAAAGTGAATGGTACTTGGAATTCAAAAAAGGAGTGGTCTAGAATGTGTAATTCCTCAAGTGTGATCACTCATTTAAAAAAATTTGTTCAAAAAACATATTTGAAGCATCTCCCATGTGCCAGACATTAGCATTACAAATAGAGTTTTGGGACCGAGGGGGGCGGGGGAGGGGGGGCGTGGTGATCCAGATCCCAAAGCCAATGATTGACAGTTTGGCTCACATTGAACCTTGCCTAGTGTAGACAAAAACTAAATGACGTATACTCTTCCAAAATTTACCCTAATCCACAACATGTACTCATTAAATATTTGTTGACCAAATGAATGAGAAAAGTAATTAAAATTAAGTGTTATAAGTTTCTACAATATTTTGAAACAGGGCATAAGATGGCCATTTATACTGATTTACAAAATGTAATCATAGTGCAGACCTTCTCTGAAGACCCACTGGCCTGTCTTGTTTACCAAAGTAATCTCAGCTCCTAGCAAAGAGCCCAGCCCAGAGCTAGAGCACAATCCCTAGCCACTGAATAAATGCTGGGATAAGTTAACAAATGAATGCATCCTCGAATTAGGTATTTTTATAGTAAGTTTGCTTGGGGTGGTGGCATCCCTTGGGGGGATCCCTTGGGGAGATGTTGTTACCATTACAGCACATTAAGTAGTCCTTCAGATTTTTAATGAGTACTTCTTGTAAGTGCTTCTTAACTTTTCCTCACTTTAATTCCTTGTGAGTCCCAGATGAGCAGTTGTTTAAATAGCTCTAAATATAAAGGGGGAAAATCACGTCCTGCATCACTTCTGAAAGGCAACACATCAGGGCAACCCATGAAGATGCAGGGCTTCTGTCTCTGACCGGGGCCTAGGTGTGTATACCTGTGGTCGGCCTCAGTGCCACTTGCACGTTTACCTTTGTTCCCTGCTTTAAGAGCTCTAACTTCTTTTCCTGCTGCCATTAAAATCATATTAAGTCATTCTGAAGTGCTTCCCATAAACACCAAATGAGAAATATAACTGTGAGACAAATTATCTACCTGTGTGGAGTAGGTTATTATTCTAATTTGTAATCTGAGGGACATTCATTTGAGAAAAGAGAGTATTGGGGTGTGCACCCTCCCCCCCATGCCCCATTTACTCACAAGGAGTATGACTCCCCCTCCCCCAGGGTAGCTTTAACCCCACTGGCTTATTAATTATCAGGGTAAATTTCTATTTACTGGCTTTTAAACATTGCATTTTTTATTTGCCATTGGACCCAAATAGAGATCTAAGTTCACACTGATTTTATGGCTTATAGAAACTGAAAATCAGATAAGATTAATATCGTCAGATGATGATGGATGTGTGGTAATTTTAACTTTAAAGCGAGCGGGCCTCCTTGTAGAGTGAATTACATTTATACAACTAGATTTCTCTTTTAGTCCGCTTTCAGTTTAACAATTCCTGTGTCTGTGAGGGTGAGATGGGAGAGCTGAGGCTTTAAGTTGTCTCTAAGATCTGGAAATACCCACTGCAATCCAATTGTGGGTGAGGTGCTCTGTGCACCAAATCCTTGTGTTTATATTTAGAAAGAAATAGAAAATGATTGTTAGGACTGATGGCACCCTGCTGACCTGAAGACGGAATTTGTCATGAGGGGTTTTTCAGAATCTTGTGGCTGAGATCAGACCAATTCTTTTCACTTGAACAAAAGATTATTTATGATGAAAACATTAACCCATATATTCTGACAGATTGAAATATAAAAGAGGTAAAGGACGTCTGAAGCACATGGATGCAAAAATGTTTTAAATATGTGTGCTAGGAATGGAATTATGCATATGCTACTTTCAGTTCTGAGTATTTGTTCCAATTTGTGAAATTCTTTTCTTGTTTTAAAGATCTTCTCCCTGCTAAATATACCTAGATATTAACATGTAGATGTCTCTGCCAACATTCAGCTTCTAATTGTATATGTAATATTCTAAGCAAGTTTTTTTTACTGCAGATTATGAAATTAAACTGACCCATTAATTTTCCCCCATAATGATTACTGTGGATGCTATATAAAAATAAAAGCGAATTTTTAAAAATCGAAGTATAGTTGATTTATAGTGTTGTGTTAGTTTCTGATGTACAGCAAAGTGATTCAGTTATACACACACACACACACACACACACACACACACACACACACACATTCTTTTTTATATTCTTTTCCACTATGGCTTATTACAGGGTACTGAATATAGTTCCCTGTGCTATACAGTAGAACCTTGTTATTTATGTATTTTATACATAGTAGTTTGTATCTGCTAATCCTAAATTCCTAATTTATCCTTCTCCCACTGCCTTCCCCCTTTGGCAATCATAACTTTGTTTTCTATGTCAGTGAGTCTGTTACTGTTTCGTAAATAAGTTCATCTGTGTCATATTTTAGATTCCAGATGTAAGTCATATCATATGGTAATTTGTCTTTCTCTTTCTGATTTACTTAGTATGGTAATCTCTAGGTCCATTCATGTTGCTGCAAATGGCATTATTTCATTCTTTTATATTCCACTGTGTATATGTATCACATCTTCTTTATCCATTCATCTGTCAATGGACATTTAGGTTGCTTCCATGTCTTGGCTATTGTAAATAGTGCTGCTATGAATATTGGGGTACATGTATCTTTTTGAATTAGAGTTTTCTCTGGATATATGCCCAGGAGTGGGATTGCTGGATCATATGGCAACTCTATTTTTAGTTTTTAAAGAAACCTCCATACTGTTTTCCACAGTGACTGCACCAATTTACATTTCCACCAACAGTGTAGGAGGGTTAACTTTTCTCCACATCCTCTGCAGCATTTGTTATTTGTAGACATTTTAATGATGGCCATCCTGACCAGTGTGAGGTGATATCTCACTGTAGTTTTGATTTGCATTTCTCTAATAATTAGTGATGCTGAGTATCTTTTCATGTGCCTATTGGCCATCTGTATGTCTTCCTTGGAGAAATGTCTATTTAGGTCTTTTGCCCATTTTTTGATTGGTTTTTTTTTTTTTTTGTCTTGTTTTGTTTTGTTTTGTTTGTTTGTTTTTTTGTTATTGAGTTGTATGAGCTGTTTGTATATTTTGGAAATTAAGCCCTGGTCGGTCACATGGTTTGCAAATATTTTCTCCCAGTCTATAGGATGTCTTTTCATTTTGTTTATGGTTTCCTTTCCTGTGCAAAAGTTTATAAGTTTGTATTTAGGTCCCAATTGTTTATTTTTGCTTTTATTTCTATTGCCTTGGGAGACTGACCTAAGAAAACATTGGTACAATTTATGTCAGAGAACGTTTTGCCTATGTTCTCTTCTAGGAGTTTTATGCTGTCATGTCTTACAGTTAAGTCTTTAAGCCATTTGAGTTTATTTTTGTGTATGATGTGAGGGTGTGTTCTTTTTTTTAAAAAATATTTATTTGGCTGCACCGGGTCTTAGTTTCAGCATGCAAGATCTTCAGTTGCTGCATGTGAACGCTTAGTTGTGGCATGTGAGATCTAGTTCCCTGACCAGGGATCAAATCCGGGCCCCCTGCATTGGGAGCATGGAGTCTTAGCCACTGGACCACCAGGGAAGTCCCAGGGGTGTGTTCTAACTTCTTTGATTTACATGCGGCTGTTCAGCTTTCCCAACACCACTTGCTGAAGAGACCATATTTTCTGCTTTGTATATTCTTTCCTCATTTGTAAAAGATTAATTGACATAGGTGTGTGGGTTTATTTCTGGGCTCTCTATTCTGTTCTACTGAGCCATGTCTGTTTTGCACCAATGTCATGCTGTTTTGATTACTGTAGCTTTGTAGTATTGTCTGAAGTCTGGGAGGGTTATGCCTCTGGCTTTGTTCTTTTTCCTTAAGATTTCTTCGGCAATTTTGGGTCTTTCATGGTTCCATATAAATGTTAGGATTATTTGTTCTAATTCTGTAAAAAAGTCATAGGCAATTTGATAGGGATCGAATTAAATCTCTAGACTGCTTTGAGTAGTATAGCCAGTGAACGTCTTGAACATAGTTGACACCACTGTAGTATTCCAATTGGTGGGAAAAACACTGTTTTTATTTTGAAGGTTTGTACAGATATGAAACAAAAAATCTGCTTTGGGCTGAAGTATGAGACATGGAATCGCAGTTGAGAAGTATAATTAGGAATTATCTAAGCATTTAAAAAATGTCTTCTGAACCTCAAGAGATTACAATTAATAAATAGTAAAATTAATTAATCTAATTAATTAGATTTTTTGTTACTTATCACCATCTTTATCAATAAGTAAGAAACAAAGGTGGTTGACTTTTTAGATGGTTGGGTAAGCCCGAAGAATTTTAGCAAATAAGAAATGAAAAAAAGGCATGCACTCACTCCCTCTTGTGAAAGCACTGGAATCACAATTACCTGCTGAGCAATCATTGACTGGAAGACACTGGAACTCACCAAAAAGATACCCCACATCCAAAGACAAAGGAAAAGCCCAATGAGATGGTAGGAGGGGCTCAATCACAATAAAATCAAATCCCATAACCAGTGGGTGGGTGACTCACAAACTGGAGAACAGTTATACCACATAAGTCCACCCACTGGAGTGAAGGTTCTGAGTCCCACGTCAGGCTTCCAAACCTGGGGGTCCAGCAACAGGAGGAGGAATTCCCAGAGAATCAGACTTTGAAGGCTAGCAGGATTTGATTGCAGGACTTTGACAGGACTGGGGGAAACAGAGACTCCACTCATGGAGGGCACACACAAAGTAGTGTGTGCATCAGACCCAGGGGAAGGAGCAGTGACCCCATAGGAGACTGAACCAGACCTACCTGCTAGTGTTGGAGGGTCTCCTGCAGAGGTGGGGTTGGGGGGGCTGTGGCTCACAGCAGGGACAAAGACACTGGCAGCAGAAGTTCTGGGAAGTACTCCTTGGCATGAGCCCTCCCAGAGTCTGCCATTAGCTCCACCAAAGAACCTGTAGCCTCCAGTGCTGGGTCACCTCAGGCCAAACAACCAACAGGGAGGGAACTCAGCCTCATCCATCAGCGGACAAGCGGATTAAAGTTTTACTGAGCTCTGCCCACCAGAGCAACACTCAGCTCTACCCACCACCAGTCCCTCCCATCAGGAAGCTTGCACAAGCCTCTTAGATACCCTCATCCACCAGAGGGCAACAGCAGAAGCAAGAAGAACTACAGTCCTGCAGTCTGTGGAACGAAAACCACATTCACAGAAAGATAGACAAGAAGAAAAAGCAGAGGACTATGTACCAGATGAAGGAACAAGATAAAACCCCAGAAAAACAACTAAATGAAGTGGAGAAAGGCAACTTTCCAGAAAAAGAATTCAGAATAATGATAGTGAAGATGATCCAGGACCTCAGAAAAAGAATGGAGGCAAAGATCGAGAACATGCAAGAAATGTTTAACAAAGACCTAGAAGAATTAAAGAACAAACAAACAGAGATGAACAATACAATAACTGAAATGAAAAATACACTAGAAGGAATCAATAGCAGAATAACTGAGGCAGAAGGATGGATAAGTGACCTGGAAGACGGAATGGTGGAATTCACTGCCACAGAACAGAATAAAGAAAAAAGAATGAAAAGAAATGAAGACAGCCTAAGAAAACTCTGGGACAACGTTAAATGCACCAACATTCGCATTATAGGGGTCCCAGAAGGAGAAGAGAGAGAGAAAGGACCCGAGAAAATACTTGAAGAGATTATAGTCGAAAAGTTCCCTAACATGGGAAAGGAAAGAGCCACCCAAGTCCAGGAAGCACAGAGAGTCCCAGGCAGGATAAACACAAGGAGAAACACGCCAAGACACATAGTAATCAAATTGACAAAAATCAAAGACAAAGAAAAATTATTAAAAGCAACAAGGGAAAAATGACAACATACAAGGGAACTCCCATAAGGTTAACAGCTGATTTCTCAGCAGAAACTCTACAAGCCAGAAGGGAGTGGCATGATATATTTAAAGTGATGAAAGGGAAGAACCTACAACCAAGATTACTCTACCCGGCAAGAATCTCATTTAGATTCAGCAGAGAAATCAAAAGCTTTACAGACAAGCAAAAGGTAAGAGAATTCAGCACCACCAAACCAGCTCTACAATACTAAAGGAACTTCTCTAAGTGGGAAACACAAGAGAAGAAAAGAACCTACAAAAACAAACCCAAAACAATTAAGAAAACGGTAATAGGAACATACACATTGATAATTACCTTAAGCATGAGTGGATTAAATGCTCCAACCAAAAGACACAGGCTCGATGAATGGATACAAAACCAAGACCCATATATATGCTGTCTACAAGAGACCCACTTCAGACCTAGGGACACATACAGACTGAAAGTGAGGGGATGGAAGAAGATAGTCCATGCAAATGGAAATCAAAAGAAAGCTGAAGTAGCAAGGAAGGACACTACATAATGATCAAGGGATCAATCCAAGAAGAAGATATAACAATTATAAATATATATGCACGCAACATAGGAGCACCTCAATACATAAGGCAAATGCTAATAGGTATAAAAGAGGAAATCAACAGTAATACAATAATAGTGGGGAACTTTAACACCTCGCTTACACCAATGGACAGATCATCCAGACAGAATATTAATAAGGAAACACAAGCTTTAAATGACACAATAGACCAGATAGATGTAATTCATAGGACATTCCATGTGAAAACAGCAGATTACAATTTCTTCTCAAGTGCACATGGAACATTTCCAGGATAGATTACATCTTGGGTCACAAATCAAGCCTCAGTAAATTTAAGAAAATTGAAATCATATCAAGCATCTTTTCTGACCACAACACTATGAGATTACAAATCAATTACAGGGATAAAAACGTAAAAAATACAAACACATGGAGGCTAAACAATACATTACTAAATAACCAAGAGATCACTGAAGAAATCAAAGAGGAAATCAGAAAATACCTAGAAAAGGCTTCAGTAGACCTCTCAAAAAAAAAAAAAAAAGAAAAGAAAATACCTAGAGACAAATGACAACGAAACATGGTGATCCAAAACCTATGTGATGAAGCAAAAGCAGTTCTAAGAGGGAAGTTTATAGCAGTACAATCCTACCTCAAGAAACAAGAAAAATCTCAAATAAACAATCTAACCGGGCTTCCCTGGTGGCGCAGAGTCTGCCTGCCAATGCAGGGGACACAGGTTCGAGCCCTGGTCTGGGAAGATCCCACATGCCGCGGAGCAACTGGGCCCGTGAGCCACAACTACTGAGCCTGCACGTCTGGAACCTGTGCTCCGCAACAGGAGAGGCCTGCACACCGCGATGAAGAGTGGCCCCCACTTGCCGCAACTGGAGAAAGCCCTCGCACAGAGACGGAGACCCAACACAGCCATAAATAAATAAATAAATAAATAAATAAAATTAAAAAAAAAAACAATCTAACCTTACACCTAAAGGAACTAGAGAAAGAAGAACAAACAAAACCCAAAGTTAGAAGAAGGAAAGAAATCATAAAGATCAGAGCAGAAATAAAAGAAATAGAAACAAAGAAAACAATAGCAAAGATCAATAAAACTAAAAGCTGGTTCTTTGAGAAGATAAACAAACTTGATAAACCTTTAGGCAGACTCATCAAGTAAAAGAGGGAGAGGACTCAAATCAATAAAATTAGAAATGAAAAAGGAGAAGTTACAATGGACACTGCAGAAATACAAAACATCATAAGAGACTACTACAAGCAACTCTATGCCAATAAAATGGACGACTTGGAAGAAATTCTTAGAAAGGTATAACCTTCCAAGACTGAACCAGGAAGAAATAGAAAATATGAACAGACCAAGTAATGAAATTGAAACTGTGATTAAAAATCTTCCAACAAACAAAAGCCCAGGACCAGATGGCTTCACAGGTGAATTCTATAAAGCATTTAGAGAAGAGCTAACACCCATCCTTCTCAAACTCTTCCAAAAAACTGCAGAGGAAGGAACACTCCCAAACTCATTTTACAAGGCCACCATCACCCTGATACCAAAACCAGACAAAGATACTACAAAAAAAGAAAATTACAGACCAATATCACTGATGAATATAGATGCAAAAATTCTCAACAAAATACTAGCAAACAGAATCCAACAACACATAAAAGGATCATACACCATGATCAAGTGGGATTTATCCCAGGGATGCAAGGATTCTTCAATATATGCAAATCAATCAATGTGATGCACCATATTAACAAATTGAAGAATAAAAAGCATATGATCATCTCAGTAGATGCAGAAAAAGCTTCTGACAAAATTCAGCACTGATTTATGATAAAAACTCTCCAGTTAGAGGGAACCTATCTCAACATCATAAAAGCCATATATGACAAACCCACAACAAACATCATTCTCAATGGTGAAAAACTGAAAGCATTTCCTCTAAGATCAGGAACAAGACAAGGATGTCCACTCTCGCCACTATTATTCAACATAGTTTTGGAAGTCCTAGCCACAGCAATCAGGAAGAAGAAGAAATAAAGGGAATCCAAACTGGAAAAGAAGAAGCAAAACTGTCACTGTTTGTAGATGACGTGATACTATACATAGAGAATCCTAAAGATGCCACCAGAAAACTACTAGAGCTAATCAATGAATTTGGTAAAGTTGCAGGATACAAAATTAATGCACAGAAATCTCTTGCATTCCTATACACTAACAATGAAAGATCAGCAAGAGAAGTTAAGGAAACAGTCCCATTTACCATTGCAACAAAAAGAATAAAATATCCGGGAATAAACCTACCTAAGGAGATAAAAGACCTGTACTCAGAAAAGTGAAAGACACTGATGAAAGACCTGTACTCAGAAAAGTATAAGACACTGATGAAAGAAATCAAAGATGACACAAACAGATGGAGAGTTATACCATATTCTTGGATTGGAAGAATCAATATTGTGAAAATGACTATACTACCCAAAGCAATCTACAGATTCAATGCAATCACTATCAAATTACCAATGGCATATTTTACAGAACTAGAACAAAAATCTTAAAATTTGTATGGAGACACAAAAGACCCTGAATAGCCAAAGCAATCTTGAGGAAAAAAAACAGAGCTGGAGGAATCAGACTCCCTGACTTGAGACTATACTACAGAGCTACAGTGATCAAGACAATATGGTACTGGCACAAAAACAGAAATATAGATCAATGCAACAGAATAGAAAGCCCAGAGATAAACCCACGTACCTATGGTCAACTAATCTATGACAAAGGAGGCAAGGATATACAGTGGAGAAAAGACAGTCTCTTCAATAAGTGGTGCTGGGAAAACTGGACAGCTACATGTAAAAGAATGAAATTAGAACACTCTCTAACACCATACACAAAAATAAACTCAAAATGGGTAAAGACCTAAATGTTAGACCAGACACTATAAAACTCTTAGAGGAAAACATAGGAAGAACACTCTTTGACATAAATCACAGCAAGATCTTTTTTGACCCACCTCCCAGAGTAATGGAAATAAAAACAAAAATAAACAAATGAGACCTAATGAAACTTAAAAGCTTTTGCAAAGCAAAGGAAACTACAAGCAAGATGAAAAGACAACCCTCAGAATGGGAGAAAATATTTACAACAGACAAAGGATTAATCTCCAAAATATAGAAACAACTCATGCAGCTCAATATTAAAAAAACAAACAACCCAATCAAAAAACAGGCAGAAGAACTAAATAGACACTTCTCCAAAGAAGACATACAGATGGCCAAGAGGCACATGAAAAGCTGCTCAGCATCACTAATTATTAGAGAAGTGCAATTCAGTACTACAATGAGGTATCACCTCACACTGGTTAGAATGGGCATCATCAGAAAATCTACAAACAACAGATGCTGGAGAGGATGTGGAGAAAAGGGAACCCTTTTGCTCTGTTGGTGGGAATGTAAATTGATACAGCCACTATGGAGAATAGTATGGAGGTTTCTTTAAAAACTAAAAATAGAATTACCATATGACCCAGCAATCCCACTACTGGGCATATACACAGAGAAAAGTATAATTCAAAAAGACACATGCACCCCAGTGTTCATTGCAGCACTATTTACAATAGCCAGGTCATGGAAGCAACCTAAATGCTCATCGACAGACGAATGAATAAAGAAGTTGTGGTACATATATACAACAGAATATTACTCAACCATAAAAAGGAACGAAATGGGGTCATTTGTAGAGCCGTGGATGGACCTAGAGATTGTCATACAGAGTGAAGTAAGTCAGAAAGAGAAAAACAAATATCGTATATTAACGCATATATGTGGAAACTAGAAAAATGGTACAGATGATGTGGTTTGCAAGGCAGAAATAGAGACACAGATGTAGAGAACAAACGTATGGACACCAAGGGGGGAAAGCAGCGGGGGGTGCGGGTGGTGGTGTGATGAACTGGGAGATTGGGATTGACATGTATACACTGATGTGTATAAAATGGATAACTAATAAGAACCTGCAGTATAAAAAAATAAAATTCAAAAAATAAATAAATAAAAGAAAAAGAGAAAGAAAGAAGGAAGGAAAGAAGAGGAAAAATGTTGACTTGATCATATGATTTCAACATTTTTACTTGCTAGTATATAACAAGCTGAAATAAAAATTTTTAAATAATTCATTATTTCAAAACTCATGTCTAATTATATGTATGGTTAGGATAGGCAAGGCTGCAGTGATAAATAGACTGGAACAAGTAATGGCTCAACAAAATGGCAGTTTATTTCTTGCTCATGTCAGAGCCCTGGGAGGATGAACAGATTTGTCAGAGCCTCTCCTCTATGCACTCAGTCAGGGCACCATGTTGACAGAGGCTCTGCCATGTTCAAACTGTGGCTTCTATCCTCACCATGGTTCTCTCTATGGCAGCCACTGGAAGGCAGTGCAGAGGAGTGAGAGTAGGAGGGCAGCATGGGCTAGGCCTGGAAGTAGCACACAGGACTCTGTTTCCACTCCACTGGCTGGCACTCAGGCACATGGCTACCTAACTGCAAATGGAGACCAGCTCTGTGCCTATGAAAAAGGGGATGTAGATTCTATTGAATAGCCAATAGCCTCTGCCACAGTCTAGCACCCTCCCAGCCTAGCAGAGGGTGTGATGCATAGTAGGCCCTCAATTAATATTTGCTGAATTGAGTATGTGTATAATACCTTCCAGGTGTGCAATAGGATAATCACGATACTTCCTATTTTGCTACTACTTCAAGTAATTGTGACACTCCCGAGATTGTGGGTAAGATGTTGTGAATAGGCACTTATATACATTTTTTCTGGATGTAGACTACTTATTATTATTCTTTTTGTCAGATTCTTCTTTTACTTCCATTCTACTTCCTTTCCATGAGCAACATAAGAATTTGGGTCTGTCAGAAAAACATATTAACTTCTGGCTTAATTTCACTCTAGGACTTCAGTTTCTGTTGGATGCTAGTGATACATCAGGGGTGCCTGATTTCTGGATTTAAAAAGCAAAAGTAATTAAATGCCAGTTTGGTGGAAGCTTTCTCTTTTATGTTATCAAGATTCTATGGCTCTGTGACTCACAGACATTGGCTGTATGTGACTAGTATGTCTAAGCTTTAGGAACTTTGGACAGAAGATTCAATAATAATGTGTTATTATTTTTGAAGATTAGTTCAAACATCAGAAGGCACAGAAAAAAAATGAGAAAAATAAAAACAATAGTACCAATAAGAGAAAGCCCTGGGCTCATGTTAAGTTTTTAAAGTAAACTGTGTTATAGCTGGGGGCAAGAGTAAAGAAGAGGCAGAAACACAAAGTGACACAAGAGAATGATAAACATATTTGGTGCTACAGTTATAATAAGTTAGGAATTAAGTGACATAGTAATTATCTCTAAGTAGACATATATTTCCACTAGAATGCAAGCTCTGTGGTGGCAGAAATCTTGCCTGATCACTGATGTATTCCTAGCACTTAGAACAGTGTCCAGTATAGTGGTGGGCATCTAATGATTCTTTATTGAAAAAAAAATTAGTAAGCCAAATAAATTCCAAGTGGGAAAACATACGCCTTAATTTTCATTGGAAAAGAGGCAAAAGAAAAATAAGGCAAGATGGTACAGTGACCATTGATTGACTGACTGATTCAACAACTGTACTGGCCACTGATTTTGTGTAAAGATCTAGACTAGGGATCACAGAGGTGACATGTGGCTCACAGTCTTTAAAAGTCAGCATCTGCACGCAAAGGAGCCTTGGAAGGGGAGGAGGAATTTCACCCCACCGTAAGCTCCAATGCCATGTTTCCTTCAAATAAGCATTCTCTGAAAAGGAAAATGGATGTTCTTTTATTAATTTTACATAAAGTATAAATAAAAGCATCTTTAGAAAATGTTGCTTTTTTACAGATTTAAAAACTACAGTCTAAATAAAAAGAAAACTGTTATTGACTCCAATAAGGATTCATGATAAGTCCCTTATACTTTCCTTCTTCAACCGCCAATTGCTCCTCCTATATAGAATCCTGGAACTGACATTGTGTAAGACAAAGAAAACAATAACATGGATAATTATTGTACAAGGTAGGAAGTGTTAGGGACCCTAAGAAATGTATAGGTAAAGTACTTTGAGGGTTCGGAAGAAGGAATGATCACAACTTCTATCAGTCGGTGTCTTTGGTTGCAAACAATAGAAACCAGCAGTTCCTAATTTACAAAAGAGTTCACTGGAAGGGAATGGAGTTCTTTTTTTTGTTGTTGTTTTTGTTTGTTTGTTTGTTTGTTTTAAATTTATTTTATTTATTTATTTTTGGCTATGTTGGGTCTTCGTTGCTGCACGCATGCTTTCTCTAGTTGAGACGAGTGGGGGCTACTCTTCATTGCAGTGCGCGGGCTTCTCATTGTGGTGGCTTCTCTTGGTGCGCAGCACGGGCTCTAGGCGCGTGGGCTTCAGTAGTTGTGGCACGTGGGCTTCAGTAGTTGTGGCTCACGGGCTTAGTGGCTCTGCGGCATGTGGGATCTTCCTGGACCAGGGCTCGAACCCGTGTCCCCTGCATTGGCAGGCGATTCTTAACCACTGTGCCACCAGGGAAGCCCCAGGGAATGGAGTTCTTCATAAAATCACAAGATAAGGCAAAGAAACCCGCACTGGCAAGGAGTGGAGCAGAGCAGCAATAGAGATCTGGGAGCAGGAATAATGGATGAGTTCTTCAGGACATGAATGAGCCCCAGGCGTTTTCCATGCTTGCATCACTCAAGAATCAAATTGCGAAGAGATAGAGCTAGAAGGAGAACAAGAGCAAGATGGAGAGGGAGTGTTTCTGCTTGGCCTAGTGAGTGTCACATCTCCATTTCCCCTCCAGGAAGGGTGCGGCATTTTGAGTTATAATCCTATCAAGTTTGCTCGCATCCCCAAAGTAAAATTCACGTAGTCCTTCCGGAAGAATGGTGAATGAATGATGCCATGCCAGAAAAAAGCCATAGGTGTCTACAATACTTACTGAGCGTGGAATAGGAGAGTTGAAGAAGTTTTCTTGAAAGAGTTGGCATTGGAATTAGGCCCTAAAAAACAAACAGAATTTGAATATGTAAGGATGGAGAGAAGGCTTAGCTGTGGAGGTAAGAGATCATTCTATGAACAGAGGCACAGAGGATGGACCAGAGAACAGGACCTATCCTACAGAGGTATATTGGGAAAAGAGAATGGTTCCATTTGGATAAAGTGTAGGGTAAGAACATATCACGAAGAATCATGAATGCCAGCCTAAGGAACTTGTTATGGATGGACTGAAATATTTTAGATGGGACATGCAGCTATGTGATTAGATATTGGAATTAGCTATGTGCAATTGACCCTTGAACAAAACGGGGCACCGACCCTCCCTGGAGTTGAAAATCTGAGTATAACTTAGAGTTGGCCCACCTTATTCGAGGTTCCTCCATATCCACAGTTCTGTATCTGCAGATTCAACCAACCATGGATCGTGTAGTATTTACTACTGAACAAAATCCTCATATAAGTGGACCTGCACAGTTAAACCATGTTGTTCAAGGGTCAAGCATACTTTTTTTTCTTTTAAAGGAAAGTCTCTCTGGTGAAAGGAAATGTATGGGAGAAGAGATTGGATGCAAGAAAAACAGTAACAGCATTATTGCAAAAGTATCGTCTAGAATTATTAAGGAATGGAAGTAGTATAATAGCTGTGGGAATGGCATTGAGGAGATGGCACAAGAAATATAGTAAGGGTGGTATTTAACGACAGGGCTTGTTCTCACCAATACCAAAGGAAATGAAGCTAAATGTGGGACTGAAGATTCAGCCATCAAAATCTGTGAAATATTGTTCACAGAAATATTGGGTTGGCCAAAAAGTTCATTCGGTTTTTTTCCATAAGGTGTTACAGAAAAACCCTAACGAACTTTTCGGTCAACCCAATGCTAACAGTGCAATTTAGCCACTGTTACTTTTCAAGTTCTTTATCAGTTAATCGAATATTCTTCATGATTAAAATCAAGCTATTTGAGAAAATCCCTAAATGTATAAATATGATACTGTAGCTTGAAACTTCAAAGTGAAGGAAATTAATTCAAATAATATGTGTCCACCTTCCACTAAAAACAACAGGAAAGATACTATAGCGAAGGGGCAGCGAACTGTCTTTTGGAAAAGGTCATACAGTAAACATTTTCGGCTTCGTGAAGCATACAGTTTCTATCGTAACTACTCAACTCTGTAAGAAAGCAGCTACAAACTATTTAAATGAATGAATGTGTCTGTACTCCAATACAACGTTACTTACAGATAGTGAAATTTGAATTTCATATCATTTCCACATATCATAAAACTTTCTTTTGATTTTTCTCTATCATTTAAAAATGTAAAAACCATTCTTTGTTCTCAGGCCATTAAAAAACAGGCAGTAGATTGGATTTCATACTTGCTAATAGTGTCAATGGCTAGGACCACAGCTTTAGAAATCAGAACCAACATTTCCTTCGTGAGTCAACAACAATATGAACTCATTCTGAAAAATAGTAGTTGAACCGGAAGAGGGAAATTATGAGAACCAATGAACATCTCAATAATTGATTCCGCTCTACTTGATTTTGTTTCAAGTGAATGGAGTTTTATTTTCAGCTTTCTTCCCTAATGTAGCATGGTGTTAACATTTGTTTAAATACAGATTCGGCTAAAGCAACAGAGGCATTCCAAAAAACAATGGTTGGGAGACTTCCCTGGTGGTCCAGTGGTTAAGACTCCATGCTCCCAATGCAGGGGGCCCAGGTTCGATCCCTGGTCAAGGAACTAGATCCCACATGCCACAACTAAAAAGATCCCGCACACCGCAGTGAAGATCCTGTGTGCTGCAACTAAGACCCGGTGCAGTCAAATAAATAGTAAATAAATATTTTAAAAAATGGTTGGGAAGTCTCCCTCTCAAGTGTTTCAGTACAGGCAGTCTAAGGGAGGCTTGATGGTGTCAGAGGTATAAGCTGCTTCTATCTTTTGCTCTATCATCCTCAACACACAGCTTTCAACTCACAGTCTAAGATGGCTGCTCCAGCTCCTATCATCATGTTTGCATCCCACACAGTGATAAGGGGAAAAGGAAGAGAAGAAGGCCGCGCTCCTTACGTTTAAGTGCATGACCTGGAAGTCACGTGTATTCACATCCCATCCATCAGACCTTAGTGACATACCTAAAGCTAGCTGCAGGGGGGGCGGGAGTTGAGAAATATAATATTTATCTGGGAAGCCATGTATCCAGCTAAAATTGGGGGTTCTGTTCTTACAGGAAGATGGGAGAATTGTAGAAACATTGAAAGGTAGCAGGAAGCCTCTGCCAAGTGTTCTTGCATATTTATTTGCATATTTGCTTATTACCAAAAACTATTCCCTGTATTCTTTACACATATCACTTTATTGCTTCAGTCAGGGGAAGAGAGTCATTCTAAATATTTTTAATAATTAACTTAAACCAAAAAATAGAAACCAGTTATTCTGATGGTGACTTCTTTTCCAGGGCTTTTACCTTAATAGCTTCCATAAAATCATAAATTCATTCAACAAATATTTCTGAGTGCCTCTTGTACCAGGCATCTTTCTAGGCAGATAAAACCCTCACTTCCTACACTACTGACAACTTTATTCTAGCATGTTACCTCTGTTGAAGACGTTTCCTTAGAACATGTAGCGAGGGCTCCTAAAAGCATGGGGAATGAGCGTTGGGAGCCACGGTTGTTTGAATACAAAGTGAGGAGCCCTTCCAAACCTCCGTCAGCCTCACAAATCCAGCCCCAGTCAATATGGACTCCAGACAACAGCCTGTTTACTATGCAGATGTAGTTTCTCGGGAAGCCCACTAGCTGCTTTTACCAAAAAATTGCCATCCTTGCCCCTGTGCTTTCTGGAAATTCTAGACCACTCCTGGTATAGACGTATTTGGATGGATATTTAGGTGCCAATTCTTTCCCAACCTCCCAATGGGAAGATAATAACGGATCCTGAAATAAGAGCCTAGCTGCCTGTATCTTTCCCAAGTTGTGTTTTTTAAAAAGAAAGAAAAGCAAGCAGACAAACACTAGGCACTCCACCTGGCATGACTTCAGAATGCTTGTGATTAAGATATTCTGCTTATTGTGAATCGAAGATCTAGGCCTGCCTTGCTCCACAAAAATAGAAGCTCTGTTTCTCAGCTGCCCATGCGCATCCTCTTCGTGTCCTTAGGGTGCTAGAACAGCAGGGCTTCTCTAAATGGTTCTTAGGCTCAAAGAACATGAAAAGAAATAGCGAAGGGCTCTTGAAAGCATTTACATTGACGAGTTATATGTATCGACAGTACATTTTTCCTTTTCTCGCTACAAAGTGACAGCCTTTGTGTGCCACTTTCTGTTGTTAGCACCGAGGGTAATTGAGGTGGTGGCAGCATGGCCAGCAGCAGGAATTGGCGGAAATTAATTAAGCCAGGCAGTTTAGGCTGTAGCATCTTCACTCCTCGGCCACTCCCTTGTACTTTAACTGGTTGGAATTCAAGGGGCACAGAAGAGGGGAGGGGAAGACTGGTGTGGCTTTGCAAAGCAGAAAAAATGAGAAGCATTCATTTGGGGTTTAGTTACCTGTCAGGTGGTTTGAGAGGAAGCCACAGATTAAAAAAGAAAAAAAGAAAGAAATCCCTTTAGTTTCTATAGCATAAAACAGAGGAATTAAGTTCCGATAACAGCTATCACTTACTGAGCCCCTGATATATGTCAGACGGTGTTCTAAGTGCTTTATGTATCATTATCTTATTTGATTCCTTCAAAAACTCTGTGGTAGATGCTCTAATTATTTCCATTTTACAGCTATGAAACTGAGGCTGGGAGGGGTTAAGGCTTTTAAGTGGCAGGTCCAGGGTTCTATGCTTGGCAGTCTGACTCCAAAGCTGGCACACCATACACCGTGCTATACTGCCTTATAGATAGTTGAACCCCTGGTTGTTATTTTCCTCTAGATTTACATCTCAGTCTTTGGTATGGGTGGTGGGCATGGATTTGCATTTCCTAATGGAAGAGGGAATTAAGTTAAATCATAAACAAGAGGATGCTTGAAAAGCATGGTGTTCAAAAAACTGAAAAGAGTTTGTGCCTTTTTCCTGACTGCCTGCTAGCACATTTCTTGCTGTAGGGAAAGAAATACAGCATAACAGTACTAGATTCTATATTAAGCAATTTATTATTTTTTGAAAAGTGATAATGGCCTTGTTTTCATCTTAAGAGCTAAAAGTGGAAAAGACTGATAGCACCCTCAGAAGCATGCACTCAGCAAGATTCCCTAAATAGTTCTTTCCTCTCCAGTCCTGACCCAGTAACCTCTGGGCCATTCTATTCCCTGGAAACTCCTGTATAGGGCCCCAAAGAGTATGCTGATGCCTGCAACATCTTTTTAGGATGTGAAGACCTATAGACAAATGACTCCTGGGGACAGGGAACATATCAAAAAGTAATCCTTACTCATAACAGAATTGAGTTTGGTGTGAACCCAGCAATCAGGGAATGAAAAGTGAGTGCATTAACCTACCATGTTATCTGTATAGGAGTTTTATATCTTAAATGGAACAGACATTCCTGCAAAACAATAATGGACTGAGATTAATGAGTTACAGGTGACCCTCAGACACGGGAAGGTTGACTTTGGATAAGCACCCACAAAGGTCAAGTGCTTATCTGAATTAACCACAAGTCTTGGATCGGGGGGTAAAAATAAAGGACGAGAAATACCCCAGGGAGAGGCTTTCTTCAACCTGAGTTTTGTGTTCTTTCTTACCTTCTGCTAAATTCTGCATTGGATTGGACCAGTCCTTTTTTTATACCATTTTCATATACATCTCTGGCCTAAACCAGATCTCAACATCGTGGAAATAGCACGAGCAATGCTTTTCAGATTCTAGGTTTTCAGGATGTATTGTAAACCAATTATTTTTGCTAACATAGAATTGAGTCTTTTAACAGAGGCTTTAACTGGATGGAATCTTTACAACTGTAGTCACTTTTGCCTAGACCTCAGTTGAGGATTTGCATTTGTCTCATTGTACGGTGCAAATATGTGGTGGTAAAAATAACTTCCGTGTTTATTACTCTCATCCTTGGGTCAATTTTAGTATTTCCATTTAAGACAGAATAATTAATCCCCAGAGCAGTGCTGTATTCTTCATTTCTCAAAAAACACACTTGACACCTACCTCCATTAATTAAGTGGAGTTGTATAGCTATCTGGTGTATCTCCCATAGAGCGTATCTTCTGGGCTCTCCCTAAGAACCCTGCCGGGAAGGTGAGTAGACTGAAAGACGCTCATGGGGGCAGGGCAGACCCAGCTCAGGCTTTAGGAGAAGTTCAATGCTCTTGCGGGAAGCTGAGCATACACTCGTATCTAATACAAAACACCAGGGTGTCCCCACTGGTAGATAGAATCCTGTCCAGGTATGTTGTCTGCAATAGAGAGATACAAAGAGATAACCCTCTGGAACCCCACCCCAGCCAGAACTTGGAAAGGAGGGAAATAAGATGCCCCTGGAGAGCAAAACTTCAAAAACAATGTGAACTAAAATAGAGCATAGATATGTAAAGTTTTCTTATGCCCTAGAAGGGTCCTAAGAAACCTAAGCAAAGGCATTAACACATGCAAAGAAAGAACATGTTAATCAGAAGGGGGTTGGTCAGCCCTGGGTAAAAAAGAGAGCCCCTGAGGCAAAAATTAGTAGCGCCCATCCAAACTTTGCCCCTGGAGGACCCGGCCGGCCGGCCAGCCAAAGCCTTTTCAGACTGAGGTAAGCATCAGCTAAACACAAACTCAGACAAATCGGTATGGAGTGCCTGTAATGTGTCAGGTATATGTCAAGGTTTGGGAGAAAGTGCTGAGTAAGGAGACTGCTCAAGGCAGTTTACAGTCTGGAAGGAGAGCACATCAACATAAGGAAGGAAACTGAAGACTGACGACTCTCCGTCCCTGAGGACGTAACTGTGGCTCGGGAGAGGCAAAGGACATAGTAAATAAACAGTGGAAGGAGGTATAAGGACAGTACTTCAAACAGGAGCAGCATTTGCTCTGGGCTCCAGGCTGGAAAGATCTTGGCTTGCAGCGTGTTTACGGGATGGAGGGAAGGCCGGTGTGGCTGGAACCCAGAGCGGTTTTAGATAATAGATAATATTTATTGAGGGCTTAGAAGTGCCAGACACTGTTGAAAGCAGTTTATTCTTCTAATTTTCGTCACAATTCTATGAAATAAACACTATCTTTATTCCTATTTTACTTAAGGGGGTAACTATGGTGTAATATAAGTAAATCACCTGAGCTTGGCAGTAGATTTGAACCATGGAGGTGTGGATGCAGGAATTTGAACCATGGAAGTATGGTTGCAGAACCCGCATTCCTAACCAGTTCTTACAGTGAAGACCGGGTCTGAAGTAGTCAGACCATGTAGGGCTAGTAGCTTGAGGATTTTGTCATCTCCTAAGAACAATATTCAGTTTTCGAGGAGTGACCTGGTCAAATGTGTGCTTCGAAAAAAATCAGTAGGGTTGTAATGGGATTAGCTACCATTTTTCTAGAATCTCATTATGCTTTTCTTCCTGTGTAAGTTGTCAGAGAAAGAGGGAATGCACAGATCATGTGAACTTCAGGAATTTTGTTTACCAAGATAGCCATTTCTTACTGTAAAATAACATGCTAGCTTTTCAACATGATATGGCTTTTCAAAATTCTTGACGGTAGGGAGAGAATATGGTGCTCATGTGGTTTTAAGTATTCTAGTTCCTACAACTATTATTTCTCAATGTAAATTAATAAAATGGTACCCTGGTTTGATACAGCAGACTAATGAGAGGTTAGGCAGCCTGCCCTAGAAAGATGAATTTACTTTCTAAAAATATGAAGTTTCTGATTTGCAATGCTAAGGATCAAGCTTTGTCTAGACCACGGTAAACTTGCCAAAGTCATGGCTTTGCCCTTGGCTGCTCAGGAGGGAGCCTGCTGCCTTCTCCTCAAGGGTGGCAGCTGACATCCCACAACACTCAACATCACTGGGCTGTGTAATACAGCCACAACTTTCTTCCTCCTCCTCCTCCTTCCAAGACATTCAGAAACCTAGGCAGGTAGGCAGGAAGGTCTGTCAGCAGGTGTCAGGTTCAGAGCCCTTTGATGGGAGCCAACCAGAACAGTGTAGGGTCTCAGGCCTTAAACCCACTTAACATAACTGGGGAGCAAGATGGAACCTGGATCTTGGTTTCACAATAAGGGTCCAGGGTAAGAGCCACTCTTGGTGAAGGCAGGAGATATAAATCTGGACAACGGTGTAGAGATGGTATTTAAAGCCCGGTAACTGATGAGATCCTTTAGGAATTGAATGTAGTTAGAGAAAAGAAGAGGTTAGAACCCTAAGCCCTGAGGCACTCCAACTCTTAGAGACAGGGGATGGAGAGAAACCAGCAGAGGAGACTGACAAAGAAGTAGGTGAAGAAGTGGGAAGAAACTCAGTAGAGCATTGGGTTGTGAAAGGCAAGTTAAAAGTGTTTCAATGGGGAGAATGTGATCAGCTGCATCATTTAAAGTACCCGTAAGATGAAGCTTGAGAACTGACTGACGGATTTGCCAATGTGGAGTTCCTTAGTGACCTTAACAGGAGCAATTTGGATGTTTGCAGGGTTGAGAGTGGGGTGGATGGATGACTGAATTGGATTCAGGAGAAAATGGGAAGAGAGGAATTACCAGTGAGTATAAACAACTTTGAGGAGTTTTGTTGTCAAGAGGTACAGAGAAAATGGAGCAGTAGTTGGGTGGAGATGTGGTGTCAAAAGATTTTTGTATTTATTTTTAATCAAAGAAACAACAGCATGTTTCTATGTATGGCAATGGTCTTGGAAAAGGGAGGGAAATTTTTGATGCAGAAGAGAGGGGAAGAATTGCTAGAGAAGTATCCTTGTGGCATTAGGATGGGATGGAATCTAGTGCACAAGTGTGGGGACTGGCCTTGGCTTGGGAGTACCAGTAATCTATTCAGAGTCACAGAAAGAAAGGCAGGATATACGGACACTGGTACTTGTAGGTAGGGAGATGTGGTGGTGGAACATGTAGATTTTTCTGGATGTTTTTATTTCTTGGTGAAGAAAGAAGCAAGTTAATCATGATGAGTGAGCAGGTTGTGGAGGACTGAGGAGAGAGAGGGATGAAGGAGTTTTTGAGGAGAATGAGAGAGGGAACAGACTAGGACAGGAATGATACCTGGGCAGCATTATTGGTCCATAGGAGGTTATAATGACCAGGAATTTAGAATGAGATTGGCCAGCATGGTTGTGTTTTTTTTCTCTAGCACATTTTGTTGCAGGTATGCTGGCCCAGAGTAGGCAGAAAGTCGGATTTAATCAAGGGAGTGAATTTACCAGTACAATGTAGTGATACAGGAGCAAGGAGGATAAGGGTGCTTGTAAAAAGAATAGTAACGGTGATGGATCAAGGAATTTAAACAGGATAAGGAGGAGGAAGTGAGGACACAAGAGGGTGAGGACGGTGACAAGGTGGTAAGATCAACAGATTGTAGGTCCCAATGGAGTGAAAAAAACCTGTGCTCCAAATGGCATGTCTGACCCTTACCCTAATAAGTCTCTCAAACTCTTGACGTTCACATTTCTTTAAATGTCGATGGAGATAACAGCATCTTTAGTTTTTTTGTGGGGTTGGGCTTCTCTGTTGGAGCAGTTATTGTTAGGGAGCTGCCAGTATCAGTGGTTGTTGACAAGACAGAGGAGAGGGAGAGTGTTGGTTCTTCATCAAGGAGGAAAATGACTGGCGTTGGGGAACAGGTCTCAGAGTCTCTAATCGCTTGAGTTTTGTATCCCTAGGATTTTAGGAGGAGGTGTACAGACTCCAAGTGACACACACACATGCCCCACATGTGTATTTTTTTTCTTTACCAGGAATCAGGATAGTGCCCCATGCCAGGTGTATGGTCTGGCAATGAACCTTCAAAGGTTTTTGGAGGATAAGAGGAAACCCAGAGAGAGGCCAAGATAAGTTGAAAAGTCAGGAGAGGAAAAGGCAGGAGGAAAAGGCTTTTAAAGATAATGTTTTACCTTAGAATTTAGTTTATGAATGATATGAAGATATGTCATTGTGGGAAATATGTGGTAGGAAACGGATAATCACTTCATTAGGAAATATGGCTATAAAAATGCTGACAGATGTCTTTGTGTAGTGACCACAAGATAGGTCGTTACCTGAGGTTTATCCTTTGGGAATTCTCCTGTGTATGGATTATATCAGTTTCCTGTCCCCTGCCCTCTGGTCTCACTTGGTAGTTTGGACTTTTAAATCAGAAGTGCGTCTTTTAGAGCATCCAGAGCAATCCTTTCATTTTTATAGACATTGGAACTGAGGCCCCGTGAGGTGAAATCTGGGTTCTCCTATTCTGCAGGGATGTGGGAACCATATTCTGGCCTCTGGCTGTGATGAAAGTATCCCCTACTTCCATGCTTCTGTTGGGGAATTGTTCCTTGTCATGGATGCACTTGTCCTGTATTAAAAGTACCATTTGTCCTCAGATTGAGATACCACGCCCACCCCCATGACCCAGGAAGCACAAGCTTGCTACTTCTGCGCTGTTATGCAGAGGATGGAACAAGAGGTTTGGGGTTTTGTTTTGTTTTGTTTTTTTGCAAACTGGGTGTAAACCTTATTCACAAGAACGATCAGGGACTGGGGATAAGGAGGGAACGAGGATTTCATCTCTCTTTAGAATTCATTTTATGTAAGAGATATAAAAATAATAACAGCAAAATATGTTGAAAGAGCTTGGGTTTTGGATTCTGACAATAATGAAAGCAGTATGTACTGACTGATTCCTCTGTACTGGGCAGTGTCCTCATATCCTGATGCTACAGATTACTAGCAATGGGATCTTGGGCAAATTACCTAATTTATTTGAACTTTTAAAATCTTCAGACAAAAATAAAAGAATTCTAATGTTTTTTGCCTGGTATTTTTATAAAATATTAAATTTGATTTCATGTAAAAGTATCTGGCATAAAACAGGTGCTCAATCAATGTTAATTTTTCTCCTCTTCCCCTCAAGCTTCCTGAGGTTTAAAAATATTTTTTCAGATTTTGAGCTGCTCAAAAATTTCAACAGCAAGGCAAGAATGGTTATGATTAAGACCATTTGATACTGTGTATTCAATTTTGTAATGTAACCTGATATCAACAGCCAAGATCTTTGTCCTAAAGGGAATTTCATTATTCAGCAAAGTGGGGCTGATTTAATAGCCATTAATTCTGAGGGTATGTTCAAGTTCAAAGTCCTTCTGTTTTAAATGTAAATTGCCCTTTTTTATGTATTTTGTATTGGAATTTAGGAACAAACGCTGTCACTCCCATTTTTCTTTGCATGGCATTGCAGGCGCTTTTATTGTCACAGAGCCCTGTTATTGTGATACCTCACACAGGAAATGCACACTCTGACATTAGGCACCAAATTGCTGAAATATCCTGTGTTTTCTATTCATTAAAGCCCTAAAGCACTATGTGCAAATTCCCTTGCTTTAATTACACACCTCAGGGATGTGCACGCCAAAAAAGGAGCCAGTCAGACAAAAAGCCAGGTCTTTGCCAAAAAACCCCAGCCCCCTAACCTGGTAAACATTTATTTTCAGCTGGGAAATCTGCTATTAATTCATATAGTGACTTTCCCAGCTGAAATAATGAGCCAAGCCAAGTGAACCAAATGTTCGCAGTGAGCAAACATGAACAGTAGGGAATCAGCCCATCTCTTATTTACATGTTTGTTCCTTCAGCAGTTTAAGGAACATTTGTACGTTTCCCTTTTACCTGGAAGCGTACCAGTGTTTATGCTTCAAGTGCCTTAGTTTTCAAACAGAGCTTATCGACTCTTCTGTAGAGAGCTGCTTTAAGAAGTAAAAGAAGAGAAAAACCACCACACCAAATTAACTATTATTAGGGCTTAAGAGCAAAGTCTCCCCACCAGCCACACTGACTTTCTAGTTTATTTGAAGGCCAAAAAAAAAAAAAAAAAAAAAAAAATCAGAATTAGCAAAAACGTGAGATTTTTGAGAGAAATGCCATTTGGGAATTTTTGTTTTAAGTTAGCAAAAATTTTAAACTTATGAACAAAAAAGTTTATTGTTCAATAAAGCAAACTAGGAATTAAAATATATTATAGAAGGTTGTTTTACATGTTGGGGAGTCTTTTTTCATTTCCATTTAATTACAACGCTTTAGAATGTGAAAAATAAGAAAAGAAATAGCTACCCGCAGGTACAATATGCATATGACAAGGTAGAGTATTATTTACTCTTCCTTTTTGAGGCCTGAATACTCACAAAATGCACTCAGATTCTAGAACAGAAAGGTGCCCTATGTGTATAAAACTTAGAAGAGAAAGTAGTTTGTATAGAAAAAGATGCCTAAAGCTTTGTGGAAAGCAAAGAAAGAAGGAGAAGCAGTTCAATTAACACATGAAATAGCTAAGTAGAAGAGTTAAAAAGTCAATATATTGATTAATTCCTATGAAGATGCAGAGTATCTACTCAACAGTCAATTAACCATTTAACATTTTTCTTGATATAAAGGAAGTTTTAAAAAAAGTCACAAACCCAAACGTATGTAATGATATAATCAATAATTGGAGTTTTAATGTCTCTCTTAATATAAGCTTGGATGCAGAGTTTTAATTTATTCTCAAAGAACAAAATGTGTTACAATTTAATGAAGGTATGGTTTTTATTATAACAAACATGAAAAAAGTAGCTTTTAATTCACAGCACTTGAAAATCAAGGTTAACCACCTCCAAACCTTTTTCCTAAAAGAAATTTTTAGCAGATACATGATTTTTTAGCAATGAATAAATGAATAAAATGTACAAGAATTTTTTTTTTTTGTTCTATAAGAAGAAGCAATGCCCTATTAATTTTGACAGACAACTTGGCATTAGCCATTTTAAAATCCAACATGGGATAAAGTTATGCATTACTAGTCTCTCTACATTTTTGTCAAGAGATGAACATTTTGCCAGATTTTTAATAATATGCCAAGACCTTTGTCAGTAGGTTTATTTAGCCCTGCGTAGTTATGCCAGTTTTTGTTCACCACCCCACTGGGTGTAACACTGCCCGTCACAGCTCACATAACTCCTCCCCTACAATTAGACAAAGTCAACACAGCAATCACTCCCAACTGCCCTGAGGTACCTGCACTATCAACAGTGCAGATTCCGAGGCTTGAACAAGCTTTGCTTTGTCACTGCCTCCCCACCCCAATTAGGACTTTTTTTCTGCCCAGGCAATTTAACACCAACACCATGGGTGGACCAGATAACTCTTTTAAAAAGCGAGTTTAAGTGATTCTCCTGCCCATCCCCCCTCCCCCATCCCAACCCAATCAATTCTTCTCCACCTCCTTTTCACTACTTCCTCCAACACCATTCCCTCCTTCCCCCCCCCCCCCCCCCCCCCCCCAAAGCACTCTCAGAAACTTGCAGTCTCTAACTAGTTACCATGCCGACTGGAGCCTGTGCTAAGGAATGTGCTGCTGCCACACTGAACTCAATGAAAAGATGAAGAAAATGTGCAGGCAATACTAGTTTGGCTGTGATGCTGGAGAATCTGAGACAGGGCTGTTGGTATGGAAGGATCTCACTGCATGCAATTTGCAAACATGCCAACTCAATAGCATGTGATAGGCACTGGATTCGGAGGTCTTGGAGTCTTCAAGGGCTGGGAAGGAATAAGCTGAATGGGGGAAAATCTGCCCCGTGAAACAACGCTTGCCCCTTAGAAATTTGAGATTTATTCATTTTAATAAGAATCTGCAAAATGCGAAAAGAGATTGAACTTCTGGTGAGCCCTCCCCTTCTGAATCCAGTCATTACCTCTTCTTGAGATTTTTCTGTACCTTCCTTTTACTGTCCATAAAAAAAAAAAATCTGCCTTTCTGTCCTGAAAATCGTCAGTAGAATTCATATGACAGAGGGGCTGTGTAAATCACAAACTGTATTTCCTGAGCAGTTGCACAGAGGAGAGGATTGCTTTGATTTTGCGTGGAGAAAGGTGGAAGCAGAATGCAGCCCATGAAGAGCAGAATTCTGAGAGCTGAAGAGTTCCCTGAACTTCCCATCCAGATGGAGGCAGATTTGGGTCTGCACGGCAGTCCTTCTAGAGAGTCTCCCTTGGTCCGGAGAACTGGGCTACCATGTGATAATTCCCAGTGGAGAGGTGCCCTTGGGATATTGAGAGTAGGCATGGGATCACCATGGGGGTTTGGTTCACTCCAACAAAAGTCTTATCTAAAACACCTCTCCCTGCTCCACATTCATGTGAACTAAAGACTACCTTGGATTTCCCCCAGTTAGTAGGGAAAATTTTTCCAGAATGAGGATGACTCAGGATTGCAATTTACACCTCACACTCAGATTAGTAAAATTTCTTTCTTCTTGCCTTTTCAGTCTTCCACATCGATTGATTCCAAACTGTCCTGTACATCACTGGCAAAATAGTTTTCCATGCTTGCCAATTCTACCCTGTTTTTTCATTGCCCACAGCCTCCCTATGGCTCCTCATTGCCATGGCAACCACATGTCCTGGGTTTTTCAGGACATTTTGATTTCAAATATTCTGTCATGTGGTCAGACCGTGTGTCAGATCATAAGCCAAAAGATACGTCCTGATTTGGGTTTTGAAAATATTGTCACTATACCCATTTCTCCCCAGATACGATTGTTGTTGATCCTTCTTTTTCTAGCAAACTAGAAAATAGTGCTTCTCTTTTCATATAATAATACCTTTCATTTTTACATAATATTTTGCAGAGTGTTTTCACATAGTCACCTTGGTGGATCCTTTCCTACCTGTGAAATAAGACAGGATAAGAGACATTATTTCAATTTTATAGATGAGAAAATTGGGGCGCAGAGTAGTGAATAGTCTTTCCATCATTTCCATAGTGGCAAAACAACTAGAATCCCCATCTCTTGACTCGAATGTCTTTTTTCTCTAACATGCTTCTTCCAAATATAAAAGTGATACTTTGTACTCTAGGTTTCTTTGCCTTTGTGGTCCCTGAAAGACTGACTTTCAGGGGACTGTGTAACTGTAGAACAACTCTTTCCTGATTCATGTTGCACATCAACTCACGAAGTTGAGGAAGAGTTGAGGGAAAGGCTTTAAGGCGAAGAACTAAGAGGCTGAAATGTTAATCACCAATGTCACATATAACTTACAAACAGGGGGAGAGAGAGGGGGTGGGGAGGGAGGGGAAGAGAGAGAGAAAGAGAGAGAGAAGAAGGGAGAGAGAGAGAGAGTAGGGGGAAGGGAGAGAGAAAAAAAGAGAGACAGAACGAGAAGAAGGAAGGAAAAAAATTCTAGGGAATCTGTCCAACAGTTACACCAGTGATATTTCTTAAAGACAGACTTATTTTAGCCCATGTCTAGCAATGTTTATAAACATCTGCCTCTTAGTATTCTTCTTTATTATTAAAATTTCTCAAAAAATAGTGTTGTATTATATTACTCCCAGCTAGTATGTTGCATGGCGCTAGACACTATGCATAAGAATAAAAAAAGAAAAGAGGAGGGTAATGTATATTATTAGCTTAATTATTCACTCATGTATTCAATAATTAATTTGACAAATATCAAGTACCATCTACGTGCCAGGCGCTGTACTAGCCGCCAGAGATACCGTGGTGATAGCTCAGAGCTTATAGTCGGGTGATAATTATTGATTGTGATAAGTGCTACAAAGAAGATAAAGAGGATGATGTGATGAGAGAACTGCAGGAGGCTGGGGAGATCTTAGGAGAGCTACTTCAGATCGAGTGGCCAGGGAAAGCCCTTCTGAGGAGGAGGTGTGTAAACCGACACTTGACAGATGATAAAGAGGCGGAGTCATGCACAGAGCTAGGGAAAGAGCATTTCAGCAAGTGGAAAAGGAAACACAGAGCCCTGTACTTTTTCTGTTCCATGTGTCTTCAGCATAGTGACCTGGCAGTTGAGGGCTGGGGAAATGATGTGTGGTGAGGCTAGAGAGTTTTATTGGCCTTGAAGGCCATGGTAAGGGTTTGGGACTTTATTCTAAGAGCAGTAGAAAGAATGAAAGCCATTGAAGAGCGAGACCTATAGATAAAAATTTTCTAGGAAAAACCTGCATCATTACTCTCCAGAACCCAATTCTTATCTTAAAGTACCTAGTCTACAGGAGCTAGGTAGACTATGCTATCTGCTATTCATGCTATAAGCAGAATATCAGAACTCTCAGGGGCAACTGGTACAGCATTATAAAGTTATTTACCCTCTAAAAATGTTCAAAACAGCGTGTTTTTGGTTTTTTTTTTTTTTTTTTTTTTTATCATTTTGTTTATTGAAGCAGGAAGGCAAAAGACAGGTTCCCACTCTGGTTGAAGCATATCACCTTAAGCAAATCTGTCTCATCTTATCACCTTAGTTCTCCAAATAGAATGCACAAGCTCTTTTCCTTTCTCAGGTAGGATGCTGTGATTATTGATTACTTGCTGTTTGCAATAAAATACTCATAATATGTAGTGTACTAAATTATATTTCTTTTAAATCTTATTTTCTAAGTCTCCTTTAATGAAGTCTTTCTATGTTTTAATACTTATCTTCTATCAGAACAGAATTTTTATGCTAGATTTCAAAATGTGGATTCATTAACACCTCTTATACACCAAGTTCTATATTGTCTAGGCATCTTAACTCAAGATCAATAAAATTATTCAGAAGTTGGAACGCAACCAAGGTTAATTTGAGAGGAGAGTACATGAAAATAGGAATAAGCAGGCAGGTTGTTTCTGGCTAGACAGGGATGGAGAGGCTTTGTTACTAAGCAGAGAAGAGGTTTAAATTCTAATTGTTGTTGGTATCTTCAACCTTAATGTTTTGCCAGAAAATGGACAGGAGGAGGCAGTGGTATGTTACCGAAGTTTTTCTGCTAAAGTTTACTATGGCATCAACTCAGCAGGCTGTGACTCTGGTCAAGGCAAAACATGTATTGACTCTGTTCAAGGCAAAACACGTGTGATGTTCATTTCTTTCTGTTGTGATCCATGGTGATGTTTGCATAACAACTATTCCAATGAAAAGTGAAAACTTTTAGTCAATTATCAGATGCTTTGCAATGGCCAGACATCATGCACATTGCATGACTTGTGGGTTTCAGTTTTCAGCTGGATGTGTTGGCACTAAGTTGTGGGTATTCACTAAGGATAGTCACAGACATATGCATGACCCTCAAAGGAAGCTCACCTAATGCACAGTTGCATAGCACAAAGCCAGGAGTCTATTTTTTTTTTAATGATATGTATGACTCTCAGTCTATATTCTTTATTTCCTGGAAATAAAGTATCAAATTAATTTTAGAAAAGGAGTAATTGTTGGATGATTCACATTTAATTTGCAACACTGTTGGACAGGAAAATATTCAATGCCAATCCAGGCTTACAGTCATAGCTTCTTTCCTTCCTGAAGGTGTATATTTAAAGGCAGACATACAGCTAACCCAGACATACCATAGCTTGTCAAAATTCTGTGTTCAAGAATGTTTCCTAATGAAAAAACTAAAACAACTGGTTTGTTTGGGTAAATGTGCTTATCAATGTGCTACTTCCAGAATAATCACCTTAGATCTATTTTAAAGTGTTACTGTAGCACAGAGATTCCATGTTATAAAGTAAACCTTAGGAGCCCAGGATGTCAGGTAAACTTTATGATTTATTCCTGTAGTAACCCTAAGCTCAAATATCTAACCACTCATTTGTTAAAACCCACTTAGCAAAAATAAATTATATTTGAAAAACATTGGATTTCCCATTTTGCTTTATGGATTTGAGGCTTTCAGACCACATAGTGTAAGGAAAAACTTAAAAGGCAAAACATACGTAATTTACTTCACACTCTCTTCTATTGCTTTTTGGTTTATTTAATTTAAAAATAAAACTCTATCATGCAGTTAATACTAAGAAAAAGTATAAAAATTTTTAACAATGGCAATGCTATATTCCCCAGCTGTTGGCCTCTGTCCTAAAATGATCAGTTCTTAAAATGAAAAATTAATTTAAAATATTTTTCAGATGGGTGACTGAAGTTTTCTTTATTCATTAATAAATAGTTTTGAGTACTTTCTGTGTGTCAGGCACAGGGCTAGGATGTAGGGATACATTACGGAGAGTGACCCAGTTTATTTTAGGAGGGCGTTTGAAGGTGTAAGCCTGGGATAGGAGGCAATCTGGAAAGGCACAGAAGGCCTCATAGAAACCATTCTTGGGATATTCCTGCCAGTGATTTAAGCAGCAAGTAACTAAGTGGGAACATTCTTCATGTCAGTAGTTACGATGCTCTGTTATAAAAGGGATTTCCCCCAAGTTGCCTTATTACAAATCCCATGATAGGTGACATTCACATTTCTCCCCACACTCCAATACTAAATCAGTAACTAGCATTAGGTTCCTTTTTTCTTTTCCATGGATTGATTTCAACCAGGAAACTAGGTGAATTTTGTAGTTTCTCCTGTCCTAGTGTTTTGGCATATTTGTCTACCCCTCAGAGTGCAACTTTCTCAGAGACCACCCTAACCCTGAATGCTTTGGAGGCAAAGATGGGTGGTAGTAGAAGAGGAGACAGCAGATGGGGAGGGGTTGAAAATTATTTTGGAAAATAACTCCCGGATGTATTTTCTGCCATTACTTTACATTCCCTTGGATCTGTTCTAGTTCTGCCATTTAGCGAGTGCTCATAGAAGATGCCAGTGGCCACTGCGGGGAGGATGGAGAGTTTTGGTGACTCAGAAAATAGCCATTTGACATTCAAGCTTCTTTCTTTTGTCCAAAGAGAGCTCACAATAATTCAGTCATGAAGTTAGGGCGCCGAGATAACCACCTGCACAACCATGAAGCAGATTTAAAAGTGCCGTTATTTTCTTGGTTTCGCATCCAAATGAATATTGATAGAGTTTCTCTTAAGAAAGTTCTCAACTCTCCCGTTGCAGGTGGTTACTCCCAAATGTTTTGGTGACCTTAACGAAGGATGTCTGGATAGGGCTGCTAAATACAATTCTGGATTCCTAGTTAAATTTTAATTTCAGATAAACAACAAATAATTTTTTTCAGTATAAATATGTCCCATACATCGATTGGGATGTGCTTATACTGAAAAGAATTATTTATGCCAGCCTGTATTTTTATTTGCTAATTCTAGCACTCTGCCTGGGCAATGGACACCAGAGTCTTCATATCATGATATGAATAGATAGATCAGATAATCATTTTAAGGCACACTTGTCAGCACAATTCTGGTGCCATCAATAGCAGCACGATGAAAACAGTTTATGAAGCACCCTCACACTCATCAGAATTGCAATGGTTGCCATGCCAAGTTAAGTGAACATGGTCCTTTCAATCTAGGAAGACAATAATGGGACAATATCAACAGTGATAAACCAGATAAAAAGAAAAGGGAACATAAAAACTTGACTGACATCAAAGGAGAATATAGAATAAATAAAGTACTTCTATTATGTGGACAACTCGTTGTTAGGAACTGACACAAGACCACAAACATTTCACAGAGGTCACTGGGCAACTGTTGACATCTTCTATTTGGAGGCAAAACAATGACTCAGAAGTAAAAGAATCTCTGCTTCATTTAACAACCAGAATTTCCCAAGGTCCAGGCTCACCTCAACTCCTCATCTCAGCAAGGCATTTCATGGGATTAAAAAATTACATGCATATATAAAAAGGGATACATGTACACACATTACTAGACACACATAAATAAGGGAAAATGAACCATTGATGCAATCAGAAAATTCTCACATATTTATGTGTAACAGATCTGATCAGTTAGCTGTCAGTAATGAATGACCCTGATAACCACGTTTGGATCAATGGTGCAGGTGTTGCACTGGTGACTAAGATGACTGAAATGACCCAGTCCATTGTGCTAAAACCTAGTTTTATGGTGAATGCTCACTTGGCAACTAGTTTACCAAACTATAGAAACTAATTTTAAATGATTGATTCAGAAGGTCCATATGTAGGATTAAGGTGGCCTAAGAGATTGTCAAGTGTTATCTGTACATTCTTCCCTATTCTTTTCTTATTATAAAAGCAATGCATAACCATTGTAGAGAGGTTAAGAAAACAGGTAAGATGAATGATAAAAAGAAACCACAATCTCACATCTCTGAACTCCTCTTTAAATTTGTTAATAATGACATATTTTATATACCACCAAAAGATCAGAAAACAATCTATCAGATTTCTATCTATCCCCACCAACATTAAATATATTTTACTCTTATTATTATTATTTGATTTACAGTTTTATTTTTAAAATAATTTTCTATTTTTTAAAGGAAATATGTTAAGGACCCATCTCCATCCCTTCTTCACTTTCCTCCTTTCTCAGGGGTAACCATTACCCTGAAATTGTTGTGCCATTCTCATGGATGCTTTTACAATACATGTATGGATACATAAACTACCTTTATAATACATGTATAGATACATAAACTATTGTTTTGTGTTTCTTAAAAAAGGAATACTATACACATCCTTTGGAATTTGCTGTTTTCACTTATTATGTTTCTGAGATTTATTCACGTTTATGCATGCAGATCTAATGCATTCATTTTAACTGCTGTACAGGATTCCATTGAATGAATGTATCCATTCCTATACAAAGAGACATTTAGAATGTTTGCACATTTTTCTCTAATACAAACAGTGTAGCAATTGGTGTCTCTATGTACACATGTTCAAGAATTTTTTTAGAGAGTACACCTAGAAGTATAATTTACTGGTTGGAAAATATAGAAACCTTCAGTTTCCTAGGTTTTGAAATTGCTTTTCAGAGTGATGATGCCAATGTATACTTCCACCAGAAATGTGTAATAATTGCCCCACGTCTTTAATAACACTTGGCATTATCAGAGAGTAATGTTTGACAGTCTGATGAGTGTGAAATAGTCATTGATTTAACTTATATTTCACTAATTGTTAATGGAGTTCAGCAAATTTTTCATACGTTTATATGCCGTACAAGTTTCTTGCTTTGTCAATTACTTATTCATAATTTTTGCTTTAAAATTTTTTTCACTTGTTTTTAGGAGTTTTCTTTTAATATGGCTTGGATACATAATCCACTGTTATATCATTTTCAAATATTTTCTTCTAATCTGTCTTGTATTTTATTTTGTTTATGAACATCATATCAAATATTTAAATTTAGAATACTAAAATCTATTCATATTTTCTTTCAAAGTTTGTGCTTTTCATGTTTTGTTCAAGACACTCTTCTTTACCATAAAGGTATTCTCCTATGTTTTCTTCTAAAAGTTTTATAGTTTTTTTTTTTTTACATTTAGGTTTTTAGTCATTCTGGAATTAATTTTTGTTTATGGTATGCAATAAGGGATATGGATTAAATTTTATCTTTTTTTCATATGAATATCCAGTTGTCTTAGTGCAATTGGTTGAATGATACATTCTTTCCCTATGGATTTGTAATGTCATCACTGTTATATATCAAGCACCCATATAAATGAGAATCTGTTTCTGGACTCTATTCTGTCCTATGATCTATTTGTTTATTGCTGCTCTAATGCCGCTCTGTTGAAGGTAAGCCTCCTCTTTTCATTCCTGCTTTCTCGTCCTCAGTTCTCTACTCTCCCATACGATAGGGGTTGTCACAGTCTGTGAAAAATCATGTTGAGATTTTGATTGACACTGCATATAATTTTTAGATTAATTTGGAGAGATCTTTACTATATTGAGTCTTTACTAAATAGCTATCTTTACTATATTGAGTCTTTTCATCTGTTAACTTGATATACCTCTCTTTGTTTCAGTTCTATTATTTTATCCAATAAAGTTTCATATTTTTTGCATGAGGTTTTTTTGTTTTTATTGCATATTTTCCCTAAGTTCCTTATACTTCATGAGGCTTTTGTAAATGAAAAACTTTTTTTTTTTAATAAATTTATTTTTGGCTGCCTTGGGTCTTTGTTGCTGTGCGTGGGCTTTCTCTAGTTGGTGAGTGGGGGCTACTCTTGGTTGCAGTGCGCAGGCTTCTCATTGTGGTGGCTTCTCTTGTTGTGCAGCACAGGCTCTAGGCACGTGGGCTTCAGTAGTTGTGGCACGTGGGCTCAGTAGTTGTGGCACATGGGCTTAGTTGCTCCGCAGCATGTGGGATCTTCCCGGACCAGGGCTTGAACCCATGTCCCCTGCATTGGCAGGCGGATTCTCAACCACTGCGCTACCAGGGAAGCCCCGTAAATGGAAAACTTTAATGACATTTACAATAGTTTGTTGTTATTGTATAGAAATGCAATTAATTTGGGTATATTGATCTATAGTTAGCAACCTTGTTGAACTTTTATATTTGTCTTAGTTTTTTTTGAACCAACCTTATTGTCTTTAAATAGTGACAACTTCATTTTTTTCTTTCCAATTCTTATACCTTTCATTTTCTTCTCCTTGTCTTACCATGCTAACTAGAGCCATCTTTACAATGTTGAATAGAAATAGTGATGGTGAACATGTTTGTGTTATTCCTGATTTTAAAAGGAATGCTTACAATGTTTCACCATTGAATATGATGTTTGCTGTACATGAGGTTAAGTTTGCTGATCTTTCTGGTTTGTTAAGAGTTTTTGGTTTTGTTTACTTTGTTTTGCAATTAAATGATGGTGGTTGAATCTTATCAAATATTTTTTGTACATCTAGTGGGACAGTTGTATGATTTATTTTTTTTCTCCTTTAATCTATGCTTTTCTTTTTATCATATTACCCTTGCCTGCTTTTGTTGTCAAAATTGAAGGAAATACCAGCTTCACAAAACAAGTCGGGGAGTTTCTCCTCTTCCTTTTTTTTTAGATCAGTTTTTATAAGATAGAGTTTATCTATATTTTGAAGGCTTGATAGGATTTTGTAAAAGTGTCTGAGCCTGGTATTTCTGTTTTCTTGTTTTGGATAGATTTTTCACAACTGATCCAATTTTTTTTTAGTGTTATGGTCTTTAGTTTTCTATTTCTTCTTATATTAGCTTTGATAGGTTTTTGTTTTCAAAATAAAAATTCCATTTTATTTATGTTTCCAAATTTGTTGGCATGAAATTATTCATAGTATTCTCTCATGATTTATAAAATCTCTTATTTATCTGTACTTATATTCTTTTTCTTATTAGGTTGTGTTTTTTTATGACTTCTTAGTTTTATTTAGAGACATTTGCCTTGTACAGCCTTTTCAAAAAATAGCTTTTATTTTTCTTGATCATCTACTTTTTTATCATTGCAAATTTCTTAATTTCTACTCATATTTATTAAGGATGCTTTAGTTGCATTATGCGAGTTTTTTTTTTTTTAATTGTGATTCACTTCTAAACACATTCTAATTCCATTGTGATTTCTTCTTTAACTCATGGGTTACCACAAAGTGTGCTTTTAAATTTAAAGATCCAGGGAGTTTTTCCTGTTATTATTTATAAATTTTATTGGATTGTGGTTAGAAAACATGGTCAGTGAGATATTGATTTTTTGATATTTTTTTATGGCCTAATACATGGTCAATTTACGTAAGTGTTCCATGTGGGCTTGTAAAGAAAGCGTGTTCTTTAATTGTTGGGGCATAATTCTCTACATGTTTATTAAATCATTATTAATGATGCCATTCAAATCATAAATGATCTTTCTGAATTTTTAGTTTGCTTGATAATTATGGAAAGATGAATGTTTAAATCTCCTTCTGTGATTGTGAATTGATCAAATTCTTCTTGCTATTCTGTAAATTTTTGCTTTATTTGGAGGGTATATTACTGGGTACAACTTATAATTGTTATCTCAGTAGTTTTTTACTTTTATCATCTATTCTTTTTTTAAAAAATTTATTTATTTATTTATTTATTTTTGGCTGCGTTGGGTCTTTGTTGCCGCATGCAGGCTCAGTAGTTGTGGCGCACGGGCTTAGTTGCTCCATGGCATGTGGGATCTTCCCGGACCAGAGCTCGAACCCGTGTCCCCTGCATTGGCAGGCAGATTCTTAACCACTGCACCACCAGGGAAGTCCCTATCTTCTATTCTTAACTCCCTTTATTCCTTTTGCTTAAAGGTCTATTTTATGTATTATTAATGTACATATGCCAGCCTTCTTTTAGTTATTATTCGTCTGATATATCTTTCCTAATCTTTAACTTCTAATGCTTATGGCTTTCTGTTGCATTTGAAAAATAACATGTAGCTGCATTCTTTTTTAAAATCTCATCTAGGATTACTCCTTTAAGTGACAAGTTTGGCCTGTTTACATTTTTCATGATACCATATTATTTTGTACTTGCTTTCACTAGTCCTCTTTACACACCCTCTTTCACTTCCAGTTTTCTATTAGAATTGAGTGTTTTAAAAAAAAAATCTTTCCTCTCTTTAATGGTTTGGAAATTATATGACCTAATTTTATTCTTTTCATAATTATTGTATTATTTATGTATTGCTATGTAACAAATTATCCTAAAACTAGGCAGATTAAAACAGCAGTGAACATTTATTACCTCACACAGTTTTGGTGGGTCAGGAATTTGGGAGTGGCTTAACTGGGTGGTTCTGGCTTGGGGTCTCTCATGAGGACACAGTGAAAATTTAGCTGGGGCTGCAATCATTTGATTGCTTGACTGGAGCTGCAGGATCTGCTTGCAAAAATGACTCACCGGCATATCTGGTAAGCTGGTGTTGACTGTTGGAGGAAGGTCTCAGTTCCTTGCCACACAGACCGCTTCCTACGGCTGCTTGAGTGTCCTCACAACATGGTGACTGGTTTTCCTTTGAGTAAGTGATCCAAGAGAGAGTAAGGCAGAAGTTAATGCCTTTTATGAGCTAGCACTGTGTGTCACATGCCATGTCTTTCACCATATTTTATTAGTCACCAATTAGACCACTTGGGAAGGGAGGCATGAATACAAGGAGGTGTGGTTTATTGGGGGCCATCTTGAAAGCTAGTGATAACAATTACCTTAAAAATTTTAACAAGCATGCTCGATTTAACAAAGTCTGAAGTTAATTAATGTCACTATGACATCTTGAACAATACATAGATCTTAGAACACTTTCATTATGATCACCTAGTCTTTTCATTATTATTGTTGCTTTTATTGTGTGTGTGTGCACATGTGTATGCATGTTTATCAATGTTTGTTTTGATTTGCCCTCCATAGTTAGCAATTAATTTGTTCTCCTTTGTTTCTTGCATCATATTTCCTTCTGGACTGATTTTCCATTTCTTCTCCTGTACTTTCCCTGAAAAGTCCTTTCAGTGAGAGTCTATGAGTGGTAAATACTTATAGCCTTTATCTTTTTGCTTCTATTCCCAAATTATTGTTTAGTTGTATATAGAATTCTAGGTTGATAGTTATTTTATCTTAGTACTACAGAGACATTATTCCATTTTCTTCTTGTCTCCATTGTTGATACTGAGTATTCTAAGTTAAGCTATCTTTTTTTTTTTTAAGGTAATCCTTCTTTTCTATGTAAAGGCTTTTAGGATCTCTCTGTCTCTCTCTCTGTCTCTCTCTGTTTCTCTCTCTCTCTGGTGTTCTACATTTTCATTACGATATGCTCAGGTATGGATTTATTTTTACTAATCCTACTTGAGACTCATTGTGGTTCTTGAATTTGAGGATTCATGTCTTTTACTAATTTTGAAAATTCTCAGCCATTCTCTGTTCAAATACTGTATCTCCCTCATTCTCTCTTGTCTATCCTTCTGGAACTCCTAACAATAAAAATGTGGGAAATATGAGAAGTAAAGAAATGTTGAGAAGATCATGAGAAGGCCTAACATTCATCTATTTGTGGTTCATTCTGAGATTTCCCTCAGATTTATTCTTCTAGCTCACTGATTCTCACTTCATCTGGGTCTAGTCTACTATTTAACAAATTCATTGAATTTTTTTAACAAGTAGGTGAAATTTTTATTTCTAGGTTTTATTTTTTCTCAACTTTACCTATACTTTACTTTTCATAGTACCCTGTTTTTGTGATTTCAGTTCTTTCTCATATGATTTAAAATATACTTATATCACTGCCAATTCTATTATCTGAATTTCATGGGGGTCAAATGCTGTGGGTTTTTGTTTTCTGTTTTTCTCTCGTATCTGCTTGACTTGACAATATAGTATTGTTTATGATGAACTTTGACTCTGAGTTCATTTCAGTGAGGTATGGTTGGGTTGAGGTATGTCTCCCGAGAGAGCAGATGCTTTTGCCCACGGGCTAAGAGGTGTCACTGGATCGTAGAGGGCCATTTCAAAGGCTGGCTACCACTAGCTGAAACCACTTTTTAAGTTGGTTTCTACATTTTGGGGTTCCCTGGCCTTGTGGTATGAATTCCAAAGGAGGTTATTTTCCCACCTAGAGCTGAGGAAGATTCAGATAAATTTCCTTATTATCTCTCAGTGTCATTGGGTAGATTTTTTTCCCTGGCCCTTCCTTTCACTGAAGTTCACAGTCCTGGTTTTATGCCAGGGTCTTAATTTCAACTCTTTACTTCATGCTAGCCCAAAGTCTTGTCTTTAGCTCCTGTTTGGGTATTAAAAGCCAAGTCTTTGTGTTACAAAGGCCTGCACTCTCCCTTTCCTTCTTAGCCACTTATCTACATATTTTAAATATTTGTGTATTTTATGTAGCATTTTAAGGTGTTTGTAGGGGCAGGGATTGCAAGTTAATCTAGTTTTACATCTTACCAGAGTAGTTGTTGCCCACATTACTATTTCAAGAAACAGAAGTCAAGTTATCTGCTTGCTCCTGAGCTGCTCTGCCCATCTGCCATTCCTCAAGCAGGGAACAGGAGGGCTCCCAGGCAAAACTTGAAAATGGTGAAATTCATCTTTAGCACCTTCTCATGCAGAGCTTTCTCTCCTAACTCTCCTGTCCTCTGTAGCACCTCATTTGTCTTTCCTCATTGCGCCCTGTCTTTCCAGGATGCTCCAGGCTTCTTCTGGGACTTGTCATTGCTGTGCTTTTCCCCCTGCTTTTTGTGGAAATGTGCCTCACCAGTATCTCTGCACCGTCCAAAGTGTCCAGGTGACAATTAGCTAATCTGATAAGCTCATTCATGCTAATGTGCTAATGAAAGAGGCCTACAGAAGATGGCTGTCCTTCCCCTACTTCCTAATCAGGGGCCCTTCTTCTCCTGCCAGGTAACATATGTGCATAGCAGCAGTGATCTTCTAGAGAGCGTGACCTGGCTGTAGTGGTCTAACCTGGAGGATTGACGTTAATGGAGTGAGATTTTTAAGTCAAGTAGGAGGGACAGCTGGGTTGAGGCAGGCAGGAGAGGGTGAGAGTCAGGCAAAAATGAACCGCAGATCATGACACGTGAGTGTCTACTAATGTGGTGGGTGCATTAACCGTTTTCACACCTAAACTGTAAAGAATAAAGAGGATTTCTTAGAACATCCGTTTGCTAAATCAAAATTATTCTTGTTGAAAACTCCTCTACAAAACAAGAACTGGAACTCAGCAGAACCACAAATATATGGGGTTCATCGCTACTCATTCTGATATTTTCATTTTGCTGAGTCTATGGGAAAAGTCTATACCCCTTGAAGGGGATGGTCAGGAAAGAGACGGGCCCTTTCATTGTATGTTGGAACTTGCAGGGCTGGCTGTAGATGAATAGAAAAGGACTGGTAATTTGTTTTCTCTCTCCTTCTGGGCCTCATTCTCTTGGGTTTCAGTCTCTGATGAGTGAGGGTGTCAGCCCCCAGGAAGTGGTGCGGAGATAATGCAGGCTCATGGGGAGCTGTAACAGATCACATCTTTGAGCCAGGGAGAGGAAACTGTATATCCATGTTTCATGCATAATTCCTTTTTGCTTCCCTGTGTTTTCACAAAGTAGGTGTTTTGGCCTAGTTGATACTATACTTTGGGACCCAATGCAGGGTAGACTCGGTGGCTGTGTGTTTGTAATGGCTAATGGGGAGGACCACATGTTAGCCAGAACACCATGGTGGATGTCTTCCTCTGCCCTTTCTGTCTACTCTGCATGCTCTCCTCCCAAGTCCTTCCTGCAGGTTTCTTACAGGCTGGCTCTGCCTGCATTGAAAGTCTTATTTCTCTCGAAGGCCCTCTCCACACAGCTTTGGCTCTGGTTATCTGCTCCTTCCATCCTAGCTCTGGGGTTCTCTTCTCTCCCTTGCAATTTCCTTATGCTCTGACCAAACCTTTGTAAAGAGTCCCTTTTATTAAACTCTCTTCAAATTGTCCTAATTTGAGTGTGCCATCTGTTTCCTGCGGGGAAGCTGACTGATAAAACACCTCAATTCTTTTTATTTGTATTTTTTTTCTTAAAGTAAAAGATTTTTTTTTAATCATGGTAAAGTATACATAGCAAAATTTATCAACTTAACCATTTTTAGGTGCACAATTCCATGGTATTAAGTACATTCACAATATTAATGCAACTGGCACCATCATCCACCTCCAGAATTTTTTCATCGTCCCAAACCAAAACTCTGACCATTAAATAATAGCTTCCCCCCCCCCAAAATAATAATAATAATAACTTCCCATTCTCCCCCTCCCCCCAACTCCTGGTAACCACCAGCCTACTTTCTGTCTCTATGAATTCAACTACTCTAGGCCCCTCACATAAGTGGAATCATACAATTTATTCTTTCACGTCTGGCTTGTTTCACTTACCATAATGTTTCCAAAATTCTTTAAAGATATAAGTGAATTGATACGATAGATCCATAGAGGACAATATTGGTACCCCTCTGGAAGCTATAAATCTTTGAGATATTTGTGAACAACTTCCCACGGAAGGCTGCTGTGATAGAATCAATGTTCTGATTTTCAGTGGTAAGGAATCAAAGATTCCTTAGTGGTAATAAACTAGTTTCTTCACAAGAGAATGTTGTGGAATAAAACCAAACATTGACCAATAATACTTTCAAATGGTATCAGCTATGCAATAGTTTAATATTGAAGAATGTATTTGAATCTCGATAATCCTTAAAAGGGCCTTTAAAACTATTGTGGAAGATCTCTTTCTTCCAAGTTGCATTCAGTCATTTATGAACATTGGTGTAAATACCGTAGAATCCAGAAGTATCTTGCCCTGATTCCCTGAACATGCCTCAGTTCCTAAGCTACACTGTCACATGAATAATAAAGCTCACTTTTGTCATGTGATGTGGACTGTTAAAGCATTTTAAGGATTATAATCTAGATGGACTTCAAATGACACTGTGCTTTACAGAACACATGAGCAAAGCAAGGATGTAACTCCCCAACAGCCTGAAGAATCTTTGTTTCATTTAGGATTTTAATTTCCTGTTTTGTGTATTTTTATTAATGATGTGAGTAAAGGTATCAAGTCAGAGGATGCCCTAGTTATTGTTGCATAACAAACTGTCCCAAAGTTTCGTGGCTTAAAACAAATTTTATTATTACCTCTTACAGTTGTGTGGATCAGCTGGGCTTAACTAGATGGTTCCAGCTTGGGGTCTCCTATGTGCTTGCAGTCAAATGGTAGCTGGGACTAAGGTCATCTGAAGGCTTCTTCACTCCTCTATTGGGGATCTTGGCTGGAGGGTATCTGGAATGGCTGAGGGCTTGGCAGGCTTCTTTCTCTTTATGCTTTCTTTCCACTGGCTGGCTTGGACTTTTTCACAATGTGGCAGTCCCGTGGGAGTCAGACTTCTTACTGCTGGCTTCCCCAGAGCAAGCATTCCAAGAGAGCCTATGCAGAAGCTGCAAGCCTTCTGACCTAGCCTCCTAAGCCCCAGAACATCACTTTAGTCACATTCTGTCAGTCAAGCAGGTCAATAAGTTCAGGCCAGATTCAAGGGGAAGAGAATTAGACTCCACCTTTCAAGGGCAGGAGCAGCAAAAAGTTTGTGGCTGCCTGTAATGTATCACAGAGGACATGGATCTTAATCCCAATTCTGCAGCTCCTGAGCGCTGGGAACTTAGGCCCACCCAGCACTTGCTCTGAGAATTGGTTTCCTCGTCTATAAAATGCCGGAAATTCAGTGAAGGATCTTAAAGATTTTCACTTCAAAATTATAAGGATTCTCTGCCTTCAAAGTATAGACAACAGGGCTTCCCTGGTGGTGCAGTGGTTGAGAATCCGCCTGCCAATGCAGGGGACACGGGTTCGATCCCTGGTCCGGGAAGATCCTACATGCCGCGGAGCAACTAAGCCCGTGGGCCACAACTACTGAGCCCGCGTGCCGCAACTACTGAAGCCCGTGCACCTAGAGCCCGTGCTCCACAATGAGAGAAGCCACTGCAATGAGAAAAGCCCGCGCACCGCAACGAAGAGTAGCCCCCACTCGCCGCAACTAGAGAAAGCCCGTGCACAGCAACAGAGACCCAACACAGACAAAAATAAATAAATAAATAAAATTAAATTAAAAAAAAAAAGTATAGACAACATTTATAATAGAAGCTCCTCTTTAAATTTGCCTAGAGTGTTATTAGTTTTAGTGTCTAGGATCTTTTTTTCTGGGCCTATATAAATATAAAACTTGAGCTGGCCAAAAGATACCAATACAAGATTTCATTATGAATATTGACTTCATTATGAATTTTCCATACTTCTTGGTGCTAGCTGAAAGCTTACAAAATGACAACAGCAGAAGATGTACTTCTGAAATGTAAAGAGCAATGACCTCACTGATTCCAGGTGTAAATTCCAGTTCTCTAAACGACGGCGGGCAGTGTTGGTGCCCTTTCAGAAATCTGACGCTTGTGGAAGGCTCTTGTCTAGTTTTAGGTGAAGCAGGGACAGAGACAGAGATAATTAAGGTGAACGTTTGAGCCTGGTAGCTGGTCAGAGCACACAGATCTCTAGGATCCTCTATTTTGTTTGTTTCAAGGCAGGATGAAAGCCTCTCAGATATGAATCCCTGCCTAAGGCTGACTCCTCAGCTTTCATGGACATGAAGACAGCTTTTTAAATTAAAGGCTCTCCCCAGCTTCCTAGGCAAAGCCCTTTTTCAACTGTATACCAGTTACACCAGAGAGTTAAATTTCATTGCCTGCGCTGCCCAGAATTTTAAAACTAGAATCTCAGATGTGTTAATATTAAAATATATTTATATTTATATATATAAAACACAAAACAGGGAGTTCACAACCCCACTGAAAAACTTTAGTCCAGAGGAGACTGTCTTCCGCTCTACTCCCTCCAAAATAAACCATGTGGTACTGAAATATAAAAACACCAAAAATTCTCTGTTGCAAACCCTGCTGTTTGCCTACCCAGCAGCCGCTTTCCCTTTATTCCTTGCTCACAGAACACCTGGTCTTGTTCCAGAATATACCCTTATTCCTAATTTTAGGGTAAATCCTGATTTGTGTAAATCAATCATGGTGATCCCCTTGACAGTCCTTGGTTCAGGCGTGGGCATGTGACCCAATTTGACCATTAAAGATTGTGAAGGGGGACTTCCCTGGTGGCGCAGTGGTTAAGAATCCACCTGCCGATGCGGGGGACACGGGTTCGAGCCCTGGTCCGGGAAGATCCCACATGCCGCGGAGCAACTAAGCCCGTGCGCCACAACTACTGAGCCTGTGCTCTAGAGCCCACGAGGCACAACTACTGAAGCCTGCACACCCTAGAGCCTGTGCTCCACAAGAGAAGCCACTGCAATGAGAAGCCCGCGCACCGCAACGAAGAGTAGCCCCCGCTCCCCGCAACTAGAGAAAGTCTGCGTGCAGCAACAAAGACCCAACGCAGCCAAAAATAAATAAATAAAAAAAAAAAAAAAAAAAAAAAGACTGTGAAGGGAAGTCTGCTTGGCGGTCTACGCAAGAGGTATTTTCCTTCTCAAAACAGCACATGAGAAGAGACATCACTACGTGTCCACTGAATGTTGCTGTATCTGAATATGACTCCCAGACTCTAGTTATTGCAGCTGCCTTGTAAGCATGACAGTCCTGGCCTAACGTCCAGCAGACACACTGAAGGCGGCCAAGCAGAAGGATGAAAAGAATCTGTGTCCTTGATTTAATCAGCTACAGCACCACCTACCTCTGACCTTCTTACCATTAATGCGATGGTAATTTCCTCATTGTTTAGGTGAGTTTAATCAAAAGCCTCTATTCCTTGAAGCCTGCAATATCTGAATCTATCTCTTTCTCACGCATAGCGGGAAAATATTGGCATACTTAATATCCCCACGAAGAGTATCCATACTTCACCCGTGCCTTGGGTGAGAGGGGATGACCTCAAAAAATAAAATATGTGGTGACCTAACTCAATGGGATTGAATCCAGGATTAGAAGCATGGCTATGTCCTGACATAGCCCTAAACCCTAAGAGAATGATATTGATAACCATAATGGTGGCTGATACTTACTGATTGTGTACTCTGTACACAGACACTAAATGCTTTAAATGCGTAAGTCATTTAATTCTTAAAAAACCCCTATAAAGTCAACACTATTATTATTCTTACTTACACAGGTGGGAAATGAGGCCCAGAGAAGTTAAGTGATATACCTGAGGCTGGAAATCTAGTAAGTGGTGGAACTGGGTTGTAAACTCAGGCTGCGTATTCAAGAACTCAGTCTCCATCACTGTGGTCTTTGGCCTTTCTGCTCCCAAGGAAGGAAGTCCCTCCTCTCTACTGCTACCAGCAGCCACAGGGGAGGCAGAAAGCGCTTTCTGAAATGGTACAGATGAACCGGTTTGCAGGGCAGAAATTGAGACACAGATGTAGAGAACAAACCTATGGACACCAAGGGGGGAAAGCAGCGGAGGGTGGTGGTGGTGGTGTGATGAGTTGGGAGATTGGGATTGACATGTATACACTGATGTGTATAAAATAGATAAGTAATAAGAACCTGCTGTATAAAATTAAATTAAAAAAAAAAAAAAGAAAGTGCTTTCTCTTTTCCTGGGGAGCTTTGTGAATAACCACACCTGGTTTCAAAATCAATTACTTCGGGTCATTCATTCATTTAGCAAACGTTTATTCAACATAAACTATGTTCTAGGCCTTGAGCAAAGATCTTGTAAACGTAGTTTCTGCCCTCAAGCAACTTAATCTAGTGGGGGACAGATTCTTAATCAAATATTTATCAGACCTCATACTCAGTGCTTTAGCTGAGATAATAATCATATCCAGTCTTTGAGTCTTGAAGATGTGTCAGACAGTCTTAAGGATATAACACATATTAACTGTTTTAATCATCACACAATCTCTATTTTCCTGAGAGGGAACCAAGGAAGAGTTTAACCTATCATCCCATAGCTGGTCAGTGGCAGAGCTGAATTTGAACCCACTTGGGCTGAAAACCACTAAACCAGGGGGTGTGCAAATCCCTGTGGGAGCAACTGCTTCCAGCTGGAACAGACAGTGGCAAAGGAGGGATCCAGATTGCTTCATGGATGAGAGAACTTTTTAATTGGACCTTGAACAGTAAATGTGAATCAAGGTACCATGAAGGGTAAACAAATCAAGAATTTTTTTAAAAAGAAGAAGAAGAAAAAGGAAGGAAGGCAGGGCATTCCAGGAAGAAGGAACAACATATGCAAAGATAGGAAGGCTTCAGGGAACCATAGAGTATTTGCAGAATGGTGAGTTCTTTGTGATTCCTTCCTAGTGTGTGGAGGATGGAGTGATGGGAGATGGGGCCAGAAGGCATCTTTGTATATAAGGAGTCTGTATTTTATTCTGCAAATAAGAGGGGCATATTGAAGATTTTATGTGGGCTTCTTTTATAACGATTTAAATGAAAAGGAAAGAAACAAAGCCTTGGGGACTTTAAAATGTCTAATACAGAAAGGTGGGTGGGAGTAGCAGGGGGGGCCAGTGTGGGAGGACACCCTAGAAGAAAGCCCTGGAAGTAGACGGACCTGTTGGGGGCTGTTGCTGTTATCTGGGAGCCGAGAATGGTTTTTACATTTTTAAAGGGTTGTAAAACAAACAAACAAAACAAAGAATAATATTCGACAGAGACTATATGTGGCCCTTCATAGAAAATGTAGCCACCCTCTGCTCTGCTTAAAGCTGGTGGTGCCCTGCAGGAGGGAGAGGTAGGAGAGAGGTTGTGGAGAGGGTCATCCTGAAAATCCTTAGGAGGCAGAGCTCACAGGACACTGGCCAGAAGGAGGAGGGGAATGAGAGAACAGGTGATGGCAAGGATGAATCCAAAAACTCTGCATAAGGGAGTATCATTATCAAACAAACGAAATACAAGAGGGGCACCAGGGCAGGAAGATTTTTTGATTTGAGAAGATTCCTGCTGCTGTGAAATGTCCACAAGACCTCCAGGTGGAGATATTTGGGAGACATTAAACTGAACAATACTTATATGTCAGCTTCTCTATGATCTGTGATATAAATTCCTTAAGAGCAAAGATAACGCAACTGCTTAGTGTTGATCCCAGCACATGATAGGCTATTAATCAAGGGTGTTGAACTCACTGAACTGAATTAGACTGTTGAATTCAGGAGATGTGCTGAGAGACCTAGTTTAGAGAAAGAGACCTAAGTCATTGGTTTTTAGGTGGTTATTGAAGTATGGGAGTTGATGGCATATTTAATATACTCAGTGCAATATTATTACATCTGTATATGCATTTGTCTGGCTGCCCAATTAAAAGCAAGCCCCTCTTGTGGCAGGATGTCTCACTTTCGGTTCAATTTGCCAAGAGGCAGGAGAACATGGCAGTTAGAAGCCAAGGCTTGTAGTCAGGCAGCTTGGGTTTGAAAACCCATCTCTCCTACTTTCCAGGTGTAACCTTGGGCAAGTCACACAACTTTGTGCTTTAGTTAACTCATCTATAAAATGGAGATAATAACACTAACACCCTTTTAGGGGGTCGTTGTGAGACTTAATGATATATGTGTTTAGAAAGGGCTACGATCTGTTAAAAAATAGGTCAAATCATGTTAACCCACTAAAAGAAAACCCAACAATGGCTCAGAGTAAAGCCAAAGTTCTTACCATGCCTTACATCCCCGACCTGATCTCCTCTCTCTGCTCACCTTGCCCAAGCTACCCAGCCTCCTTGCTGCCTCCTCAAACTCACCGGGCACATTCCTGCCTCAGGATATTCGCTTTCCTTCGGTCCAGAGCACTCTTCTCCAGAATCTCAGCATGTCTTGCTCCCTCACCTCCTTTGACTCTTCATTCAAATATCATCACTCTTTTCTGAATAGCAAACACGCTCACTCCCTGACCTCCCCTTCTTCCTGCTATGCTTCGTGTTTCCCCATCACAACTCCCAAATGCTAATATGCTACCTAATTTTATTTTCTTCCTCCTCTCACTAGAATGTAAGCTAGCGGGGACTGGAATACTGCTGTATTTGTTGAGTGAATGAATGATGTCTACCGCATAGTTAAGGGCTCAATCCAGCCTGGGAGCTACGGTTGCTTCCCAAACATCTGGTGCTTTGTTGATGACACACACCTCCCCAACAGTGCCAGTTCCAGCAAGGTTGAGGGCACAGGGGTAAATGCAGGCACAGACGTCTACTCCTTGACCCCCTCCATCCATGAACCCTGAGTGAGAGAGCTTCTAGTCTACTTGTCTTGGGCAGTCAACTTGTTAAACGCATACGTTTGGGGAAAATAGGCAAAATAGGCAAATGCTTTATGAGAGTGCAAAACCCATTTGTAGTCTTTTAGAACTGATTTAACAACCCAAAGTAGAAAATTTGTGTATACACAGTAATGCTGTTTGTTTGATATTAAGTTAGTATTAAAGTGGGATGCGAACTCCTCTTATATTGGACTCCTATGGAGATGGACAAAGTAATTGTAGAGAAAAAGCAGCTGCCCTCAGCAGTAGGCTTAGAAATGTCAATTTTAATTAAAACATTTATTTTCAAATACATTTCACTGTTCATATGTAGTGATATGTGTCTACTTCATGCAAACTTTCAAACCGCTGGGCTGAGGAAACTGGAGAAAGGCATTTTGATAGAGAACACTAATAGTATGATCAACACAAAGAAATGTAAAGAAAGAAAATCCACCTCATGCTTCAGTTTCTCCTTAGTCCACACGTTAGATTGTTCTTCGTGGGCTTGGCCATTTCTTTTAAAGGCCTGCAGACACCCTCAGAGAAATCTGGTGTCAGTGGGTCATGGTGGTGGTGGGCATGCCCCCCCTCTCAGGTGAGGTCTGCTTAGTGTGTGGGTCCCTCTTTACTTTATCAGTAGAGGTTCTCTCCCCGTGTTTCTAGATCTTAGCCAGAAGAGAGCTACCAAATCAGCCAACTCCCGATTCAAAATTCTCCCAACTTCCATCTTCCCCTGAGTACTATTTTGGGTTTGAATGACGAAAGCTGAAGAAAGGTATCCGAAATTGTACAATTATCTTCTGAGCTTACGTCTCCTCTTGTTCTCTGCCCCGCAAAGCACCTGCCAAATTTCTGTTGACTTCCCAGGGAAACTGGTCATGACTTCAATGTGGCCAAAAAAAAAAAAAACATTGAAATAAAAATGGGCCCAATTTAAATAAGCAACAATTTAGGATAAGAATTTCTGAAAATTTTGCTCAAATTTCTAAAAGGTTTTTATGAACACATGGTTATTTAGCATTGGAATATTAAGATAATCTTGATGTGTGTTATTTTAAAAAATCATTGTCAGGGTACAAAGACAATAAGCAATATTCATTAGTGTAACAAGTGTCCTTTATCTTGTAATCTGATGAATGCATTTCTGATTAAGGTGTATCCTCAGATTTGAGAAAAATACGACATATAAATACAGTTGCATCGATTGCTGCTCTCAATATGCTTTTAACCTCTTCAAAGGAACCATTAACATCACAGTGAGAAACGCAGAGTGAAGTCCAGAGAATGTATGCAGGTACTGCAACTGGCTGTGTACTCCAGCACTAAGCATGTTAACAAGTTATTGAATGTTCCACGTTATAAGTTGTGAGACTTTGATTTTGTATTTAATGATGTTGGTAGCATACTTCAATTTTTCAAAAAAATTTCTGAGCTAATTTAAAAATGCTTTTGAGTTTTGCACTTTGATTTTAAAAGTATACTATGTTATAATCAATACTCTCTTAAAGCCAAACATTTTGTTCCTCCCTAGGAGCATATAGATTAATATATATGTATAGTGTATATATATATGTATGTGTGTGTGTGTGTATATATATATATATATATATATATATATATATATATACACACACACATATATAAAATTTTGGCTAAGAGCTCTGATAAAGGAAAGGAGACCCTGGCATTCTTTTTCAGATGGCTCACAGAAGAGCTATTTGCTCACCAGGCTATATGGTGACAGCAGACACATATCCTGACATATCCCGGCAGAGGAAATCAACACTGGGATACTTAACACCAACAAAAGAAAATTAGACACCTATTAAGCATTGACCATATCAAACCAGGTGCTATTCTGACTTTTTGTAGGCCAGTTCATCTAATCCTACCAATACCACTTTGAGAGAGAGACTATTATTGTTCTCATTTTTCAGGTGAGGAAACAGTCACAGAAAGGTTAAATAAGTTGCCCCACATGATATAACTAGTAAAAGACTTCAACTCAGGCAGTCAAGCTCTACAGTCTATGCTTGTAAACATTCATATTTAATAAACAGAGAGGATGTGCCATTCTGGGACCTTCCTTTCCATAGGATGGTGTTGGGTTGCTCTTAACATAGTGCTTAAAAAGGCAGGCTTTCAAGCCAACTACTAGGTTGAAGTCATAGCTGCTCCAACTCCAGCTGTGTGACCAAGGTACTTAACCTCTCTCTGCCTCAGTTTTCTGCTGAGTGAGATGGGGATAATGTGAAGATTAAATGAGTTGGCACACAGCAAGCACTTATTAAGGGTAGTTATTGTTTTTATTAGTTCTTTTACTATTTATGAATAGATAAATAAATAGGCATAAAAATAGAATGGATCAGAAACACATTGGGTTTATAAAGGCCAATAAAACCTAATTCATTTTCACAGCATTTTTTTCAATAAGGAAAAAATCGGAAGAAAGTTAAATAATGTGGCTACCTTCTTTTTTAAAGAGGAAACTTTTTTTTTTCCAACCTCTGATTTTGGTATAAATCTGGCATCCATTTTCATGTAACTTACCACTTATATTAACTTTAGCCTTCAGATCTCTGTTGCTTTGTTCCTTCTTCCCCATTTTTATGTTAGTTTTCTTTCTAACATCTTCTGAAATCCAGGCAGGGTGAGGCTCAACAAAACTAGATGTCATAGGAGAGACAAGAAAGAAATAGGTTACTAGGATGTCCAAATAAAGCAATGATTTTTATCAAGGAAAAACTGCAGAAGTCAAGGGTTCTGTGTGTAGCATTTGCCATGGTAAAGCGTCTAACACAACCTATGTTATGTGCTCCACATTTATATTGCTCCGGTGAGCAAATAAGAGACACAATTTTCAGAATCAAAGGATGTGGAAAAAATGAACAGGTTTTCATTGCAATTAGGCACCAGGTGGAAGCCATTTATTATTAATATAGTAGATATGACCATTCTATGCATCATGGAAGTCTTTACACCTTGTTGAAGGGGCACTGTTTACTGCAAATAATTTAACCATGATGAAGCCATGGAGAAAGAGGCACCATTAGTGAGGGGTTCAACCAGCCAGCAGCTGGCTTTTATTAAAAGAAGACATATAATGAGTTATTGGGAAGAAGTTGAAAACTGTAGGTATATTTGCTTGCAATTTTTATTTTTTGTTAGTGGAGGATCATTTGTGCTTTCTGAAGCATTTGATTGATTTAAAGTAGCTCTTGTCATTAAGTCATCTTTAAATTGACCTTCAACCATGTATCAGCAGCTCTACGATGGAAGCAAATGCATTATGTATTACAGTTTTGGATATAAGTTCTGAAAAAGCCAACTCTCATTCTGAACATCAAAGAGCGCCCCTTATCAAGGGCTTGGCTGAGAGGATAAAGCACTGTCTATTTACCTTATGACCTTGGTTCCGATCCAAATTGTATTGCCAGTGAAAGGACGTTATGATCTCAGCCCCACACAGGTAGATGGTAGTCCATATCTCCAAAATACAGATTGGCAAAAGTGGAATTTTCCTGCTTAGGAGAGACTTAAGGCTGTAAAAAGTCCAGAGACAAGGAAGTGAAAAAGCACCCAGCTCATATGCCATCCTAGAGATGGCAGTCTTCTCAACTGGATGAGGTGGTTCGGAATAGCAGACTGGGGATGCACTCCAAGCTGGCTTTCAGATAAAGAAATCTGTTTTCAGAGCTTGCAACTCGTCCAAGTCTATTTTTCAAGCCAATACCTCCTCTCTAAACTCTCCCTTCCCCCACCCCTCTTCTTCCAGAGACAAAAAGCAGAAAGTCAACTGGAAGGACCTTTAGGATGCCACTTGTAGAACCAGTGTGACGGTTTTAACATTTTGAAAGGGTGATTCCAACTGAGCTGATCTGTTTCAGAGTTTGCTTTTTAAAATTAAGATAAAAAATAATTAGTTATTACATCCTCAATATAGTCATTTAGATGATAGAGTTGACTGTTATTATCATTATGCCTGTAGCATTGTATTTTCAGGAAGGAGACCTGCTCCATTTACTGTAGGATAAAGTACTCTAAGTGAAAAGCTTTCCTGCCCCATATGAGCAGTTTTAAAATTTAAAAAAAATTGTTTAATCAAATTAATAAAAGACAATGTCATTTGTATTTGATATTTGAATTTATTTGATAAGAAATATGAGTATATACCCCAAATGTGTAATATCTTATTTTAAACAATTTCTATTTGCTTCTGTACATTTGATCAAGTCCTTTATTTTTCATTCTGTTAGTTTACTAATTTAGTCATTCCTATGTCCTTTCAAGAAATATTTTAGTAATTTTGGAGTAAAATAGTTTATATATAATAATCTTATTTGTTTGGCACAGCAAGAAGGGGGAATTCCAACATCTGGTTTTACACCATATCGCTTATTGAAATAAGGGATATATAGATCAGAATAATCTCTCTTTAGCGGTAAGGTAGAACACTCAGCCAGGTAAACAACATGAACTTCTGTGATAGTACAATTAGAAGCATTTAAGGGACTTCCCTGGTGGTCCAGCAGTTAAGACTCTGCACTCCCAATGCAGGGGACCCGAGTTCGATCCCTGATCAGGGAACTAGATCCTGCATGCCGCAACGAAGATCCTGCGTGCCGCAATTAAGACCAGGCGCGGCCAAATAATTAAATACATATTTTTTAAAAATTAAAAAAAAAGCATTTAAGATTCTGTCCCCTATATACAAATATTAAGTAACTTCAGCTATTTTAAAAGCAAAAGCACATTTCTGAGGTGGGGGGATGGTGCATTGCTATGGGTCTATGTTTCCACTAAAGGAAAAATCCCTCACATATGGGATTTAAAGATGACTAGCACCACCCACGTGAAGTGAAGTCTGTTCTCACTTTCTACGTGTGGTGCAAGCTCTGGGAGCCTTGGAGCTTCAGTCTCACCCAACCTACTCAAAAGGCTCACATGGTAGACCTGAAGGAAATGCAGGTTGGTGTGGAGTGGTTGGCAGTTCACAGAAAGGTGCACGGGATCCAGACATTCCAATGGTTGTGTCTGGGAAGCAGAGTTCTCCATGTTCCAGGAGGTGTTATTCCTTGGTGCCTGCACCATTGGGCTAAATGGGCTTCTCCCCCATGCACGGAGGGGAGAGCAGATGAAAGGATACAAATGCTACAGTCTTTTATTGTCAGCAAACAAAAACGGGCGCATACGTGCCGGTTTATAAATTACTGTTTTCATTAAAAAGGAGTTCAAAAATCAGGTCCCACTTATCATTGTTAAAACCTCAAATTTTTTTTAGCTGTATGATTTCATTATATGAATTACAAAACAGTAATAGAGTAATATTACTCTTAAGCCAGCTCACTTAAATTTAAGACATTCAAACCCAATAATGCACTAGGTTCTTTAGTTCAAGTTATGCAAATAATATACATTTTTTATTCCACTTCCCACCAGGTTATACATGTATTATAAACACAACAAAGACCTCTTTCTGTACAGTATATTACTCAAAAGCTAGTAAAAAATAGAAGCCAAAATATTGTGAATTACATTCTTAAAATGGTTTGGCTTTGTACTACTGGCTGACATATTTTAAATGCTAAAGAGAAACTGGGACTGGAAAGAGAAATGTTGACTCACTGTTACCTACTACTGTTGTCATTCATACTGATATTCTTCAACATCTAAATCAGATTATTATCTTTGTTTTCTTTAGAGTGGAACTAGCAGACCCAGCTTTGCTACATTTGGAAAATCAGCAGGGGGAATGGTTATCTCAAAAAGACAAAAATAAAAGAAGGGACTGAAATTTAACATAAATTACCATGGCTGTCCCTGAACTCAGAACTGGGGAGAATCTTTTTATTCTTTTTCACAAAGCTGACCATGAAAATCAATATGGATTATTTTGCAAGCATTATTTCTTAAATATTTTGTAAAGGTGCATAATGTAATGCATTTATTGAAAAAAATACAGCCACTGACATATTCATTCTGTTTAGGCCTTAAAAGAAAAAAGGCTAAACTTTAGGAAATTAGAAATACTGAATTCAGTCTTATGACAAAAACAACATGCACATTATTCATAGACTTAGCCCCCCAAATTGTATGCTAGGTGGTGAGATGGTTCTGTGTCCTTTCCCTGGTTTCCAAGTTTCCATTTATGCCTAATGTAGTCCATTGGTAACTTGCTCAATTCAATAAAAGTAAGCAAAAAAAAAAAAAAAAAAAAAAGGATTTTTCAAAAAAATGAACAAAAGCATATTTAGTGTCTCTGAAATATAGAGGTTAGTCTCATTATAATCTCATACTTTAAAAAATCCCTTTACTAAGGGAGTTTTATTTCTTTATTCTGGGCAAATTGAAAAAAATAAGAAAAGTGGAAAATAAGAAATTCAGTCTTTTGGCTTCATGACGTAACATGAGCTCTGTGGGAACGAGGGAGCATTCCTTTATACTTGTCTGCAATCTGAGCTCAGTGGCTTTGAAAGCTCTGAAGTCCTCCACAAAACTCTTTCCTCCTTTTTTTCTCCCTTAAAAAAAAAACAACCCACCTCAACTAACTTGTACAATCCCAACAGCATTTCTAACAGAAATTCTCACCTCAAATGCCTTCCTGTGATACAGAGGGTAGAACCAGTCTCTGGAGTACTTGGCAAAACACTCCCAGCCGCTGGTTAAATTCAACAAGTGTCACTTGCGCTTCTGCTGTCAGCATAGAGTTCTGTATACACGGCAAGAAGGGCCGCACTGGAGGGCAGGCAAATGCGTTTAAGAGGGTGCATCATCTGTTTGGATGCTGTCAGTCTGCCCCTGGATCTGGGGATGGCTTCGTTCTTAACAGAATGTAGGCGCAGAATCACATTTACTGTCACAGAACATTAACAGTACTGATGGGAAAGTTTAAAAACCGCCCTCCATCGGGTTGCTATTAAGAAAAAAAAAAAAAGACTGTGAGGTCAGAATTATTTCTTAATTGCATTTCACACCTGGTTGAGATAGTGTCTACAGCTGCAAGGAGATGAAAGGAATGATTGATCCTTGAAAAGAGAATAGGTAGGGTAGGCACTGGAAGCCTTGAGAGCAAGGCACACTGGGGTGGAGTGAAAAGCAGAATTCACTTTTGGTAGAATTAGTTTCTTGCCAGCATTTGAGAAAGAGGAAGGAAGCAGCTTTCATTCTCCAATGCTGACTGCAAATCCACCACCATAACAGTCTCACTGTAAACATCAGATATTTTAGATGCAATTAGACTTCCATGCACCATGCACAACAGCTGGGAAGAGTTTCCAAAGTTTTCTTTCTTTCTGTTTTCTTTTTTTTTTTTTTTAATTTGACCGGAATACGAAAGAAATAAAATATCCTGACAACTTCTAGCGTTGTCTTGTGACTTAAAAAAAAAATCAGCCTGTGAAGTATCACTGCTCTGTTTTAGTCTAATGCTACTTCTATCTTTTATCCTTTTTAATTAGAAGGCAAATTCTCAGACCGCCAGGCCTAATCCCTACACAGTGGAACAAAGCCCAGCAAAGCCTTTGAACACTGTTCAGCCGGGCAGCACAAACCCTAGTAACTGTTGGCAGTAGGGGCAGGACTCTGACCCTCATCTCAGCCATTCTCCTGCAGCTCCTGATGCTCCCTGCCCTTCAGAACCCTATCTGTTGTTCTTCTGTTTAGACTGAAAAGACAAAAGAGGAGACAATGTGGGAAACCTAGAGGATTGGCTAGGTAGGATGCAGGGAGCTGGTGATGGATGGGGGCAAGTAAATGGAGTTTCACGGGAATGGACACAGTGGGGAGAATTGGATCACCAGATTAGGTCTTTAGGTTCAAGAAATTTCTTCATCCCTCACTAAATCTTTTCATGGACAATGCCACTTTTTAAACAATTGTTGCATTTCCAATTACTCCAGGAGTGTTCAAACAAATGCCCCAAACCCTCCACGAAAAGTTTACTTATATTTTAAACTCGCCAGATGAAAATGAATAAAACAAACACCCCCAAATCAGTGGCAGACACTTATATCTCCAAAGTATTTACACTTGTAATAATGTTTGAGTCAAGAGCATAGTTTGAGCTCACTCAAGCAAAACATGCAACTAGACAGAAACGTGAATTTTCAAAGCTAATGGGAATCATCATGAATCAAAAAGCCAAATTCCAAGTATGCAAATATGAAAAAGGATTGTTTGCATTTCCTACTTTGGCTAACTGTGAATTATTGAACAGTGAAACAACAGATGCTACTACCGTAGCATGATGCAGACTCTTCCAAATTGTTCTTAGATTGAGCTACGTATGTGTGGGAATTACTGTCTGGTGCCAGGATGTTTGAGAGCTGTGTTGGGATTTCTGAAAAAGATAAGCATTTTGAGATATCTGGGACAGACATTTCAGGAAAAAAAAAAGGAAACAAAAACAAAAACCTTTTATTGGAAACATTTTTAGCAGTCCCGCTGACCTTAACACAGCAGGTTTCACAAAGCCACTCTCATTTTTCCTCCTTCGAAAGTCTACAGAAGCACCAATAAATGCAGTGCCATACTTAACCCAACCATTATGGTTGTCTTTGTAACCAAACATCAAATGTGTTGCTGATCTGACTTTGGATGACAGAGAGGTTGATTTAAATCATAGGAAAGGATTCAGTCAGGAGTTTGGATGAATGATGTTCAATAAATGTGTGCATTTTATCATATAACCTTAAATTCAAAGTTAGAGCAAAGCCGCTTTTAAGGAAGTTCCCATTTTTAAAGATCTTCGTAGGACAAATGTACCAAGTCTTATATTTAAATAAAATATGATTTTAGAATTTTAAAATGTACATTGATTTCTAGCATATTTCTTTTGAGAACACATGTTTATCTTATTAAAGGGGCAGCAATATATGTAATTATAGTCCATTTCTATATAATATCTGTTACTCAAATGACAAACCCAGTATCTTCCTCAACATTCTCTCTCTTTGCACTGCATAGGCAAATCCTTTCTCTAGGTCAAACAGTGGTAAAATAAGTGAAATGTACAAAGATAATCAAATACAACTACAGATAGTATTTTATAAAGAATGATGCAGCATTATTGACAGTCTACTATCAGCCTGCTTTTGTGATTGTCTTTACTTTTGATATCTTTAAAAACATATGCAAAATATAAACTAATAAGAACCTGCTGTATAGCACAGGGAACTCTACTCAATACTCTGTAATGGCCTATATGGGAAAAGAATCTAAAAAAAGAGAAAAAGAGTGGATATATGTGTATGTATAACTGATTCACTTTGCTCTACACCTGAAACTTACACAACATTGTAAATCAACTATACTCCAATAAAAATTAAAATATATACATATACAAAATATAGCTACCTATATTGATGCTCTTTAAACATACCTTATGTTCATTTTTTTCCTCTGTTTTCATTGAAAACTGTCTGAAAAAAAGAATACACTAATTATTTTGGAGGCTCCCAACAATGATCATAATTGGCAAATAAAAATACTTTAAAAATTTTAAAAATACTCTTCTTCAAGATAGAAACCTTTTAAAGAAATTTTCTAAATATTTGCACACATTTCACTGTCTCATGCTCCAATGGAAATGATCAATAAACATTTGCATAAAAAGAGCAAACTCACTATGCGTGTGGGTTTTAAGTCACTGGAAATCTTTACCTAGTAGGAAATTATTTCTTATTGTCCTGCATGCACAGGCTGACTTCTGCAGGCATGTTATGAAGTGCCATGGACAACATGCTGTAGTGATATTTAATACTACATTTCCAAAAGAAGGTTCTAGAGACTAGAAACACACACAAACCACAGCTAGACGCAGTTCCCATAAATCAAACCTGGCATCACTTCTATCAGGGAATGGCTTTTGTGTTTGTTTTTGTCCCCACGTCACTGTCATCTACCTACACACCTTGATCATATGTATGAATTAATTTTAGTAGAATGGAATGGGAAAGAATCCAGATCAGAGGAATCCAAAGCTTTTGAAAACAGCTTTTCTTTTAAGAAACTAAGACTTGCATGAACACTGACAATGCACTGTATCTTGCTATTCAACATGGTTGAATATACTTGTTAATACCTATTAGAATGTGAAAATTAAAATACTATATTTCCTATTTTTCTCTTTCTCGGAATTCACGTAATTTAGCTTTGCATAACAGCTTTGAGTGGATACGGTTGCCAAAGTTAAAATATTTTGTGTGCAGGTTAGTTTTTGTTATTGTTCTTCAGTTTCTTCCACTGAATTAGGCTTTCTTTAATAAGAATAAAATCTTAGAGGGTTTCTGAGGCTTATAATGTAATGCAAATGACCACAAATACTAAGCTTAATCAAAACAAATACTAAAAAAAAAAAAAAAAAAAGCCAACCCTTAATTCTGTATTCTGATCCATCAGTGACTGTATAACTATATCATTAATGATGTTCTCTAACTGGGGAAGTCCCTACCCCAGAGTGTAAAGGATCAAAGAAAACATTCTTTTCTGTCTGGTACACTTAGTAGTCCTGCCTCCCAACAGTAGGATAAAAGGAACTTGCTAAACTGTTGCCATTTTGCAACATCTGCTATAATTCCCCTAAATCCAGATTTGTCTGACACAGAGAGGCCTGTTCTTACATCATTGCCATGTGACAGTATAACACCAGTCACATCAAGCTTGAGGATTGCAGCTTCAGGCTATGATAACATGAGGAAAACCTTTTTGCCTAGGGCAAAACACTTGTAACAAAGTATTATTCATCTGGCCAATTTAAATCTTCTCTCAAAAAGGTACCCAGAAACATATGCAGTATGCCTTTGTATAAGGCTGGAGCAGCTCATAGGCAAATGACCTGAACCAAAGGCACAAAACCTAATGTCCTGATTAATTACTGCTAAGCGGCTCTGATACACAGAAAAGAGAATGCTGGTACTAATCCTTAACCCTGTCCTACATTCTCAAAATAGCCAAAACATTGCTGACAGTTACAAAAACAAACCTGTCCATGTTTAAAAAAAAAAAAAAGGTTGTACATTATCACTCGGTGCCTTCCACCTAATAAAACCAGGATGCAGACAGATTAGAGAGTTACCAGTCTAGGGGGCTTCCTGGGACAAGGACACAGGCACATAGAAAGAAAATCTGAAGGGGAAAAAAACCCAACAATAATAACACACAATACCCAAACAGAAATATTTGGGGTGTACTTATTTTCAGGGTTCAGCTTCCAAGAGGTTGAACTTTTCTGGAAATTGTTCCTTAAGCACTGAGAACCTCAACACAGAAATGCTTTGCTGATTCACCTGGAGCTTAGAGATTGCTATGCTTAGAATTTTATTAGGAAAGGATGTTTGAATTTCTTTTGCCTGTAAAAATAAGAGGATGCTCATATTTCACTATAAATATCAGACATTAGAATTTCAAACCATTTGAATTGGAAAGCTATCTTGGTTTCATCAATCACTCAAACTATATCTACCTTTATTAAGAAAGCAAATATCTGGTGGCTATGTCACTTTTGCTGAGCAAGAAATACATGGTTAAAAAGAAGAAAGTTCTATGTAAGGGAGAAGGAAGCTGCTTATCTTAGCAAATTTTTTTTTAAATCAAACATCACTAAAATGCTCATCTTACTATCAGCCATAACACTATTACATTATAGGCTAATCAAATTAAAATACTTCTCTTGCATTTTATGTAAAACATGTCACTTTGATAGCACTGATTCAAAGCAAATAATGATCCTTATCTATTTTGAAGACTGTTTTTAATTGACATTATTCTACAGGCACACCCCTACTTCTGAGGTCTGGGAAATAGAAGCTGAGGTTCTGAAGGGCCAGTCTAACTAGAGTGAGGGTCATTTTACCCACGAGGCTGCCCCTAATGCAACAGAGAAGAGACATACTTTCACCCGTGGTGCACTCATTAACAAGTCTAACTCCGTTTTAGATTGTCAAGAATTTTTCTGTGTGTGAGCACATTATTTGTAGACACAGCGTCTTCATGTGCCACAGCTACCCACCCTGTGTTTAACAGACTGCACAGGAAATACACTTTCCACCTGTTGGGATCAAATGCTGCCATGCAAACTCATAATGCAGGTTCAGCATCGAAGCCTGAGTTCGATGGTCTGTGCTTTTTTTAAGGGTACCAAAAGGGTACCACCTTTTTTCTTCCCACTCCCCACCCATTTTCTCTGCCTCTCCCTTCCTCAACTGATCCCCAAGCGATGTACTTTGATTTCTCGTCATTCCTCAAGCCCCTTCTTTCTGAATTAGGGTGACTCACCAGATGAATGAGGGTGTCTCAAGTTTGGAGTCAATTCACCTTCGTTCATAACATCCCCATAATTCTGATCACCATCTGCTCCCGGACATGACGATCTTTGATAGAGACTGTCCCTCCCTGAAGTCTGAAGCTCTGACTCTATTCAGAGGCAGAGTAAAGAACCAAATCTTGCTGCTTCTCAGGTCCGGCACATCCAACTTGATAAGGATTGCTTTGTGATCTGCCAAGATTGACACCATGTAGGGGGGAAATTTCTCCTCTGTTGGCTAGTTGCTGATTTTCTTGCAGATTAAAAAAGATAAATTAAGAAGTTTGAAAATCACTCCCTTCCTGGAATGTGAACTGAAATGTTATTAGAGATCAGAAATACTAAAGTATTTGCCATTATCTGCTTTCCCTTTTACTTATCGGTCTCCCTAAGGCGTAGGAAGTAAAATGGAGAGCACATAAATTTTGGATTAGAGAGATCCAGACTTGAAACCTGGCTCTCACGTATCAGCTGTATGAGCCTAAGTGAATTACTTGGCATCTCTGAAACTCAGTGTCCTCAGTTGTAAAATGGGGCTAAATAAGGCCTATTTCACTGTCATTGGGAGGATTCAGTGAGATAATGGACATAGAAGCAACCTCTTTTTTTTTTTTTTTTTTGGCTGTGTTGGGTCTTCGTTGCTGTGCGCGGGCTTTCTCTAGTTGCGGCGAGCAGGGGCTACTCTTTGTTGCGGTGCGTAAGCTTCTCATTGGGTAGCTTCTCTTGTTGCAGAGCACGGGCTCTAGGCACGCAGGCTTCAGTAGTTGTGGCTCGCGGGCTCTAGAGCGCAGGCTCAGTAGTTGTGGCGCACGGGCTTAATTGCTCCACGGCATGTGGGATCTTCCCGGACCAGGGATTGAACCCGTGTCCCCTGCATTGGCAGGCAGATTCTTATCCACTGCGCCACCAGGGAAGCCCAGAAGCAACCTCTTTTACCAAATTCAACAATCCTATTAGGCATTATAATCTCCATTTCACAGAGCGGAGTAAATGGTTCAGGAAGGTTACCGCACTTGCCAAATGTCACAATCACGTCGTAGGTGTGTAGGAAGTGGGGACTGTTTATAATCATCAAGCCAAGGAGCATGGATTCTCACCTACCTTTAAATGCCTCATTTCCAAGTTGGAGGACCTTTGCTTTGGGGGTGAGGCAAGAGGCCTCGCCAAGAAAGCCTAAGAGGAAGGGACACCCCCCTACCCCATTTACCAACCTCCCACTTTGTTGAAGGCTCTTTTGAAATTTTACCTCTTTTATCAACACAACAACCCTTCCAGTTACCATCTCCTCTCACAGAGCAGGATCTGGAAGCTGAGAAATGTTAAATCACTTGCCAAAGCTTGCAGTATTCCTCACGGCAGAACCAGCTGAGTAAATCCCACTCTGTCCTCGGGGCCTTGCTCTTCTACTTACTGCCCTGGCTCACTGCACTTCTGCCCCCGGGCTGGCGGCACACTCAGGCGTCGGAGCAAGAAAGGCTAAAACTTTGCAAGGGGGTATCCTCTGTCGCAGGCCCGGGAACACCTCTCCAGAAGTTCCTCTAGAAGCTCGGGAAAACCATAACATTTTCTAGAATGAAGCTTGCACAGAAACCAATTTTAAGTGAAACTAAAATCAGGGTTAAACTACTAGTTCACGAAACAGAAAACACTCACACAGTAGAAGGCATTTCAGGGTGCTTTACCGTAAAACAAAGGAGACAAGGGTTAGATAAAATTCCAAATTATTTCCAGAGGGAATAGGAACCTAACAGCATATGTTTTAATTGTGTATGTGCCAAGATGATTTTAAAAATCAGTGAATTAGAAAACCAGGTTAACAATAATAAAATAATAACTGCTGATTCCCACTGTTCCTCTCTCCCTTCGGACCCAAACTCCACATCCCCCCGACTCACTAGGGACGGTGATTAGAAGACAGAAAACAAATAGAAAGAACCTACAAGGGTACTCTATATCTCTACTTTCTCAAAGATCCTCAGGTGGTTAAAGAAATGTGCATATGAATCACCTGGAGATCTTGTTAAAATGCAGATTCTGGTTCAATAGGTCTTGGGATGGGGCCTGCCATTCTGCTTTTCTAACAAGAAGCAGAGTTCAGATGACATAATGCAGACTCTTCAGCTGTGGATCGACTCAGTTCGACTTCTTGAAAATGTCAGTGCAGCCCTTAAAATTCAAGATATACTAGTTGAAGCCAGGCTTCGAAGTATTGCTCATTCTCAGACCTCAGAGGACTCCCAGCTGGAGACTCTCCTTGGTTAGAACAGATTCAGCCTGCTGAGTAAAACAGGCACTCAAGTTAGAGAAGGTAGGCAGCCGTTTGTATACATTCCCACCTTTAATCAAAAAGGGCAGGAGAAGAAAGATTTGTCAGTGACCTAACAAGCCCTCTAGATAGAGACCAGACCAAATTTCCTATTCAATTTGAATGTAAAAGGTGAACAGTTGGCTGTTAGTAGGACTTAATGGATAGGTGTCGGGGAGAAAGGTACTGTGAGTTAGCAGGAGAGGCAAAACTAGATCTACCAAGCAGGGAACCGGTGGGGGAAGAGTTGGTGGGCTTCCCCTCCCCTCCCCTCCCCTCTCTTCTCTTTAGTTTGATTTTTCTGACCCTGGTAAAGTGAAAGGGAGTCAAGTGGGTGAGTTACAAAACTGTCCAAGATTAAGGACCTGATTCTGCTGGAAGGAGGAAGAGGGAATTGGAAGAAGGAAAAAATGGCCAAATGAGAGGTAAAGCAGGCTTCTCAGATGCTACACCAGGGCTTTGGCTGCCTGTAGGCAAGGGAGGAGCTAGAACTCACTTTATTTATTTATTTATTTATTTATTTATTTATTTATTTATTTATTTATTTACTTCGAGGACCTGCTACATCCCAACAGCTGGGCCATGTGTTGTCGTATGTTACATCCATCGCCCAGTAGCGGATTCAGGTTGAGGTTGAGAATATGATTGAAAATTCCTGGGGTTTGGGTCTCATCTCCCATTCTCTGGGTAGATTGAAACCTACCTGGTCTTTGCCCCTGCGCTCCCCTCTCCTAGGTCAGGTCATGAGATTTAGGTGCCCTGTTGGGAAATTTGATGGGAGAGTACCAATGTGGATTGGTTTCTCTTGTCTCTTGCATAAACCTTTTTTAAGGTGCTTTGGGCAGGATGGGGGCATGGGGCTATGAGAAAGTACTATGCTTAAATGTTTTGTTAAATAACAATTAATTGTTTTCAATTCTTGAAGAGAAAAGGAAAATCATTTCCTGTCGGCTATTAAAATACATGCTTCCTTATGAGGCTGGCGGACCTGCTTCCTGTTTTCAGGAACTGGACAGAGAGGGTGGCAGGAGAGTAGGGCCATTGAAAAGCCCCGCCATCCACCCCATTTTGGCCAGCTACCCTTTCACATTGCTAATGCCCCCTTGAATCTGCTAACACTTTTTTTTCTGAAAACTTTCTTAGTGGAAGTGAAGGGGGAAAAAGGGGGAGGGGGATAAAGGCTACTGTCAAATTGATTAAGTGAACGCTCATTAGAGAAAGTAACAAGAGGTGAAATCTGCATATGCATTGCAGAAATGTGTCTGATCTTGCTAAATTGTAAAAAGACAAAAAGGGCTGAAACCCCCCCACCCCCAGCTGGAAGTACTTAAGGGAGAACTGGTGGAGCGGAAAGTTCTCTAATAGTAACTGTCCTTCTTTGTAAACACACCCTAGACCAGCCAGTCTGCAGCACTTGGGGACATATATGGAACTTCGTTTTCTAGAAATTTGTACTACAATTATCAAATTATCCCGACCATCCTAGAATACACCAGCCACTTCCTGCATTTCTTTTACTATGAGTTTTATTTCCTCCATTTCTTTCTCTTTTTTTGAACATCTTTATTGGAGTATAATTGCTTTACAATGGTGTGTTAGTTTCTGCTTTATAACAAAGTGAATCAGTTATACGTATACATACATCCCCATATCTCCTCCCTCTTGTATCTCCCTCCCACCCTCCCTATCCCACCCCTCTAGGTGGTCACAAAGCACTGAGCTGATCTCCTTGTTCTCCATTTCCTTCTATTCCTCACTTTAAAAACCCTTCCCCTCACCCCCACCCCACACAGCTATTACAAGGTACGTGAGAACCTCAAGCAGTTGATTTTGGGTCACTGGGGTCTAAAATTTGTTTCTATCTAGTGTATAACAGATTCTTTTCTTCCTGGGTTTTAGATGATAAACAAGCCAGAGGCAACTATTTTTTTAATTTTTGGGTTGTTGGGAGCAGGTTGGGGTCATCCGTACGAAAGTTCTCTTTAGCTTATTGGCCTGAACAAAAAACTCTAGAATGAGGATCCAAATTCCAGGTAATAATAGTGATCTGGAGCAGATGAAATTCCCCTGCTTCCTATAAAATGGTCAGCTAGGTAGTATAATTCCAACGGACTGTTAAGCTGGTGACTTGGGTACCACTTTTAAGAGGATAGCATTATTTCCAATTGTCTCCTATCCATGGGAGTAGCCTAATATTACAGCAGTAGAATCTCTCTGATGACTTTCTTGTTACTATGCATTTTTATAGACAAACATTTCATAGTGTCAAATCTGATGGCTCTGTTAATGTTCACTCTCATGTATTCCTGTAATTAGCTTTCAGCTTTTCTACTAATACCTCTAACTCACCTCCTCCTCTTCTAAAACCTAATCAGAAAATACCTTACTGAAACAGTGATGATGTTGACTTTAACCTACAGAATGGAGATACCTCAAGACTTAGTCTGAAAGGGTGAGGTAGACAGTGACATCAAATGTGCCTCAACTGACCCAAACCAGTCATTTAAAAAAGCTAAAAATAAGAAAAGCACAAGCTTGATATTTCTTAGGTTTAAAAAAAAAAAAAAGACAGCATGCATCCTTGAGGTGTGGACTGGATTGTCCTAAAGATTTGAAAGGAAATGAACAATAATAAGAATAATGCTGTGCCAGAGGATGTCCTTTGAAATATCTGTAGATTGCAACAAAGCGATTCTTCCCATATGTGGGGTTGTCTGGGCTGTTTTGCACCATTATGTGCTTTGGAAATCCTTGTAATCACAAACTTAAGACTTGAGGACTTAAATCCTCAGTTCTTCTTTATATGTCTAAACTACCCCCGTAGGTATATTTACTTCCTTCTTTTGTCAAGCTTAAACATTTCCAATTACCTCAGACTCTAAAGGGAAATGTGATGGTTAAATTCCTGCACTTGTAATGACATTTATTAATCTAGTTCTGGTGAGAAATGTTGAACCTCTTGCCTTCCCAAATCATATATTTTAATTCCGAACACACCTCCAAAAAACATTGACATTGTTTAATTAAAATGAGGGTGCACATTAATAAGAAAGGATATCATTTTGTTATTTATCTATAATTTTATTTTGTTAAAAAAAATGAACAGAGACCAGTAAGTTCCATAATTGCCCTCCATGGTGAAGGAATAAGTGTAGGAGAGAAGAAAAGCACAGTAAGACACATATGTTAGTAAAACACTCCTTAATACTACACAAGCTGTAGAAAATGCTACTTTGCATTTGGTCCTCAATGCGGCTGACTGCAAGCCATTGAGGAAAAAGTGCACCTTTTAAACTAATTCCTTGGTCAGAAGATAGAGCCCCATCTAGAAGCCTCCTCATTAATATACTATAATGATAAGTAAGAGATTAATAGCAAAGTCACCTGCTAAAGCAACCAGGAACCTGTTGATTAACAATAAGCCTCCAAAAATAAGATACCAGATTGCAAAGCAAAATCAAGTCCCAGGGCAACAAGTGCTTCTGTAATTTATTCCTTCTTTATATGAGGGCATAAAGCTCCCTTTATAAACGTGTTTTGCAGGCCCTGCTGTGAGCTGTAGGTGTGAGCTTTTCAACTGATTTATTAATTTTAGTTTCAATCAACGTGTCACCTGCAGACACAAAAATGTAGGCCTCACCACAGAAAATACAATTTAAGAGAAAAAAAAAAAAAAAAAGAAAGAAAAAGAAAAAACAGGGCTTTAATTCAAAAAACTCTGCCAGGATTTTTTTTTTAGATGAACACTGGAACGCCTGTTCTTTGAGATCTAAAATAATTCCCAGCAACATAATTAAAAAAAATCAAAATTAAACATTTTTGTCATACTTCGAAAGTCAGTCTTAGACCTGGGGAAGAGTAACATGAGGCTGCCAAAACAATCAGTTCCTCTTGTCAGTAGGGGTACATTCTCCCCAAAGAATCGAACGAACAACAAGTCCCCTGGGCAAAATGTGCAAAAAATTCTCAATTAGTTGTCTTTATTTAGTGAGCACTATGTGGTCCTCAACCACACTATAGAATTATGGCAAGAAAGCTGAGCTCTTCACTAGCTTATTAGCATTCTCAGAGGGTTGGAGTGCTGCTGATAGCAGGCTGTTGCCTCCAAGAGCTGTTGGTGGGACCCCTACACTCCCAGGCTTTGTCCTTTTGTCCTTCCAAGCCAGCAGGAAGTACTGCCCCATGTTCAGGGCATTCTGGGATACCTTCATTCCATTCACAGTTTGCATACCCGACAGGGCCCAAGTCTTTGTTATTGACTATGACCATCACTGTTGCAGGTTTAAGGGAAAAGCAAAAGCGATCTGTATCAGTCAATTCTAAATGCAGGTTTAGGAAGCAGCCCCCTTCCAAATGAACATCCTCGTGGGGCTGGAGTGGCCTTACATGGCCAAAGCCCCATAGGAAATCCAGGTCTCCGGTTATAATCTGGCGGCACTCTTTTCATCCTGAAATTACAACATTAGGCTAGGAACAGACGTGGCAGTGGGTTACTGAATATTCCAGACTGCCTCCTCAGCATATACATTTTTACAGCACCCCTTTGCCTATTGATCTCCCCCCCTCCCCTCCTCATACCCCTATAGAACCCCTTCCCAGAAAAAGAAAAGAAAGATGAAAACAGTAAAAAAAAAAAAAAAGAACTGGCAGCAAGTATTAGAAATGCCTTTTCTAAAGAAGAGGGTATTTGCTGCTTTAGGGAAAACACTATCGTTGACTAAATTAACAAGTTGTCTTATCAACTGCCATAAGCCTTGGAGTCTAATTAATTTAGTACTGATCAATAGTCCTGAATGAGGCATTGATTTCTGCCTGCTTGACAGGGCTGCAGCTGAAATCGCTTTCTCTGTATGCCACACACACGCAGGCGCCTAAAGCTTACGTGTTATCATGTTAAGATTTTGTTTCACTCATCCTATATGGGCATGAATTTCATGAACCAGCTATAAATGAGAAAATGGGATTAAAAAAAGCAACTTTGGAAGTAGGAACAGGTTGACTAGCAAGGGCGAACAGAGCTTGAGCACTCCCCGCCAAAGTTCTGCTTTCTTAGAAAATGTCCCTCGAATGAGATGAAACATTAAAAGAGAAAAATGGAAAAAAGAAACTAATGTACTTTGCTTAAAATAGATAGTAAATGCTTTAACTGGTCCTAAAACCTGCAAAGAGGTCTTGGGTTCTTTTTCTGTCTCTTACTTTTAGAATGCTGATAATACTTTATTAAAAGTATTCTGAGAAAGAAAAAAGAAAAAAAAAAGTATTCTGATCCAAAATAATAATAACAGTAATGCTATCTGGCCAAGGGCAGAAGCAGATGGTGAGCCTCTGATAAGAATGAAAACACGTGACAGAGCTACCCCAGATTTGTCTTTTACTGCTGGGATTGGTGAGCTAGGGGTAGGCGTCGGGGTGAGGAGGACTTCCCACTTCCAAAAAAAAAAAAAAAAGAAAAATCAATGACAATATATTGGGACAGTATTGGGACGAAAATAATTTAAGCATTTGACTTTTAAATTTTTATCTGAACTGACAAGATATTTATTCTCTTATGACATATCCTAAAAAAGGGCGAGGTTTGAATTAAGCTTTTCACATCCTCCTATGACACACCCCTTGCATTTTCTCTCGGGTTCCTCCCAGTTTTTGTGGCTGTTCACTTTCATTGTGCCTGCCAAGCTGCCTGACACTCCTGAAAGTCTTGAGGATTTTCCGCTTAGGCCTGGCCACTGGGCAATTTTTCCTCCCTTTGCTTAAACATTACTGGAAATAAGAAGTAAGGCAAAACTTTTCAAATATTTTAAAGATGATGGCTTCAAATTCAAACACGCAGAGAAACAAGATAACTAAGGAACTTGTCTACCTCAGAACAATTTTCTGCTCAATAAATACCACCAAAAAAAAAAAAAAAAAAAAGAAGAAAAGGAAGGGAGGAGAAATGAAAAAAATGTGTAACTGCCTTCTTTTCCAGGGTTGGAGAAACTACCCAAAATGATTAAAACAAAACAAAGAATTCATATTCTTTTCTGTGCATTTGTTTAATATAATTTGGCTTTTTAAAACTTTCCATTTACATAAATACAGATGTAAATGGAAAGTTTCAAAACATATATACAAATATATTTTTTAAAATTCCAGAAAAGTCCTCCCCTTAATCTCTTTGGGGCCTCCATGAGTTTCCATAGCACTTTACAAAAGATCTTTATTGAGGAAAGGATTGGACAAACTTTCCTTATATGTGTGGCCCACACCATTAATTGCCCCATCTCCTTCAGTAAGGCCTTATTCCTATGTAAATACCCTTGCATAATGTTACAGGCTATTGTTAGGCCAGCGCCAGTCAGTCGCCACTTATATGCATTTTTATTTCAATCCGCTGCTCAGAGAATGAAAAGATGTCTGGACTTAAGCTGTTTACCAACTGGGCCGAAGCTGCAGAGCGGCAAAACTGAAGAAAGCCCCAAGCAACCGCAGGAACAAGCTTTTACAATGCGAGCGGCCATTTTCAGTTGAGTTATTAACCCACCCTGAAACTCTTCTAAGCTATGCCTTTTTTAAAGAACAAATGTGCTGAATCAAACATGAATGAACCAGAACTATTAAGAGAGAAATCCTCTAAAGAACTATTGAACACAACATAGGTTTGTAATCATTTTGTCTCCGTTGCCTGCTACCAACATTATCAAGGTTGATAATGCTGGCTCAGTTGTGGATTGGCTTGCTTGTAATTAAACAATAGTGCAGGACAGTAAAAACACACACGCAAGCGATGCGCACCGAGAGTCAGAAAACTGTGTGCAAGAGATGAGAAGACTGAATGAATGGCTCACTACCAGGACCTTCTACTAATTTGGTCACTTAAACTCAGTAATCTTTAACACGAACATTGGAAATATGCTTCCAAATCCAAGTCTGTCTCTCCTTCAACCCTATGTGGCCTCATACGTGCTTAAATTGAAAAACCGTAAAATCATTTTTACTTTATAGTTGTAAAGATCTGCTGGAACGAGACACCATGAAAATAAAGGAGCAAAATTCTACCAAAGGGAGCTGGCTTTTTCTCTGTAAAATGTGCTGCAGGCAATGAACATCGTACTTATTTAATGGCATCACAGTCTGAGTAGTATATTAGCCTAAAGAAACTCTTGACTATTTGCCTGCCTATTAGAATCCAATGAGTGCTTAATAAGTGCATATATATGACAGGAAACATCTCTGCATAGTTAGAGCTACAGGAAAACACACACACACACACACACACACACACACACACACACATGCTGAGGAAAGCAGTCTTGAGTTAATTACCATCACAATGCAATCAAGTACAACAGTCATAGCTGAAAACTGTTTCTGTTAAAGCTGCTAGACTCAACCTTGCCTCTGCAGGTCAGCCGTGGCACTGATAACCTTTCCAGCAGACAAATACATGTAACATTGCCTCATCTAATTAAAAGCTCAGGGAGGTGTAGAAAAATACCAGCACATTGAATCCAAGCAAATGAGTGCTGCCTTTGGCTGATGAAGCTACCATATGCTGCTGCTGTTTACTCTGGAAGGAAACTGAGTCACTTAACATTTCAATAGGTTAATCAATTGACAATTAAATGGAGAAATTGGTTAACTCTGAAAACAATTAACATGACACTCCATTAAGTACACTTTCTAATTGCCACAGCTGTGAGTGGAAATCAACTTGCATGTTAAAGCATCTAACTGGGGTGGCACTGTTTTTTTCTGTTTGAGAAAACGAAATTAGCTGAAAACTCGGGTTTTATTTTTATAGATTAGACAGTAGGAATTCTATCATCAACTGCAGTCTTAGCAGAGGGGAGCTGTGTATATTTTTTCATTCTTTTAAGGGCTCACTTCAAGTTGTTGAAATATTTAATTTGCAATAATTAATTAAAATAGCCCAAACCCCTCCTACCAAATTACGGGTTGGTGAACAAAATGGGAAATCTCTCCTCTTGCCCATTTTGTGGACAGAATTACTTTGCAGGATCAGGTATATTTCAAGATCTCCTTTCTAATTAAACAATACAATGTGCAAGTCGTATAGTCAGGATTTTTGCTGAACGTTTCCATGAATGGTTTCTGATTGCTGGCTGTGTCCCTAGCCTCACTGTAAAATGGTAACAGTAGTGTTTGTTAGTAGCAATTATGTTGGAAGGCCCTGAGTTAGATTTTTACAGACTATTACATGTGGTTGCCGCAGGCAGTCATTAAGATGAAGAATATTCATTTACAAAAGAGGTGATAATTTAAGTAAGTCATTAGTATTTCTCATATATATTAAGTGCTAAATAAATTTTTTTTAAAAGAGGTTTATGTTAACTATGGATTTCAATTTTTAAAAATTTATTTATTTATTTTTGGCTGCGTTGGGTCTTCATTGCGGTGCGCGGGCTTCTCATTGTGGTGGCTTCTCTTGTTGCGGAGCACAGGCTCTAGGCGTGCGGGCTTCAGTAGTTGTGGCAAGCAGGCTCAGTAGTTGTGGCTCGTGGGTTTAGTTGCTCTGTGGCATGTGGGATCTTCCTGGACCAAGGCTTGAACCCGTATCCCCTGCATTGGCAGGTGGACTCTTAACCACTGCGCCACCAGGGAAGTCCCAATAAATTTTTTTTGAATGAATGGATATCTTTAAGAGCTGATTATCAAGGAACTTCCCTGGTGGTCCAGTGGTCAAGACTCCATGCTCCCAATGCAGGGGATAGGGGGCTTGGGTTCGCTCCCTTGTCAGGGAGCTAGATCCCTCATGCTGCAACTAAAAAGATCCCACATGCCACAACTAAAGATCTCACGTGCCACAATGAAGATCCACGTGCTTCATCTAAGACCCGGTGCAGCCAAAAAAAGAAAAAAAAAGAAAAAAACCCCTGATTATCAAAAAGATATAATCTTCCTCCTCCCCCATCCCTTTTGGTAACTTTACTATCCCTGGATATATAGAAGTGAGTAGGATAGATCCTACTTTAAGGGACTGATGGTCTGGCAGTGGAGTGAGAGAATGGCATATAAGAATAAGAGTGTAAAGGGCACAGCCAGCACAGGACAGGAACATTAAGATGACTTAAAGTTTTCTGGTTTGGGAGCACCTGGTTAGATGGCGAGGTAATTAGTCAAAATAGAAATAAAGAAGAAAGAACACAGGTCGGGGGTGGGATAGGGATATTAGGTAATGAGTTTAATTTAGGATATGTGGAGTTTGAAGTGCTGTAGGATATCCAGGTGCAGATGTGATCTAGACAATTAAATATATCTCTCTTTCTGGATAGACAGATAGATAATGTCTGAAACTCACATACTAGAGATATTTAGGAGTTATCACAATACATATGGTTGCTAAAACATAGAAGTGGATGAGATTCCATTTCTACTTATTTCATGTAGAATAAGAACAGAACAGGGTTGAGGACAAGACCTTGGGTAACAGCAGTATGAGTGGGCGGACAGAGGGGAGAGTCAGCAAAGGAGGCTGAAAAGAAAAAGTCAGAGGAAAAGAAGAATGAGGGGAGAGTGGCCATGGAAGTCAAGGGAAGACAGAATAACTAATATTCAGGAGGTCTAGTAAGATTAGGGCAATTTGGAGACACTGGTACCCTAGTGGTGATTGTTTGGTGGGTGCAGAAGGCTTGAGTCAGAACACAGTCTCCATAGGCAAGGAGTCAATGGGAAGTAAGGAAGGAGAGATGTTGACTCTGGGCTACTTTGAGAAGCTTGGTTGTGAGGGACAGAGAGAGGGCAGTAGCTTGAGGGCTGGAGGATATGAGGGCAGTTTTGTGTGCTTATGTCTGAGTTGGGAAATGACCATGGATGGGGCCATATTGGAATGATCCAGAATGGGAAGATGAGGTGGTTCTGGACTGTTGGCTTCTTTGTGTGTGTCTCTGTGTGTGTGTTTGTGTGTGTGTGTGTGTGTATTTTTAGCCTGGGGGATTCAAGGAGAAAATCACATTCATCTGCATTGCAATGGGATTTTCTCTAGGGGAACTCCTTCATTCATATACTTATTCATTCATTCAACAAATATTAATGAATTCTTGCCATGTGCCAAGCACTATTCTAGGCCTCCAGGACACAGTGATGAATAAGACAAACAAGGTTCCTGCCCTCAAGGAATTAGAGAGTTCCTGGAAAGCATCCTTTTTTAAATGTGGTAGGTTCAATCCTAGGAGGTGACATTTGAGCCTTTTTTTTGAAGAATGGGAAAGACTCAGCCATCAAGGATCTGGTATAAGAACATTCTAGCAGTTAGGGGAATGGAGAGTTCCTTGAGGTTGAAGAGCAGGTGTCCACATAAGCCACTGTTTCCTACTCCATCAGGTCTTACCATTGTAACACCCATGTAAAATGGATTATATGCTATTTTGATTTTGTCTTTAGTTATTCATGTTTGTTTAGTCATTCATGTTTATATACAAGACAATGCTGGTTATAAAGCAGACACTTAAAACACTGTTTCTCCCTTCTTAATCAGTGAGCAGAATGAGTTTTATGCGATACAGATTTGGTAGTTATAATTTTTTGTTAGTTTGCTCTTGGGATTTTTGAGTGATCTTTAACTAGGAAACCCATGCTGTGGCACAAAGGCTAGTTGTCCTGTGAAATCTCATTCCTTTATGGTAATAGCTCCAGATTTTTATCTGGATATAAGACTATCCAGGATAAAACTACATGTGGCTATATAACTAGGTTTTAGACAATGGTCTATGAAAAGAATGATTGTGCAACTTCTAAGAAGTGATAAGAAAGGAAGAGGGTGCCCCTTCTCTCCTTCCCCCAACCATTGCTTAGAAGGCGTTGTGATAGCTGAGTTGCCTTCTTGGACTGTGCAGTCAAAAACCACAAAAGTGGGCTTCCCTGGTGGTGCAGTGGTTGAGAATCTGCCTGCCAATGCAGGGGACACGGGTTCGAGCCCTAGTCTGGGAAGATCCCACATGCTGCGGAGCAACTAAGCCCGTGAGCCACAACTACTGAGCCTGCGCATCTGGAGCCTGTGCTCCGCAACAAGAGAGGCCGCGATAGTGAGAGGCCCGCACACCGTGATGAAGAGTGGCCCCCGCTTGCCGCAACTAGAGAAAGCCCTTTCACAGAAACGAAGAGCCAACACAGCCAAAAATAAATAAATTAATTAATAATAAAAAACAAAACAAACAAAAAAACAAAAAAAAACACCACAAAAGTTGGCAGAGTGAAAAGTGAGAATAGTCTAAGTTGCAGATGATCAAGGAATTGCCACACCGGCCTTGAATTGTTTGCACCTTGACTTTTACAGGAAAAATAAATAAATTTATATCTTGTATAAGGAAGGCATGGTCATAACACATAAACAAATCATCATCCTAATTATCCTATCCTATTCTAACCTATGTTCAAATACATTTACAGCCAGTGTCTACTGAACATCATTGTATAATTTTAATTTACATTGTTTAAATAGTTTTATTGAGATATCATCGACATATAAAAATGTATATATTTAAGGTATACAACTTGATGTTTTGATACACATATACACTGTGAAAAGACCACCAGTCAAGCTATTAACATATCCATCACTTCTACATGATACCATTTTGTGTGTGTGTGAGTTGAGGCAATTATTGTTTTTTGAGTTGTTAGATTGTGTGACAAATATCCTTCACATAATATGTTAGAAATAAACTAGTTCTGAGTTATCAGATAAATTTCAACTACACGTAAATCCCAATACAATGACTGTCATTCCATAAAACAAAGCTATTTCCATTTCCCAAAGGATGAACGTAATAAGCCAATTTTATTGTATACATACATACTACTGTGGCATATCTGAGCCCACTTCCTTATCATCATTTTTTTTAATAAATGTATTTATTTTATTATTTTATTTTATTTATTTATTGTTTCTAGCTGCGTTGGGTCTTCGTTGCTGCGCATGGGCTTTTCTCTGGTTGCAGCGAGCGGGGGCTACTCTTCGTTGTGGTTCACAGGATTCTCATAGTGGTGGCTTCTCTTGTTACAGAGCACAGGCTCTAGGTGCGCAGGCTTCAGTAGTTGCGGCACGTGGGCTCAGTAGTTGCGGCACGCGGACCCTAGAGCACTTGGACTTCAGTAGTTGTGGCACATGGGCTCAGTAGTTGTGGCTCATGGGCTCTAGAGCACAGGCTCAGTAGGTGTGGCTCACGGGCTTAGCTGCTCCGCAACATGCAGGATCTTCCCGGACCAGGGATCAAACCTGTGTCCTCTGCATTGGCAGGCGGATTCTCAACCACTGCGCCACCAGGGAAGCCCCCTTATCATCACTGATATCTTGTCCATGTAAACATATGAAAATCTCTACCTTGATTAACATTTTTTATGGGATTGAGTCATCAAAAAACATTAATTTTTCTCTATTTTCATGTTAACAAGCATTGAGAAAGGATAAGGTTTTAGTTCTTTTTGTAACAATACTCACTGACTCCAGGTATTTTGAATTGCTTGACCTGTGTGTTTCCTGGACCCTCCTCTGCTTGCTCAATGTGGAACCTGGCCACCACCATTGTTGTTGCCATTGCCTCATCTTGTAAAATTGCTGGAGCTTCTAAAACTTCCTCAGTTGTGGCCTGGCCTCCCCCACATGTGGTCCAGAAGGAGCCAGAGCAGCTTCAGCACCTAGACCTGACCCTACTGCACCCACAGAAGCTCTGGCTTCTCACATCACTTTTGGACCCTGATGGATCACCACATCTTGGAGTAGGGGATTTGGCTTCTCTGGCCGATGGCCACTGGAGCTGGTAACATACTCAAGGAGTGTATTGGTCTCTTAGGGCCAACTTCAACCCATGAGAGAGAGGGAATAGCAGGGAGTTCCATGCAGGCTGCCTGGAAGATGTCCTCTGTTATTAATAGAGTGGCTGGGTTTTCTTATGATGTTGTGGTCAACTCACTGTGTACCATGTTTTATCTGCTTTTCTTTCTTCTCTGCCTTGCTTCTCCTGTTCCCTCTCTTTTAATGCCCTGGGATTACACCTACCAGTAAAGCCTTAGATCAAAACTTTTACCTTAAGACATTTTCTAGGGAAACTAGTGTACCAGAAATGTGATGATGATGAAGACAGCAATGATAGTATCATGGAGATTTCAGCCCATGTTTTCAAAAGAGAATAGGGCATAGGAAGAAAAGGAGAGTATATAGTGAGGGCCACTGCTAGCCCATATAAACTACTGTGTGTATCAAAAAAAGCTGACTCTTCTGGATGTATGTAGTTCATAGGCACATGGCTTATTGTACAGAATCTGGGCTGGATTTGAGCCCCACTTGTCCCCTCAGCCAGATGCCCTTGTGCAATGAACAGCCCATACAAACACAGTCAAGCATAGTAGAAGTATTAAACAACTTATAAAGGAATAAATTCAGAGAGCTCGGCTTTTTAAAGCACTTCTTGTGCACTGTTGATGTGGTTATATTCTAGTTCTAAAGAAAAAATAAATTTTACACTTATTGTTTATAGTCCCTGATTTTATGTATATGATAGCTTATCTTTCTTAGGAAAGAGCTTAAATGTATCTTGTCCTTATAGGTGAGTAGAAGAGAGATGAGCTGGGCTGTTATAACTAACCAATTCACATTTAAAAGCAGTGTTTAAATGTGTCCAGCATCATTCTACATGTGGAGTTACAATGAGGAATCAGCACAATTATGCATATGTTTCTAGCATCCCCTAATAACCCAAGATGAAGAACAGAGAAAATGGATGATTGCAATTATCCAGGACTGTGAATGCCTTTCTTCCTTTTCTTTAGCTTCTCAAATCCTATTTATCACTCAAACTCTATATTACTCAGGTCTTCAATATTTTCCTACCCCTCAGCTCCCCACTAGAGAAGCACTTAGATTTCCTGCTTCCTAATTTTTGATACATCAAAATCCCAAAGAGATGGGAGAACAACAGCTATTCCCCTCAATTTATCTCCTGTGGACAAACCCCCTCTTTCAAAATCTTGGAATACTCAGAGCCTTCAGGATGGCAAGTGGGACCCCAGATACCTGGTGGAATGATGGAGAAGAAGAAAGAGAGGGGGAGAAAAAAAGCCCAGCACCTGTCCTGGAGGGTTGAACCAGCTGGAGAACCCCCTCACTACCACCTCGTAATAGAAAGACCTCCTCAGGTTCCCTCAGTTCAGCAAACATTTATTCATTGCTACTGTATGCCAGACCATGTGCTACTGCAAAAGTGAATAAGGGTTTCTGCCCTTGATGAGCTTATGGTCTAGTAGGAAAGTTGAAAACATGAACAGATAATTTCAATCTAATGAAGTAACTTCAATGATAAAAGTATGTGGAGTGCGCTATAAGAGCCTGGGGCAGGGGTGGTTCATCCCACCTTCGGGGTTATGGAAAGCTTCCTGGAGGAGAATATCAGTGAGTTGGCTCTTTTGAGTCTGTCATTCAGGGACTATGTACAACCTGGTTCCCTACATAATCTACCTCTCTAGCTTTATCCCTTGTTAGTCACCGCCTACCCTCCTGGATTTCCTATGCAATAATTCACACTCAACTCTCACTCATTTTCAAACACTGTGTGTTTACACAAGTGAGACTTTCAGTCTGGATGCTCCTTTCCCGTTTACAAATCTGGAAAACCTCTATGCATCCTTTAACACCCACCCCAAAACTCAGTCCTGTGAAGCTTTCCCTGAAACTCCTCGACAGAGTTGCCTTCCTCCTCCTTCCAGCTCCTAGCCGACCATTCATACGTCTATATTTACCATGATGTACTTCTTTTTTTTTAAATTGAAGTATAGTTAGTTTACAATGTTTCAGGTGTACAGCAGAGTGATTCAGTTATATATCTATTCTTTTTCAGATTCTTTTCCATTATAGGTTATTACAGGATATTGACTATAGTTCCCTGTGCCATACAGTAGGTCCTTGTTGTTTACCTATTTTGTATATAGCTGTATCTCTATCACAGTGTCCTTCTAAGATAATATTCACCAATTCTTCTGTGTACGTGTCTGTTTTCCCCAGTAGACTGTGAGCTCTGAGGGCAGAAGTAGTTCATCTTTGTTTCCCCAGGGGCTAGCATCGTGAATGGTCCTCAACTCTGTAACTTAATATTTGATGGATGAATGATTATATATAATATATTGGAAATACCAATGATGGAGTCATTCACTATGCTGTTCACACTGAATAAAACATTTGAACCATCATGTTAACAAAGCAGATAGGCATCTGTGACATGTGAGAAGATTTGAAGTTGCCCAGAACAGAGCCCCTACTTAGAAGATATCTGCCAGAATCTCAGATTTGTTGTTCTCGTTTGGCCACCACTTCAATGTGTGTCATTGATGGTTGAGTGCTTTATAGATGATTAAATTGAGTCAAGGAGAATTTGCTTTAGTTAAGGTTTTATTTAGGTTAATTATTAATTCATCAGAGGTTTATTCAGTACCAACTACAGTTGAACCTTGAACAACATGGGGTTTAGGGGCACCAACCCTCCGCAGTCGAAAATCTGAGTATTTCTTATAGTTGGCCCTTCAAATATGTGGTTCCCCCCTATCCACGGTTCCGCATCCTGGGATTCAACCAGTTGCGGATCGTGTAGTAGTGTAGCATTTATTTTAAAAATCCATGTATAAGTAGACCCACTGTGCAATTCACACTGTGTTGTTCAAGAGTCAACTGTATGTTACTGAGCCCTGTTCTAGATGTTTGCAGATACAGTGATCAAATCATAATATTTAGGGCAGAAAGGTCCATGGAGAACACTCTAGACAGTGACCCTCAAAGTGTGCTCCTGGGCTTCCCTGGGGGCGCAGTGGTTGAGAATCTGCCTGCCAATGCCGGGGACACGGGTTCGAGCCCTGGTCCGGGAAGATCCCACATGCCGCGGAGCAACTAGGCCCGTGAGCCACAACTACTGAGCCTGCGCGTCTGGAGCCTGTGCTCCGCAACAAGAGAGGCCGCGATAGTGAGAGGCCCGCGCACCGCGATGAAGAGTGGCCCCCGCTCGCCGCAACTAGAGAAAGCCCTCGCACAGAAACGAAGACCCAACGCAGCCATAAATTAATTAATTAATTAATTAAAAAAAGAAAAGTGTGCTCCTCAGATCAACAGTATCAGCATCACCTGGGAGCTTGTTAGGAATGCAAATTCTTGGACCCCACCCCAGACCCACTGAATGAGAAGCTCTAGGGGGAGAGACTAGCAGTCATGGTTAACAAGCCCTCCAGGTGATTCCATGCCGAGCGCCGCTGCTGAGTCTAGTCCAAGCCCATGCTCGAAAGGCTACATGCGTCACGTAGCTTCCGACTGGTCCTGCAGTTCCGCCCTTCCAACAGCTCTCTTCCTGAGAAATGAACATGCGTGCACAGCATCAGTTGTCTCGTGCCCTCGACCTCCCGTGGGGCTCAGGCAATGGAGGGGGGAGGACGACAGGGTATTTATAATCCTGGATTCCTCCCTGCAAGTTTACCCCAGGCTGACTGTGTCCCTCAAGTCAAAGCCACTGTTCCTCCTATGGACGCCTTCTCCTCACAACGCTTTTTCCAGCCTCTGGTAATGGCCCCTCTCCTGCTCCCCTCAGGCCTGTGCGTGGCAGGGGTCTGTGTTGTTCCTAGCCCTAGGTTACTGCACGAACTTGGTAGGTGCCCCTATCCCACCCCCACCCCACCTGCAGATTCCAAATAGTTCCTTTGTGAATAAACTCTCCATGAATTATCTTGAGTGTCAGAATTTCTGTTTTCTATCAGAACCCCACATGATACACATATACCATTTAATTCCACTATTTGGTTGAGATCTTACCATTTCACATCCGGTCTTGTTCCGTCCAGGACCCCCTTCTCCATTAGGCAAAAGTGGGCATGTGCCTAGCACCATGATACTTAGGGGCCCCTGAAAATGTTTCAATTTCTTTTAAAATCAGAAAAAAAACTTGATATAATCCAACCTAGATTGCATTTGTCTTTATGTTGATGCAACTGTAAAGTAGAATTTTAAACCTTTTTTTTAATAGATGAATAGTCCCACAAAGATAAAAGTGCCTAGGGCCCACGAATGTCATAATCTGGCCTTGCTGCAGTCTCTTGCTAATTGATTTTCTTACCTTTGTATTATCCACACCCTAACTCCACCCACAAAACAATATAAACATGTATATACACACACACACACACATTTGCCCTTCCATATTCACTTCACTTTTCTCCAGTTATTCATTCCATGCCTAGGAGGGAGATAGAGGCTGACCTCTGAGGACTGAATTGTTCAGGCTTCCTTTTGGGGTGGCTTCTCTTTGGGGACAGTCAGTAGGAGGCATCAGCAGGAGATCAGAGGGCCAGAGAAGGAAGAAGTCAGGATATTTACTCTCCTGGCCCCCTCCCTGCTGCCTGTTCATAGGCAGGAGCTGTGCTACTCTACCTAAGGCCACAGCTTCTGTTGGTGAGCCCCTCCTACACTAGAGCTCTTTCCACGTTCCCATAATCACTCGCTCCCCTTGCCCCTTCAAGTCTAGAGTGGTTTTGGCTTTTCACTGTTGCTAGCCCAGTGGTACCTCACTGTCCCTCGTCAGCTTCCCTTAACTCTTTGTTAGTAGACTTTGTAAATAGTGTCTTCATTAACATGCATACAGACCTAGCTCTAATTGGTAGTCCAGAACCATAGATACATCACAAACATTACCCAAGGTTTCTGCAAAGTCTGCATAATGGTCATTTCATGGCAACACAGTCTTCTACTTCTTTTTTTTTTTTAATTTTATTTCATTAATTTTTTTATACAGCAGGTTCTTATTAGTCATCTGTTTTATACATATTAGTGTATACATGTCAATCCCAATCTCCCAATTCATCACACCACCATCCACACCCCCCCACCACTTTCCACCCTTGGTGTCCATACATTTGTTCTCTACATCTGTGTCACTATTTCTGTCCTGCAAACCGGTTCATCTGTACCATTTTTCTAGGTTCCACATATATGTGTTAATATACGATATTTGTTTTTCTCTTTCTGACTTACTTCACTCTGTATGACAGTCTCTAGATCCATCCACGTCTCTACAAATGACCCAATTTCGTTCCTTTTTATGGCTGAGTAATATTCCATCGTATATATGTACCACAACTTCTTTAGCCATTCGTCTGTTGATGGGCATTTAGGTTGCTTCCATGACCTGGCTATTGTAAATAGTGCTGCAATGAACATTGGGGTGCATGTGTCTTTTTGAATTATGTTTTCTCTGGGTATATGCCCAGTAGTGGGATTGCTGGGATATGGTAATTCTATTTTTAGTTTTTTAAGGCACCTCCATACTGTTCTCCATAGTGGCTGTATCAATTTACATTCCCACCAACAGTGCGAGAGGTTTCCCTTTTCTCCACACCCTCTCCAGCGTTTGTTGTTTGTAGATTTTATGATGATGCCCATTCTAGCTGGTATGAGGTGATATCTCATTGTAGTTTTGATTTGCATTTCTCCAATAATTAGTGATGTTGAGCAGCTTTTCATGTGCTTCTTGACCATTTGTATGTCTTCTTTGGAGAAATGTCTATTTAGGTCTTCTGCCCATTTTTGGATTGGGTTGTTTGTTTTTTTAATATTGAGCTGCATGAGCTGTTTATATATTTTGGAGATTAATCCTTTGTCCGTTGATTCGTTTGCAAATATTTTCTCCCATTAGGAAGGTTGTCTTTTTGTCTTGTTTGTAGTTTCCTTTGCTTTGTAAAAGCTTTTAAGTTTCATTAGGTCCCATTTGTTTATTTTTGTTTTTATTTCCATTACTCTAGGAGGTGGATCAAAAAAGATCTTGCTGTGATTTATGTCAAAGAGTGTTCTTCCTATGTTTTCCTCTAAGAGTTTTATAGTGTCTGGTCTAACATTTAGGTCTTTACCCATCTTGAGTTTATTTTTGTGTATGGTGTGAGGGAGTGTTCTAATTTCATTCTTTTACATGTAGCTAGCTGTCCAGTTTTCCCAGCACCACTTATTGAAGAGACTGTCTTTTCTCCATTGTATATCCTTGTCTCCTTTGTCATAGATTAGTTGACCACAGGTGTGTGGGTTTAACTCTGGGCTTTCTATCCTGTTCCATTTATCTATATTTCTGTTTTTGTGCCAGTACCATATTGTCTTGATCACTGTAGCTCTGTAGTATAGTCTGAAGTCAGGGAGTCTGATTCCTCCAGGTCCGTTTTTTTCCCTCTAGACTGCTTTGGCTATTCGGGGTCTTTTGTGTCTCCATACAAATTTTAAGATTTTTTGTTCTAGTTCTGTAAAAAATGCCATTGGTAATTTGATAGGGATTGCATTGAATCTGTAGACTGCTTTGGGTAGTATAGTCATTTTCACAAGATTGATTCTCCCAATCCAAGAACATGGTATATCTCTCCATCTGTTTGTATTGTCTTTAATTTCTTTCATCAGTGTCTTATAGTTTTCTGCATACAGGTTTTTGTCTCCCTAGGTAGGTTTATTCCTAGGTAGTTTATTCTTTTTGTTGCAATGGTAAATGGGAGTGTTTCCTTAATTTCTGTTTCAGATTTTTCATCATCAGTGTATAGGAATGCAAGGGATTTTTGTACATTAATCTTGTATCCTGCAAGTTTACTAAATTAATTGATTAGCTCTAGTAGTTTTCTGGTGGCATCTTTAGGATTCTCTATGTATAGTATCATGTCATCTGCAAACAATGACAGTTTTACTTCTTCTTTTCCAATTTGGATTCCTTTTATTTCTTTTTCTTCTCTGATTGCCATGGCTAGGACTTCCAAAACTATGTTGAATAATAGTGGTGAGAGTGGACACCCTTGTCTTGTTCCTGATCTTAGAGGAAATGCTTTCAGTTTTTCACCTTTGAGAATGATATTTGCTGTGGGTTTGTCGCATATGGCCTTTATGATGTTGAGATAGGTTCCCTCTATCTGGAGATTTTTTTTAAAAAATTATTTATTTATTTATTTACTTACTTATTTATGGCTGTGTTGGGTCTTCATTTCTGTGTGAGGGCTTTCTCTAGTTGTGGCAAGCGGGGGCCATTCTTCATCGCGGTGCGTGGGCTTCTCACTATCGCAGCCTCTCTTGTTGCAGAGCACAGGCTCCAGATGCGCAAGCTCAGTAATTGTGGCTCACGGGCCCAGCTGCTCCGCGGCATGTGGGATCTTCCCAGACCAGGGCTCGAACCCATGTCCCCTGCATTGGCAGGCAGATTCTCAACCACTGTGCCACCAGGGAAGCCCCTGGTTGTAAGATTTTTAATCACAGTTTCAATTTCATTACTTGTGATTGGTCTGTTCATATTTTCTATTTTTTCCTGGTTCAGTCTTGGGAGGTTAAACCTTTTGAAGAATTTGTCCATTTCTTCCAGGTTGTCCATTTTATTAGCATAGAGTTGCTTGTACTAGTCTCTTATGATGCTTTGTATTTCTGCGGTGTCCATTGTAACTTCTCCTTTTTCATTTCTAATTTATTGATTTGAGTCCTCTCCCTCTTTTTCTCGATGAGTCTGGCTAATGGTTTATCAATTTTGTTTATCTTCTCAAAGACCAGCTTTTAGTTTTATTGATCTTTGCTATTGTTTTCTTTGTTTCTATTTCATTTATTTCTGTTCTGATCTTTATGATTTCTTTCCATCTACTAACTTTGGGTTTTGTTTGTTCTCCTTTATCTAGTTCCTTTAGGTGTAAGGTTAGATTGTTTATTTGATATTTTTCTTTTTTCTTGAGGTAGGCTTCTTTGCTATAAACTTCCCTCTTAGAACTGCTTTTGTTGCATCCCATAGGTTTTGGATCATTGTGTTTTGATTGTAATTTGTGTCTAGGTATTTTTTGATTTCCTCTTTGATTTCTTCAGTGATCTCTTGGTTATTTAGTAACGTACTGTTTAGCCTCCATGTGTTTGTGTTTTTTAAATTTTTTTCCCTGTAATTGATTTCTAATCTCATAGCATTGTGGTCAGAAAAGATGCTTGATGTGACTTCAATTTTCTTAAATTTACTGAGGCTTGATTTGTGACCCAAGATATAATCTATCCTGGAAATGTTCCATGTGCATTTGAGAAGAAAGTGTAATCTGCTGTTTTTGGATGGAATGTCCTATAAATATCAATTAAATCTCTCTGGTCTATTGTGTCATTTAAAGCTTCTGTTTCCGTATTTATTTTCATTTTGGATGAGCTGTCCATTGGTGTAAGTGAGGTGTTAAATTCCCCCACTATTACTGTGTTTCTGTCGATTTCCTCTTTTATAGCTGTTAGCAGTTTCCTTATGTATTGAGGTGCTCCTATGTTGGGTGCATATATATTTGTAATTGTTATATCATCTTCTTGGATTGATCCCTTGATCATTATGTAGTGTCCTTCCTTGTCTCTTGTAACAGTCTTTATTTTAAAGTCTATTTTATCTGATATGAGTATTGCTATTCCAGCTTTCTTTTGATTTCCATTTGCATGGAATATCTTTTTCCATCTCCTCACTTTCAGTCTGTTTGTGTCCCTAGGTCTGCAGTGGGTCTCTCATAGATAGCTTATATATGGGCATTGTTTTTGTATCCATTCAGCGAACCTGTGTCTTTTGGTTGGAGCATTTAATCCATTCATGTTTAAGGTAATTATCAATAGGTATGTTCCTATGACCATTTTCTTAATTGTTTTTGTAGGTCCTTTTCTTCTCTTGTGTTTCCCACTTAGAGAAGTTCCTTTAGTATTTGTTGTAGAGCTGGTTTGGTGGTGCTGAATTCTCTTACTTTTTGCTTGTCTGTAAAGCTTTTGATTTCTCCGTTGAATCTGAATGAGATCCTTGCCGGGTAGGGTAATCTTGCTTGTAGGTTCTTCCCTTTCATCACTTTAAATATGTCATGCCACTCCCTTCTGGCTTAAAGTTTCTGCTGATAAATCAGCTGTTAACCTTACGGAGTTTCCCTGTATGTTATTTGTCGTTTTTCCCTTGTTGTTTTCAATAATTTTTCTTTGTCTTTAATTTTTGTCTGTTTAATTACTGTGTGTCTTGGCATGTTTCTCCTTGGGTTTATCCTGCCTGGGACTCTCTGTGCTTCCTGGATTTGGGTGGCTATTTCCTTTCTCATGTTAGGGAAGTTTTTGACTATAATCTCTTCAAATATTTCCTCAGGTCCTTTCTGTCTCTCTTCTCCTTCTGGGACCCCTATAATGTGAATGTTGTTGCATTTAATGTTGTCCCAGAGGTCTCTTATGCTGTCTTCATGTGTTTTCATTCTTTTTTCTTTATTCTGTTCTGTGGCAGTGAATTCCACCATTCTGTCTTCCAGGTCACTTATCCGTTCTTCTGCCTCAGTTATTCTGCTATTGATTCCCTCTAGTGTATTTTTCATTTCAGTTATGTATTGTCATCTCTGTTTGTTTGTTCTTTAATTGTTCTAGGTGTTTGTTCTTTAATTCTTCTAGGTCTTTGTTAAACATTTCTTGTATCTTCTCTATCTTTGCCTCCATTCTTTTTCTGAGGTCATGGATCATCTTCACTATCATCATTCTGAATTCTTTTTCTGGAAGTTTGCCTATCTCCACTTCATTTAGTTATTTTTCTGGGGTTTTATCTTGTTCCTTCATCTGGTACAAAGTACTCTGCCTTTTCATTTTGTCTCTCTTTCTGTGAATGTGGTTTTCATTCCACAGGCTGCAGAATTTTAGTTCTTCTTGCTTCTGCTGTCTGCCCTCTGGTGGATGAGGCTATCTAAGAGGGTTGTGCAAGCTTCCTGATGGAGGGACTGGTGGTGGGCAGAGCTGGGTGTTGCTCTGGTGGGCAGAGCTCAGTAAAACTTTAATCCGCTTGTCTGCTGATGAGTGGGGCTGGGTTCCTTCCCTGTTGGTTGTTTGGCCTGAGGCGACCCAACACTGAAGCCTACCCGGCTCTTTGGTGGGGCTAACAGTGGACTCTGGGAGAGCTCACACCAAGGAGTACTTCCCAGAACTTCTGCTGCCAGTGTCTTTGTCCCCGTGGTGAGCCACAGCCACTCCCCGCCTCTGCAGGAGACCCTCCAACACTAGCAGGTAGGTCTGGTTCAGTCGCCCATGGGGTCACTACTCCTTCCCCCTGAGTCCTGATGCACACACTACTTTGTGTGTGACCTCCAAGAGTGGAGTCTGTTTCCCCCAGTCCTGTCAAAGTCCTGCAATCAAATCCCGCTAGCCTTCAAAGTCTAATTCTCTAGGAATTCCTCCTCCCATTGCCAGACCCCCAGGTTGGGAAGCCTGACGTGGGGCTCAGAACCTTCACTCCAGTGGGTGGGCTTCTATGGTATAAGTGTTCTCCAGTTTGTGAGTCACCCACCCACCAGTTATGGGATTTGATTTTATTGTGATTACACCCCTCTTACCGTCTCATTGTGGCTTCTCCTTTGTCTTTGGATGTGGGGTATCTTTTTTGGTGAGTTACAGTGTCTTCCTGTAGATGATTGTTCAGCAGTTAGTTGTGATTCTGGTGTTCTCGAAAGAGGGAGTGAGAGCATGTCCTTCTACTCCGCCATCTTAAACCAATCTCCTCACATTCTTCTACCTTATGATGTACAGTAATTTCCTAATATATTTTTCCTTTCCTTTCCTTCCTCTTTACTTGCTTTTTCTTTTCACTTCCTTTTAAAATTTTCACCATAGATAGATAGAATAAATATTCTCTAGGTGCAGATGTTTACTGCATACAGTTTTTTTTTTAACTGCATTTATATTCTTTTTCTTTAGATTCTGAAGCTATCTGTCTCATAGCCATATTTCTACCCCCTCTCAATTCTTCTAAAAGCAAATCATTTTACTCACTCTTCTCGGAATGCCTTTACCCTCAACTATCAACAGGTATTTGGTTAAATTATTCTCTCCACTTGAAATACTCTCTTCTTCCCAGTTTTTCACATGTCAATTTTCCTGCCTACCCAAGTTAAATATGTCATTCTTTCTTTTGAATTTCCTTTTGAACTAACATATTCAAATAATTTATTTGGTAATTAGTGATTTTTGTTGTTATTTTGAAATGTCATTTAAATCTTTTAGGTTATTTCACTTTAAATATATTACTATCTTTTCTCCTCTAACTGGATTATTAATTTCTTGACAACAGAAATCATTTTCTTACATCACTTTATGTCTCCTGTAGAGACTTTCATGTAGTAAATGCTTAATAAACATGTGTTGATTTGAAAAATATTGGAATCCTATACATAAAAGATTGATTTTCAAAATCCTAGATAGGTAAAAGTCAAGTTCTCTGTCCATTTCTATGTCTATAAGGTGTGACTTCATCACATGATGCTTGGATTTCCGATGTTGTTTGGTGATACTATTGTTCTTATGTGTCACTGGGAGGGAAAATGCTTTAAAAGCATTTTCATCTCTCAGCCAAAGTGGAGCACACGCATGACAAGGAAGTGCCTCAACAGTGTAGATTTGGAAGGCAGAGTTGTGGTAGTAATAGTAGTGTAGTAATAACTCAACTTCTGGTTAGTAAAAATAGAGGTCCTGTGTCATTCTGTAACATATTATCCTGTTTTATTTTCTTCATAGCATGTATCACCTCCAAATATATTTCTCATATATATTATTATTTGCAATCATAATAAAATCTTCTCTACCCCAACTAAGTTATATGCCACATGAGAGTGAGGACATTTTTGGTCTTGTATTCTGTACTATATTCCCAGTCCTAGAATAAGTCTGGCATAGAGTAGGCACTCAATAAACATTTGTTGAATAAATGAAATGAACGAACATTTATTAGTATTTCATGATTTTCCAGAGCGTGTTATAAGTGCTTTGCATGACTTAGCTCATTTAAGCCTCACAACACACTATTAAATAGGTACTGTCCCTCTTTATAGAGGAGGATTCAGGCTTGAAAAAGTTAAAGGACTTTCATATCTAGTACTGGGGGAGGTGGGATTTAAATCCAGGCAGTCTGGTCTGGAGACTACAGTCTTAGCCACTTTGTTAAATTTTATTCAGTGAAATATTGTGAAGTAACAACAATTAGCACTTGCTATGTGCTTCTAAAATGTATGAACTATTTTCACATATTTCCTCCTTTGATAACATTCAATGATCCTGAGCTGATATAATCATTATCCCTACTTTACAGATGGGAAAACTGAGAAATGAAGTGATTTGTCAAAGATCACTGTGCCATTAAGTGGCAGTCTGGCAGTCCTGGGAATTAAACTTAAATGTTCTGAGTCCAACTTCCATCTCTTTCCCCCCTCCTGCTCCTGCTGTGCAATGTGCTGCAGCTTAAATGTAGCCAGAGACCTCAGTTTATGGCTTTAGACATACAGAAAAGAAATTCTATGTTAGTAGTCACTAATAAAACCACTGTATTAGTAGCAGCAATTGATAATTCTATTTTAATATTCACTAATTTCATTTTAATTGTCATTTAGTTGTTACTAATAAAAATTTATACAGAAGTTCTAAATTTGTAGGGGGACAGTCCCCAAGCATTTACCTTAGAAGAATATGACAATAACAAAATTTTCACTGTTAACTTTCACAAAGACTGCATAGTCTTTTTTTCAGGAATGTTGTACAGTATGTATTTATTTCATACATCAAAAGAGATGTACTTGGTGATCATACTTATCATTGTTACACTCACTTATCTCCCCTCTCCTCTTGGATATTTAGTCCTACAATGGGTGATGGCAAATGCCTTCGAGTTGTATTTTCTTGATAAGATAAAGATTATACACATCCTGACCACTAGGACTCATTGCATGAATTTTTTAAAAAAGGAGTAACAATAAAAGTCACTGAGGTTGAAGAGATCATTAGGCTCCCTGAGCCACTAAGGAATGGCAGGGGGCTTCCCTGGTGGCGCAGTGGTTAAGAATCCACCTGCCAATGCAGGGGACACGGGTTCAAAACCTGGTCCGGGAAGATTCCACATGCTGCAGAGCAACTAAGCCCGTGTGCCACAACTACTGAAGCCTGCACACCTATAGCCGGTGCTCCACAACAAGAGAAGCCACCGCAATGAGAAGCCCGAGCATCACAAAGAAGAGCAACCCCAGCGCACCGAAACGAGAGAAAGCCTGTGCGCAGCAACGAAGACCCAACGCAGCCAAAAATAAATAAATAAAATAAATAAATTTATAAAAAAAAAAAAAAGGAATGGCAGGGGATGGGATGGAGAGGTAGATGCTTGGAACAAAGTGCTGGAGGGTAGTCAGTGGCAGTGACAACAGGGGAAAGAAAGGGTGGCAATCAAAATGGCACAGACTTCACAAGTTTGAAGTTGTGGGATACTGACAGGGGTTGAATAAGAAGTGGATTAGGAACATCACCTTCTCTTCAAGGTGATGGACGTACAGGCATTCTCCACCTGTGGAAGGCAAAAAATTTACTCCCCTGGTACCTTTGTGTCAAGGTAAGATGGTGGAGTAACTGCTCACAATTAGAGTGGAAAATGCAGAATAATGAGCTCTAGAACAGAAGATCTGAAGAATAGCGGAAAATGACTTGGCAATCGTACGGGACCAGGAACTGAATATAATTTAACATAGACCTATTACCATTAAATAGAAAGATATTTTATCTTGACTTAGTAAGGAGGTATTGCTATAGTCCAGCTCAAAAGTTTTACTTTTCATAAAGCTTTCATAGTTAATACAGTGCACTGGTCAGTTTAATGTTCAGTTTAATCCAAGACTCATTTTAGAACATGTAGACCTGCTCACCTGTTCCCGCAATCTACAGAGAGTTCTTTCTTTTATAAACATGTCTAGCACTTACTTTCTATACCACTCACTTGGAACTTGTCACACATAGACTTTTCACGATAGTTTCGTTTTGTATGCATACATTCATGTAATCTCACCAGCTAGGTATATATGTTTATTCACAGGAACCTGTCTTCTTGGGTACCTACCATGTGCTTTTTCCTAGAGCCACAGTGCTTAGTTTGGGGACTGCCATAGTTGTTACTCAGTTATTAATTGCTGAATGATTATTTTAATTTTGTCTTAAGCTGTTGTTTTCTTCACAGCCAGCACAAGTTGCAGTAAAAACCATGTAAATTTTTATAATTTATGGAAACTTATGAGTTACCGTTCATTCACATTTTTACTTCTTGATGAAATGCAGAGTGTCCCTTTAAGTGGGAAACTGATAAAAACTAGGCTTTAAGGAAGCATCTCCTCCCCCAAAGGGTAGGCTTCCTTTCAGAGGAGATCCCCTTAGATAGCTGCTGAGGTTGCCAAGGCAAACCTTTGCATATACAAATTTGGGTCAATGTGTTGACAGGATGTCAGATTTGTGTAGCTAATGGAGCTTCAGCATGAATATTGAGCTTTCTGCCATTCCATTGATGCCCAAATGAATCTGTAGGTGCCTATTTGTGCCTCAGGCTGTTGGAGTAGAAAATAGAAGCCCTTCACATGAAAACCTGACCAAGGTCCACAACCCACCCTTAACTTATAGTAATTGGTTTTCAGCAACAACTGAAAGGTAAATTCAAAGAGATCTGAGTGGCAGGGCACTGATATCTTTCCATCAAATAGTCTGGAACTTCATGTTGCTATTATTTTGCCTCATAGACTTGCCCATGAGTGTTTCAGGAATCTTCACCATGGCATGGATCAACAAAGAGTTGAGTAACAAAGAACTAATCTAATCAGCTGATTTGGAGGAACCAAGTCTTTTGATTATAAAAGTCCTAAAATATTATTTAGCTCATTGAAACATATAAATCTCAGTGTGAATAATGATAAATGTGACAACTCTTTTTTCACAATAAAAGTACACTTTAAAATTATATTTCAGGGGAATTCCCTGGTGGTTCAATGGTTAGGACTCCACTCTCTCAGGGCCCGGGGTTCAATCCCTGGTTGGGGAACTAAGATCCTACAAGCTGTGAGGCTCGGACAAAAACAAAAAAAATTATATTTCAGGCCTATAGAAATTTTATTTGAGATTCAAAACAGTAAATTGCAGATGACTTTTACATTCTTTGAGAAATGGGGGTGTGAATTAAACAGCATCAACATAAGCCTTCATTTTAACTTTTTAATGTTCTATTACCTATCACTGCATTACCTAATGCTTCCACTAATGAGCATTTCTGCATACTTATACAACAATGATAATTTTGAGTCAGTGAAAGACCTTTTTAATTATCAAAGAAAGATTCATTTGCACACAATCTAATTTTATTTGATTTTTGCTTTTAATCATCACTTTATAATAATTGACCATCTATTAGAAAACCGTTTCGCTAGATTATTATTATTATTTTTTTAAAGATTTATTGATTGATTGATTGATTGCTATGTTGGGTCTTCGGTTCTGTGCTAGGGCTTTCTCTAGTTGCGGCAAGCGGGGGCCACTCTTCATCGCGGTGCGCAGGCCTTTCACTATGGTGGCCTCTCTTGTTGCGGCGCACGGGCTCCAGACACGCAGGCTCAGTAGTTGTGGCACACGGGCCTAGCCGCTCCACGGCATGTGGGATCCTCCCAGACCAGGGCTCGAACCCGTGTCCCCTGCATTAGCAGGCAAACTCCCAACCACCGCGCCACCAGGGAAGCCCTCGCTAGATTATTTGATTAAGCTGAAGACCTTATCCTCCAGTCATTCGGATAATATAATTTATTTTCTTTGCTTTAGTAGAGAACATAGTGTATTCAATAACCGAAGCAGGTCCTTTTTTTTTTTTCTATTTAACATTTCCCGTGTTTTATACAACAAAATTATTTTCTGTAAAAATCATGAAATGAAATATAATAATAATGTTCAGGGACTTCCCTGGTGGTCCAGTGGGTAAGACTCTGCTGTCCCGGTGCAGGGAGCCTAGGTTTGATCCTTGGTCAGGGAACTAGATCCCGCATGCATGCTGCAACTAAGAGTCCACGTGCCACAACGAAGATCCCGTGTACTGCAACTAAGACCTGGTGCGCCAAAATTAAAAGTAAATAAATCTTTAAAAAAAATAATGTCCAGAAACGAAATACAGACACTGAATATTTTCTTTTATTGTACTTTGTATTTATAGTTTGCAAGTAAAAGAAAAATAATTATAAATAAAATAGAGATTACAGTACAAAAGTAAAAATAAGATTAATAGTTTTAAAATACATTAATGCATTTTTGACATAAGGGGAAATATCATATCTACATATTTGTTGTAGTAATGAATGTGTGTAGCTGAATTCATGGGGGTCCAGGACAGTGCATCTGGCAGTTTTCCAAATTAACTTTTATGTAGAATACAATGTTTATAAACCCTAAGTAATAAAAATGTGCTAACTTGAAGTGTACACTTACATTATCAAAATTTAACGGTAACCACAGAAATTGTTTAGAATTTAGACAAACAGTATTTTTGCAGAGAAAAGTATTTTATTCCTGACATTGTTTAGAATGGTCAGTGCATGATGATACTAAAAGATAGATTGGATTTTAGTTGGTTTTCATATGGGTTTCCACTCTCTGTAGACACTGCTTTAGTGTTTGTACCAGAAGCCACTGCTTCCACTGCTTCCCTGACGCCCCGACCCCATCTGCATGGGTCCACCACTGCTTTGCTTTATAAAGTTGTATTTCTATTTACTACTGGCATACTTTGGAGTGTAGCTTACAAAAATATTTATTTCAGCATATTCCTTTTTTCTACCATGCCTCCTCTCGGTATATCACAAATCTTATTTTTGCTTAGTATTTCTAAATTATTAATTGTCACTCAGAAAGCTGTATACTGTTTGATGAGAACTAGACCTATAGATTAATACTGATTTGTATTTAGCATGTATTTGTACATTAGTTTAAAAAGAATAACGTCTTTTAAAAATAAGAATGAAAGAGATTAAATAGAAGAATGTGGAAACATTTCCAACAATTTTTTTTTGTATGTGTTTGTATTTGCCATCCACAGAAACCAACTTATCATATCTTATCTCTTTCATGGAGGCACAAAGTAAGAATTCTTCACAAGAGAGCCCTCTTCCTCTCATCTCTTCATCCCAGTATATAAGGAGGCATGGATATTTTTTCATACATTTATCAGGTTTTTTTTCCCCTTAGCTGGTACCCCAAACAGTGCCCAGGCAACATCATGCTATACAAGAATCTGTTTTTATTTGACGCTGTTGTATTTTTCCCCCTCTCTGAAATTAATTCCTCTATAGAGTCTGAATTTTTTTTAATCAATTAGCTTTTGCTGAGAAAATCCTTTCCTGTCTAATATAGAATAATGATTTTTTTTCATCTGTCAAGGGGATTATTAATAAATGCCACCAGTGGGGTTAGAACATTCTCTGGTGTTTGCTTTAGGGGAACAAGGGGATTGTCGGAAATCCTAGCCAAACTGAACCATTAGAGAGAAAATGTTAGCAATTAGAACTATACATTAGGCTTTAATTTACTACCATGGAAAAGTCCAGGGTGGCATTTTTATTCCATTTTTAGGTGCAGCCAGATGGATTGCTCATTATAGGATAATTTCCAGCGACCCTCTGCATTTCCCAGGGTAACAAAGCAGCTGAGGGCACTGTGCAGCCAGGGGCTCAGATTTTATTTTATTTTCTTGTGGGGTGGCAAGGAGAGTGGGAGGTTGAGCAGCTATCAATTTCCTATGTAGTCATTGACATTACTGGGAATCTTTTTACATGTTGAAGTAATTTTAGGCCAAGAAAACAGTTTGGGAAGACAAACACATACATGTAATTTACTTTTCTATCCTTGCCTAAATATGTGATACTGACACATTTTAACCATCTTCACATTAAAAATTCTCCTTTTCTGGGCTTCCCTGGTGGCGCAGTGGTTGAGAATCTGCCTGCCAATGCAGGGCACACGGGTTCGAGTCCTGGTCTGGGAAGATCCCACGTGCCACGGAGCAACTAGGCCCGTGAGCCACAACTACTGAGCCTGCGCGTCTGGAGCCTGTGCTCCGCAACAAGAGAGGCCGCGATAGTGAGAGGCCCGCGCACCGCGATGAAGAGTGGCCCCCGCTCGCCGCAACTAGAGAAAGCCCTCGCACAGAAACGAAGACCCAACACAGCCATAAATAAAATAAATAAAATTTGATAAAAGAAAAGGCTCCCTATTTAAAAAAAAAAAAAATTCTCCTTTTCAGTGTTTCTACTTTTGATTTTTCCCAATGGCCAAAATGAACATTTTAAGTTATTAATTAAAAAAAAAGTCTTCTCAAACCAAAGATAATATAGTTCCAATCTAATTTCAGTCTAATTCATGCAAGGCTTCCCAGGCCACAGAGGGAAACATTGTTGAAGGTGTGGAGTATATGTCTTCATTTTTCCTTTTCATCTCACACTCAAAGGACATTTCCTTGTTAAATGTCTTGTCCAGTTTTCTTTTTTTTTTTTTTTTATAAATTTATTTATTTATTTATATTTGGTTTTGGCTGTGTTGGGTCTTCGTTTCTGTGCGAGGGCTTTCTCTAGTTGCGGCAAGCGGGGGCCACTCTTCATCGCGGTGCGCGGGCCTCTCACTATCGCGGCCTCTCTTGTTGCGGAGCACAGGCTCCAGACGCGCAGGCTCAGTAATTGTGGCTCACGGGCCTAGTTGCTCCGCGGCATGTGGGATCCTCCCAGACCAGGGCTCGAACCCGTGTGCCCTGCATTGGCAGGAAGGTTCTTAACCACTGCGCCACCAGGGAAGCCCCAGTTTTCTTTTTATAGAATAAATTTTTGGCCAAGATGATAATGACCATTTAAAATAAAAGTATTTATTTTGATGCTTACAATGTTTCCACGGGGAAAAAAATCTTCTAGTTAATCTATATTACAGTGAATCAAAATCAGCCACAGTTTCCTTTGCTTTTGAAAATATAGTTAAAATTTATTTTATTTTTGTTGTGGTACAACATATATAACATAAAACTTGACATTTTAACCATTTTTAGCTGTATAATTCAGTGGCGTTAATACTTTCACATTGCTGTGAATCACCACAATCCAGCTTCAGAACTTTTTCATCTTCCCAAACTGAAATTGTGTTTATTAAACAATTACTCCCCATCCCCCCCTCCGCAGCCCCTGTTAACTACCCTTCCTCCTTCTGTCACTATGAATTTGACCACTCTAAGTATCTCGTATAAGTGGAATCATACATTATATGGCCTTTTGTGTCTAGTTTATTTCACTTAGCCTAATGTCTTCAAGGTTCATCCATGTTGTTGCATGTGTCAGAATTTCCTTCCTTTTTAAGGTTCAATAATATTCCATTGTACGTACATACCATGAAGGTACTTTTATTTTAAATACTTTTCACATACCTAAAGATTTACCTCCACACTCAAGTCTTGTTGAGTTGATATCTAGAAACAAAGCTATGGTCCCACCACAGGTGAGGGGGTTGATAAGAAGGATTGGCGAGTTTTGCCCCATGAGAGTTCAGCATAGGCAGTTTGGACAAAAAAAACAAAGGAAAACACCCAATATTTCCATAAAAGACCCAGTTAGGGGACAACCACATTAGACTAATTTTATTCATGACCTGGAGAGAGAAGCAGTTAATTTTATTTTCAGGTAAATGTTAAGACAGCATTGCTAAAAACATTTGCATCCATAATTCATTACTGAATTTTTAATGGTTAAAAAATTCAGGCAACCACGTATCCTGAATTTTCTCTTTAAATTAAGGATCAGAAGAATGACGTATATTTCCCCTGTATTCCATATTGTACTAGATTCCAGCTAAAGTTTTCTGTGATTTTTATGGAAAACATCAGTACAAAAATCACATACTTTTGTCAATTGAAAATTCTATGGTTCTATAGCAATGTGACAAAAAGTATTTTTTCCTCATAAAAATGCATAGTATGTAAACAAAACAAAATATTACTGAACTCTTCATTTCTAAATGTTTAGATGGCAAAAGTTTATTTAAGTATGTCACCTTTTATAAACTACCTTGTAAGAGAAACTCTGCAGGAGAAGAATAAGAATCCACAGAAGAAAATTTACAGTAAGGGTATAACAACTCTCTAATTTTTTTTTTTTTTTTCATTCATTACAAGAGGCAGACCTTTAACTTTTTTTCACTACTTGAAACAGTTCCACCTTAATGACCGCCAGGGAAGTCCCAAGGTCACCAGTTTTGAGCTCCCTATTCTGACCCCAATCTGACCTTCTTTTACTTTCTCTTTTCTTTCATTTCTCCTGAACCTGTTCTTTGTTTTTCATCAGGGACTCCATTCTCTCTCTCCTTTTCTCCCTTCATTCCTTCTTTCCACAATTACTTTTTTTTTTTAAAGATACATTCATTTTATTTTATTTTTTAAATTTGGCCATGCCACGCAGCTTGTAGGATCTTTGTTCACCGACCAGAGATTGAACTGGGCCCCGGGAAGTGAAAGCGCCAAGTTCTAACCACTGGACCACCAGGGAATTCCCCACAATTACTTATTGAGTAAGAGCTTATTATGTGTCAGGTGTAACCTTTGGAGATTCAAAGAGGACATGCTTACCGCCTGGAGGAAGCTTGCTGTCTGGTGCAGGCATGTCCAGCATACTGGTTTCACAATGTGTGTCCTCTCTAAGCAATTGGGACTGCATCCCTGGAATACTGAATTGAGGAGTGTTCTGGGCTCATGTCTAGGTTTGGTAAGAAAGGATGCCAGGATCCATTAGTGATCTGCCAATGGCTCAGGGACAGAATAGTTGGCACGTGTGCCCTGCCCTTGCCAAACCCAAATCTGAGAAAGCCAAAGCTTTTCCCAGATCCGTTTTTTTCTCTGTCCAGTCTGAGCTCCAAGTTGAGAGCTTTAAAGGATGCTTTAATTATCATTCTAGTATACTTCATTCCCTCCTTAGGTTTTCACCAAGTATTCACACAATCATTCCTTAAATTGTATTCAGCACTATCAGTTAATTTCTTTCTTTTTTCCTAGGCTGCCAGTTTTTTTCTAGAGAAAAACATGAAACCATTCTGATTCAGTTCACTGAAAATTCATGCTATTGAGCCTCACCTGGTTCTCATTGCTGCTCTGTACTCCTTTTATTTTCTTAATTTTTTTTAACACCTTTTTTTTAAAATATGTATATTTTATTTATTTACCTATCTATCTATCTATTTATTTTATGGCTGTGTTGGGTCTTCGTTGCTGTGCGAGGGTTTCTCCAGTTGCGGCAAGCGGGGGCCACTCTTCATCGCGGTGCACGGGCCTCTCACTATCGTGGCCTCTCTTGTTGCGGAGCACAGGCTCCAGACGCGCAGGCTCAGTAGTTGTGGCTCACGGGCCTAGTTGCTCCACGGCATGTGGGCTCTTCCCAGACCAGGGCTCGAACCCGTGTCCCCTGCATTGGCAGGCAGATTCTCAACCACTGCGCCACCAGGGAAGCCCTGTACTCCTTTTATTAATCTCTTGGAGATTCAGTAGTGAATTTCCTACACTGGTTGTTTAAAAACTTTTTCATATTTTTGAAACTCCCTGTTTGATCTTCCCTTCCCCTTGATACCAGAAGATGCTCTTGCCTCCTGCCTTACTGAGAAGTTCAAGGCCATCTGTAAATCTCCTGCAACTTACTATTTCTTTCCTCAATCTTTTCTATTTTTCTTCATCCATTGCTGCTTCTGCTCTTCTGTCTCAGAGGAAGAGTCACTCCTCTTATTTCTAGATTGAACCCAACTCCTCTAAGGACTTTTCTCTATAGATTGTACCTTCTGTTCCTCAAAACCCGAAATTCCCTTGTCATAGGTTCTTTAGTTTTGAGAAATTAAAAATTAAAGTACAGAAATAAATATAACAAATATGAGTTTTTCCAATACCCAGAAATCACCATTATTAATGTTATGATATTCTAATAAAAAGAAAAATTACACATAAAGTTGAAGTTCCCTTTGACCCACATCCTCAGTCTGATCACCTTTCCCTTCCCAGAAGCAACACTATTATGATTTTTGCATGTGTTCTTTAAGGTCATTAAAGTATACATTTACATATGTATATACACAAATAAGACGTAGGATTGCTAGTGGATAATTGAAGGATTTACATATTTCGCAGCCTACGTTTTCTCTCTACAGGATGTTTCTGTACCTTATCTGCACTGGTATATGCAGATGTAGCTGTGAGCTCCCCAAGGGCAGGGTTTCTGGCTTGCTCATCACTGAATCCCCAGAACCTAGAACAGTATTTGACATAGAGTAGGCACTCAATAGATATTTCTTAAGTGAATTAAGATAGTTCATTTTGTCCATGCCACTCTCTCACTTTGTCACAGCTTACATATATACACTACCAAACGTAAAATAGATACCTAGTGGGAAGCAGCCGCATAGCACAGGGAGATCAGCTCGGTGCTTTGTGACCACCTAGAGGGGTGGGATAGGGAGGGTGGGAGGGAGGGAGATGCAAGAGGGAAGAGATATGGGGATGTATGTATATGTATATCTGATTCACTTTGTTATAAATCAGAAACTAACACACCATTGTAGAGCAATTATACTCCAATAAAGATGTTAAAAAAAAATCAATTCTGCATGAAACAAAAATATAAACGTAAAAGAAAAATAAACTTTTAGAAGAAAGTATAGAGAACATTTTTAGGATCATGTGGTTGGGATAGTCTCTTTTTAAAGGATTAAACAAAGAGTGTAAACCATAAAAGGGATATTTGATAAATAGAAGAACCTCTGTTTATTAAAAGTCATGATAAATAGAATAACAAATATGTAAAGACAAACCCAAAATTGGGAGATATTTGTAATACTTACCAGTGAAAAGATTTCAGAATATACACAGAAATCTAACAAATCAATATGAATAAAGGCAATCTGCATTAAAAAAAAAAAAAGATAGTTCATTTTTAACTGCTATGGTAGTGGTCAACGGCATGAATATCCCACATATCACATTTTATGTGTTCACTCCCTTACTGTTTCTAATTTTCATGCTTCTGAGTACAAACGATGTGTGAGACATCCTTGTACAGGCATACATTAGAGATATTTTGAGTTCGGTTCCAGACCACCATAATCTAGCAAATATCGAAATAAAATGAATCACACAAGTTTGTTTGTTTTCCAGTGCATGTAAAAGTTATGTTTATATTATACTTCAGTCTTAATTGTGCAATATCAATATGTCTAAAAAAACAATGTTCATACCTTAATTTGAAAATGCTTTATTGTTAAAAAATGCTAACCATCATATGAGCCTTCAGCAAGTCCTAATGTTTTTGCTGGTGGAGGATCTTGCCCGGATGTGATGGCTTCTGACTGATCAGGGTGGTGGTTGCTGAAGACCGGGGTGGCTGTGCTTTTTCTTAAAATAAGACAGCGATGAAGTTCACCACATCAACTGACTCTTCCTTTCACAAACGATTTCTCTGTAGCAGGCCGTGCTGTTTGATAGCATTTTACCCATAGTAAAAGTTCTTTCAAAATTGGAGTCAAACCCTGCCCCTGCTTTGTCAACTAAGTTTATGTAATATTCTGAACCCTTTGTTGTCATTTCAGCAACCTTCACAGCATCTTCACCGGAAGTAGATTCCATCTCAAGAAGCCACTTTCTTTATTCATCTGTAGGAATCAACTACTCATTTCTTCAAGTTTATCATGAGATTGCGGCAATTCCGTCACATCTTCAGGCTCCACTTCTATTTCTAGTTCTCTTGCTCTTTCCCCCACATCTGCAGTTACTTCCTCCACTGAAGTCTTGAGTCCCTCAAAGTCATCTATGAATGTTGGAATCAACTTCTTCCAAACCCCTATTAATGTTGGTATTTTAACATCTTCCCATGAATCACGAATGTTCTTAATGGCATCTAGAGCGGTGTATCCTTTCCAGAAGGTTTTCCATTTACATTGTTCAGATCCCTCAGAGAAATCATTAAGAACATTCATAAAGCAGCTATAGACTTAGAAGACTTACAAAAGGTATTTCTTAAATAATAAGACTTGAAAGTCAAAATTACTCCTTGATCCATGGGCTGCAGAAAGGATGTTGTGTTAGCAGGCATGAAAACAACATGAATCTGATTGTACATCTCCACCAGAGCTCTTGGGTGACCAGGTGCATTGTCAATGAGCAGTAATATTTTGAAAGTACTTTTTCTTTTTTTTTTCCTGAGCAGTATTTCACAACAGTGGGCTTAAAATATTCAGTAAGCCATGTTGTAAACAGATATACTGCCATCCAGGCTCTGTTGTTCCATTTATAGAGCACAGGCAGGGTAGATTTAGCATAATTCTTAGGGGCCCTAGGATTTTTGGAATGGTAAATGAGCATTGGCTTCAACTTAATGCACCAGCTGCATTAGCCCCTAACACGAGAGTCAGACTGTCCTTTGAAGCTCTGAAGCCGGGCATTGACTTATCCTCTCTAGCTCTGAAAGCTCTAGATGGCATCTTCTTTCAATAGAAGTCTGTTTTGTCTACATTGAAAATCTAATGTGTAGTATCATTTATGAATGATCTCAGCTAGATCTTCCGGATAACTTGCTGCAGCTTCTACATGAGACTTGCTGCTTCCCTTGCGCTTCTATGTTATGGAGACGGCTTCTTTCCTTAAACCTCATGAACCAACATCTTTAGTTTCAAACTTTTCTTCTGCAACTTCTTCACCTCTCTCAGCCTTCATAGAACTGAAGAGAGTTAGGGCCTTGCTCTGGATTTGGCTTTGTCTTAAAAGAATGTTGTGGCTTCTTCTTGATCTACTCAGATCACTCAAACTTTCTTCCAATCAGCAATAAGTCTGTTTCACTTTCTTATCATTCATGTGTTCACTGGAGTAGCACTTTAGACTTTCTCCAAGAACTTTTCTTTTGCATTCACAACTTGTCTGTTTGGTGCAAGAGGCCTGTTTGGCCCATCTTGGCTTTCAACATGGCCTCCTCACTAAACTTAATCATTTTTAGCTTTTGATTTAAAGTGAGGGATGTTTGACACTTTCTTTAACTTGAATAGTTAGAAGCCATTATAGGGTTATTAGTTGGCCTAATTTCAATATTGTTGTGTCTCAGGGAATAGGGAGGTTCGAGCAGAGGGAGAGAGAGGGGGGGAGCACCGGTAAGTGGAGCAGTCAGAACACACACAATTTTTATTGATTAAGTTCATTGTCTTATATGGCTGTGGTTCGTGGCACCACCAAACAATTACAATAGTAACATCAAGAATCACTGACCACAGATCACCCTAACAAATATAATAATAATGAAAAAGTTTGAAATATTGCAAGTTACCAAAATGTGACACAGAGACACGAAACGAGCGAATGGTGTTGGAGAAAATGGCATCAATAGACTTGCTCGATGCAGGGTAGCCACAAACCTTCAATCTGTAAACAGCGCTGTATCTGCAAAGAGCAACAAAGCAAAGTGCAATAAGGTGCACTCTGTCTAGAGAAAGAGAGAGATGAATATGTGGGTTGTTTCCAACATTCAGCTATTATAAACAATGATGCAATAGATCACCTTAAATATATGCCACTTCTACATGCAGGCATATCTTTAGGATACATTTCCAAAATTGAGATCACTAAGTCAAAGGGTAAATGTATTTGTAATTTTGATGGGTTGGGTCTTTGTTGTTGTGCGCGGGCTTTCTCTAGTTGCGGCGAGCGGAGGCTACTCTTCCTTGCAGTGCCCGGGCTTCTCACTGTGGTGGCTTCTCTTGTTGCAGAGCACAGCCTCGAGGCATGCGGGCTTCAGTAGTTGCAGCACATAGGCTCAGTAGTTGTGGCTCATGGGCTTAGTTACTCCACAGCATGTGGGATCTTCCCGGACCAGGGATCGAACCCATGTCCCCTGAATTGACAGGCAAATACTTAACCACTGCACCACCAGGGAAGTCCCCTCATTTTTTTTTTAAATCTAAATTTTTATCTAATATACCATATGCCAAAGAAATATGTGATATGCTTGCTTAAAAATGTGAAACAATACAAAAATGTAAATAAAATATTTCTCCTCCCTGGTTTTCCATGACTGCATTCTTTATTGGTTTTCTTCCTACTCATCTGAGCAAGTTTCTTCTGGCTTGTTTGTAGGGTCTTGTTCCTCTTTCTGACCTTTCACTGGTGGAGCACTCCCAGAGTCTATGCTCCATCCCCTTCTCTTCTTACTGTATATACTTCCTCTGTCATCACACTTGTAGCCTCAGTGATATCTTTAGTTCAGACTTTTTTTGAGTCTAGAAAGCAGAGACTAGCCAACCAGATATCACCACTTGGATACCTCAAAAGGATCTCAAGCTGACAATGTCCCCAAATTACCAACTACCTCCCCAAACTTGCTGCTTTTCCCTTTTTCCTTATTATAACGAGTGGCGCCAATGTCTATTGACCCCATGCTCAAGCAAAAATCCTGAGAGTTATTTAAAAATTCTTATTTAAGGATTTTCTCTTTCCCTTCTGCTCACATCTAATCAATCAATAGCTACTACTGATTCAATTTCCTAAATGTATCTTTTCTCTTTCTGCTCTTTTCCAACCTCCATACCTCTGTTATTGTTCAGATTTCCAGCAGCCATTGCCCGGACTATTGCAGTACTTGATGACTGTTTTTTTTCTGCTTCGAGGTGTGTCCCCTCCCAATTTAAACTATACATTTTCAATATAAAAAGATGATCATGTCACTTGAAATTCTTCAATCAACCTCTATGGTCTATGGAATAAAAACTACATTCTTAAGACATCTTTTAGCATGGCATAAAACGAATTTTGTGATTTGTCTACAGATTCCTAATCATACCTTGTCTTCTACACTACTGTCATATTTTATGTTCCAGCAATAATAAACTACTTGTGTTTTCTTAAGCAGGCTAAATTGTACCATATCTGTACCATATGTACCATGTCTTGGCATGTGATATTCTCTCCACTGGAACAACTACCTTCTTTACTTCTTTTTGGTCTTACTCATTCTTCAAGTTCCATCTCAAAAGCTATCTCCTCAGTGAAGTCTTCCAGACTCCATCACAGAACCTTAATTCCCTTCTTACATTCCCATTGTGCACTGTACATACTTACAATATGTAATTTAATTATTTAAATAAACGTCTGTTTCCTCATGAGACTGAGATTCTTAAGGATGGGAACTATGTGGGCCCGATGCCACATATAGAGTATGTTGTCAAGTGAGCAGGTGTTCAATACATGTTTATTTAATGTTGACTGAACTTCAGTATTGATCCTTCCATTAGGACAAATGTCCATGAACCACAATGGCTATGCAGAATCACAAAGAACTTTGAAGGAAATTCAATGAGGGTTATACGCAAATCCTTCACCATCAGAAAATAGTACATTTGTCTGTCATCATGAGAACAACTAATAAAATTAGATATAAAAGCAACATAAAGCTTTATTAGTTTTCCCTCTTTTGTAAGCAAGCTCTAGGTATTAAGTAACCTCTCTAGGGATGGATTTTTTTTCTTTTACCATTAGTAATTGAGTCTCTATTTAGAAAATGTTGGTCAAAACTTTTGTGCTATATATCTTACAAGAACTTTCATATTAATCTTCTCAGAGTTATCTCCCAAAGGTATTTTAATAACTACAAATAGCTATTTTAAAACTGTAAATAAAACCTTTTTTTTTTTATGGTATCAGATTCCCTAAAGAAACATACAATGAACTTATTTATTTGAGAACTATATTTGGCTTAGACTGATCCCAAAGTATAGTGCTTTTATTTTATAAGCAAAAGTTACTACATTTTTCTTTAATGTTATTGTTTCTTGCTTGTGAGCTGTCCTTCTTGATAATGATAATGGTTAATGAATAAAGTTATTTGGAAAAGCGATTTCATGCTACTCAGAGGAATGTCAGAGTTGGAAAAAATCAGCCAGAAGTAAAAACAATAATACCCTAAGCCTAAAAATCTGGTCACTCTATCACACTCTTCGTGCCTGTGCTTAGTGGTCCTTCAAAACTCTGAAATGGGACTGAGAAAACTAAGCTGCCTTCTTATCTCTCAAGGGTGGTGTGAGAATACCATAGATCTCACTATTAAACATATTGGAGTTTCTCTTCTTTAATGGCTGATGCAGAACATTTTGGTGAAACCAGCATATTTCTTACCAGATGGCTGAGACTTTGTCCTCTGATGCAGTTTGGAGGCCACAGAGAAGTGGGTGTAGCTCTCCCCAAGACAGCCCTAAACCATTGCCACCACTTTCACAATTGTTTCCACGATATTGTGAAGAAAAAGGGAACTGGGTTTCTCCTACTAAATTAACCCACCTATTGGGACCCATTTGAAGGGAGAAGATGAGAGAAAAACATGAGTGAAAAGAGAGAGAAGACAGAGAGTAAAGAGAATTCCAGGGAGGGAAGGAAAAATGAAAGGGGGTAGAGGGAGAGGAGATGGAGAGAAAGCACAGAGAAGAAAGAAGAAGTGTGTAGGGGGGGTGATGTGGGTAGATGGGTCGGGGTTGGGGAGAGATAGAGGAAGAGGAAAGAAAGTGAGAAAAAGATAACAGGCGCTATCCCATGGATTCTCTAGCGGCTTTCACTTGATCAAAATAAATGGAGACAAATGAATGGCTTCTGTCTAAAGTTCTCTCAAGTTATTTTTCCTTGAAAATGAGGCAAAATGTCAACCTTTTTACTAGAAAATTTAATAACTTAAGACAGAGTATATATTGTTACTTGGCCTTCACTTGTCCATCATGATTTTAAAAATTTAGAATAGGAATAATTTTATGTAAAAGTGCTGACTCTATTAAACCATAGGACTGTCCCTGAACAGAGCCAATACAAAAGCAAAGCTCATTTTTTCCCCCCAGAATATGATGCCATTTTTCAGAAGTGAGAGAAGTCCATGCCTTTTCCTTTTCTTCTTTCTGATATGAATGAATGGCCCTATCCTCCTGAATAGGCAGGCTTCATAGACCAAGGCTGACTGAGACCTTATATAGTCAACATGTGTTAAATGTTTTGCCAACATCCATTCCCCCTTCCCAGCAGTCCCCAGTTTCCTTTTGGGATCTATGTGATTTTGTGGAACCTGACCTCACTGCCTCCCAGTCAGGGGTAGAATGGACCAAGCCAATCATCCCATCCCATCCTCTTAACTGAAGTGATGGAAGCAACGGTCGATGTGTGAACTGAGCAGACCACACAGTGTTTATAGGGGGTTTTCTGGGAATGCTGAAGCAAAATTGCTCTCTTTGACACAAAAAGAAGGCATATGGCCCCAAAAGCTGTAAGCAGCTATCTTGGGACTAGGAATGGAGCCAGCCTTAGGATGAAGCTGACACAGAAAGATGGAAAGAACCCAGGTCTTTTGGATATCCTTAAGGCATTGGATCAAGCCTCATCTAAAACATCTCTATCTCTGGATTTTTCAGTTATGTGAACTGATATTCTTTACTGTATTATTTCCTTTCAACCTGGGTATAACGTGAATGTTTTCATTTCTGTAAAGGGATTATGCTGCCAGAAACAGCCATTAGGATGCTTTCTGTTGTAAGTAATGATGACTGTTCTTTTTGTCAAGATCATGGGACAAACAGCAGCAGAATTTTATATTGGGAAGGCATTTCCAAATGCTGTAGAAAACAGAATGTCTTTAGATGTCGGTCAAGAGATTTCAGTCTGGGATTCTTCCAAGAATATCCTTCTTGCCATGGGATGTTAAAGCTTTTTCATGATTAACACTCTGATTATTGTAATGTACTTTTGATTTATTTACCATCTATAATATGTTAAAGAAATTGATGGATCACAATCCACTAACTAAAGAAATAGCCTAGCATATAAAGATTAGAGAGAGTCATTTGAATTAGAGTCAATCTTTCATACTTGGAAGCCAAAGGAGATAGTACAATTTATTTCAATTCCACAAATATTCCTGGAGCCCTTAATTTGTGCCAGGAACCCTGCTAGATCTACAGGTACAATAAAGGTGAGTAAGACAGACTTTACCCATGAGAAGTTCTTAGTCCAGATTACAAAGGCTTAAATTAGACCTTTTTAAGAATCCCTGATAACAGCTGTCATCATTAGCTATTCTTATGAGTAAAAATAAACAAGTAAAAGAACAAAACAAATGTCACAATAAAAGAATAATATAATATATGGTTTGAATGAAGGAGAAAGACCATGTAAGGAGAGGATGGGGAGGGATAAGGCAGGTTTTAAGGAGCTGCTGCCATTTGAGCTGGCTCATGAAGAGTACCTATTTCTGTAAATCCAGGGTCTTTCTCAAAGCACCCTGTCCTTTCCTTCCTTAGCAGTTACTCACAACCAATACTTATATATGTATTGGCATGTTTATGTATTTAATGGTCAACCTCACCAAGATGTAGATTTCAAGAGGTGAGCCCCATGGACCACTCTGCTTTGTTCCCTGTTGTATTCCCAGCACAAAGCCCAGGGCCTGATATATAGTATTCAGTCAATAAAAAAAATCTGTTGAACAAATAAGTGAATGATTAGATGAGTGATGGGTAGCAATAGATACCATTTGTGGATGCCTATTAGGTAACACATGTTGTGGTAAAGCACATAGGTGGTCAAATTTAATACATTCAACAATAATACCAGGAAAATTTCCTATCAGCTTTATAGAGGAAGAAATGGAAGACTAGAACAAATAAATAACTTGTCCAATGTCATCCAACACATACCTGGCTAAAGCCATACCCAGGTAGGTTTAATTCCAAAGTCCATGCTGTGAATTGCTGCACAATATTGCTTCTCATTTATTGAGTATGTACTATGGGACAGTCCTTTGACCCACATTACCTCATTTTATTTTCTCATTTATTTCTAGCAACGACTCTGTGAATTAGATATTATTAGCCTCATTTAATAGGTGAGAAAACAGATTCAGAGATGTTTATCCATCTACTCCACAAATGTTTATTACCTGTCAATTGCCAGGCACGATGTTACTCCCGGAGATAAGATGATGAGACAATTAGACATCATCCTTGCGCATGTGGAGCTTGTGGTCTAGTAGGGAGGCAGACAGCAGCCAAATGTGCAGTAACAAGATGTGAGAAGTGCTATGAGGGAAAGTCAGAGGGTGTTGTGTGAGGACCCCATGGCTTCCAATGGGGTCCATTTGATGCCAAAGCCCTCAATTGATGTAACTCTTTCTCACTTTGGTAACATGGTGGATAAGACTTGCACTGGCAGAGAGGAAGGACAGGCATGGCCCCCAAAGTGCGACTCTCTAGCATGATCAGAGAAGGTAGGGACATGTGTGCAGAATGTATGTGAGTAGCGGAGGCTGGAAAAAGCGTGGAGTGTTGAATGTCTAGTGAGGGATTGTCCTTAATTCAGAAGGCGATGGGGAGCCATCCAAAAGGTTTTGAAGGATTCTCAATCAAAAGTGTATTTTAGGGAAGAGTAATTTTTTTTTAAAAAAATAGTAATTTAAAACAGAGAGAGAGTGAGAGAGAGAGAGGGAGAGAGAGAGAGAGAGAGAGAGACTTACTGGATAGTTTAATGTGGCACAGGCAGTACATAAGTTTGAATTTATTTTATGTCTATTTTTAGTCAGTGTATTAGCTAGGATGTAGGTTTAGCTGAAAACACAGAACTTTAAATAAGACAGAAGCTTATTTCTCTCTCACATAGAAGTTGAGCTGAGATGCCAACTCTATTCCAGGAAGCCGTTGAAGGCTCTTCTAATTTTGATTTGAAGAGGGGAAGAGGAAAAGGGAGATGTGCCCTTTAAGGACATAACCCAGACGTTCGTTGCCCACATCACTTCCACTCACCTCAACTTGGCCAGAACTGAGTCTTATGACTGCAGCGAGCAGTTACGAGGAGGATTGTAAATGTCATCTGTATTTTTTGTTGGCTGTGGGCTCTATGGCAAAAATCCATAACTATGGAAAAAGGGGCATAATTATTAGGGGATGGCCAGCAGTCTCTGCCATACGCAGTGTGCTTCTCCTCTGAGAAGGAGAGATTTTGGTGACTCATTTACTCCTATTAGAAAAAACTCTGAATTTAAAAATAATGTTGGGGGACTTCCCTCAGGTTTGATTCCTTTTCAGGGAACTAAGATCCCACATGCCGTGTAGTGCGGCCAAAAAAGTATTAAAAAATAAAATAAAATAAAAATAATGATGATTGTTACTACTGGTCAAGTTTTGTAAATAATTGCTTGTCACATACTATAGAAAGCTAAACAAAATTTGACAGCTTTTAACTCTATTAATACCCCAAAAAGCAAAATGCATTTGAATCCCATAGATAACTATCTAGAAAAACTGTATTTTAAAATGTTACCTGGGACTTCCCTGGTGGTGCAGTGGTTGAGAATCCGCCTGCCACGGCAGGGGACATGGGTTTGAGCCCTGGTCCAGGAAGATCCCACATACCGTGGAGCAACTAAGCCTGTGCACTACAACTACTGAGCCTGCGCTCTAGAGCCCGCGAGCCACAGCTACTGAGCCCATGTGCTGCAACTACTGAAGCCCGCATGCCTCGAGGCTGTGCTCCGCAACAAAAGAAGCCACCACAATGAGAAGTCCGGGCACCTCAAGGAAGAGTAGCCTCCGCTCGCCGCAACTAGAGAAAGCCTGCACGCAGCAACGAAGACCCAACTCAGCCAAAATAAAATTTTAAAAAAGTTACCTGAAAAATGATAAACTAAGTTATCATGATACACTTTTACGTCCCCAAGACTGCAAAAGATACTATTTGACACGTTGATATTAATATTGGTGCAACCACTATGGAAAACAGTCTGGAGGTTCCTTAAAAAACTAAAAATAGAGTTGCCATATGATCCAGCAATCCCACTCCTGGGCAGATATCCAGAGAAAACTCTAATTCACAAAGATACATGCACCCCTATGTTCATGGCAGCACTATTTACAATAGCCAAGACATGGAAGCAAACTAAATGGCCATCGACAGATGAATGGATAAAGAAGATGTGGTAGATATACACAATGAAATACTACTCAGCCATAAAGAAAAGAAATAATGCCATTTTCAGCAACATGGATAGACCTAGAGATTATCATACAAAGTGAAGTAACTCAAAAAGAGAAGGACAAATACTATATGATATCATTTATATGTAGAATCTAAAATATGACACAAATGAACTTATTTACGAAACAGTAATAGACTCACGGACATAGAAAACAAACTTAGGGTTACCAAAGGGGGAAGGGGGTGGGGGTAGGGATAAATAGGAGTTTGGGATTAGCAGATACAAACTACTATATATAAAATAGATAACCAGCAAGGTCCTGCTGTATAGCACAGAGAGCTGTCTTCAATATCCTGTAATAAATCATAATAGAAAAGAATATAAAAAGAATATGTATATATGTTTAACTGAATCATTTTGCTGTACACCAGAAACTAACCCAACATTGTAAATCAACTATCCTTCAATAAAAATTGATATTATTGATATGAATTTTTTATATTAATATGGCATATATTTTCATTTTCCCTTAATTTCCCATTAAAAATGACAACTCAACCCCACATTGAAGATTTATAATTCTTTTCACCAAACTTAAAGAAACAGCAGGCAAGAGAAAATGCCTCTGACTGTGTATGGGATGTTCCCACGTCAGCAGGTTTTCCTGCGTGAGTTGTTTCTGCCATGAACTCCGACAGAAAGGAGGCGGACGGCAGGATGACAGAACAGATACACTTCCTATGGCGTAGTGGACAGTAGCATACAGTCCCCACTTCATAGATTAAAGCACATTTGCTGTCCTGGGCAGCCCTTAATTTTAGTTCATTTTCCTGTAACTATTTATTTGATAGCTCATTAATTGCCTCTGAGCAGAGAAAAATGTTTCCTTTAAGAAGGTTAAACAGAGAGTTTATTGACATAAGTGAATTGGTTGAAGAAAACATTATTAAATAAAAGACACTTATTTAAACACCAAATTAATCTTTTAAAGGCAAATTAGAGGTCATATCTCCTCCTAACTAAATACTGTTAACCAGTAATGAGATATCCATTTCAGATGAAAACACACTCAGGTTCTAGCCGGTGGCTTAACTGTGCTTTAGTTTTCCAAGTTTACTCAGAGTGCATAATTACAGTAATGTTTTAAATTTCAGTATTTTGAAATAATGTGATGTTTTTCATTATATGATTTTTTTTTTTTTTTTTAATTTAAATCTTCTCTTTCATCCCAGCAGAAGAGAAGCCGTGCTCTGAGAAGACTTCCATAGTGGAAATGGATTCACCCTGGGCTCTGGCTCCCGTTTCTGAACTTCTCACACAGACTGGTGCATGAGTGCACTTGGCATTGCCCTTGTTGATCAGGCTGGGCTACAGTAACATTCGGACGTTTTCACTGGGACCACACCCGCACCACTGTCAGAACTCTGTGTAAGTTTCGGAGGCGCAGTGATTTTTGTGGTGTTAGAGGTTGTGCTGTCATGAGGTCCTCTGGTATTTTAGCTTCGTATTTTTTCCTTCCAGTTGGAGGGTGTCGCCACTGCTTGCCCACATGCAGCCGCACACCTTCTCAAGCAGCCACAGGGGCAGTGCCCCATGCACCAATCCACCGCTGGGCTCGCATTAGCTGGCCTCCCCATCACGATGACTGTTGAGTGTTGACAGGTACCATAGATTCACACTCCAGGGTCTTCCACTGCGAATCCGACGCTGATGCCAGTGGCTTTGTTCCACACAGCGCCGAAGTTTCTTTTGTAGCTAGACAGGAGTCAGGAAGTTGAAGGTTAATCAAATCTGATGTTGGCCCACCCCTGTTGGATATGACCATCAGATGGTCCAGCAGATTCCACTTTTTGTCAAAATATTTTATGGTGTATATGTGGAGGAAATGGAGAAAAAGACTCCCAATGGACAATAATTTGATTTGATGCATATTTTTTTGTGTCAGTTCCTGTCTGATTTTTTAATACTGCTTGAGTCAATTATTCTTGCTTTCATACTAATTGTCTTGATTCAGCATGTTTTAGCAATGAATACTGCTTATCTTAATTCATTGCTGCCCTTTGTTTGGTAACCTATGATTTTTGAAGGCATGAGACGAAATTCAGGTTTTAAAGCCCTGAGATAACTCTTGGAAATATCCAACAATTTAAACCTTGATGTTCCCACCACACCCTAACCGGAATTATGATCTCCTCCAAATCCCATTCTTCTCCCAACCACATTACTTCTTTCTCTTTTCAACAGAGATGGGAGAATCTGCTTATGACAAATTGCACATCAGAAAAGACGTATCTCTATGATGTGGTCAGGCAACATAATTTAAGATTTTACAGGCTTATGCCTAGCCCATTATTTTAAGGATAAGAAACAGTAAAGGGAAAAGTTGGTTCAAGCAATCCTGATACCGCTCATTAACTGGGAGACAGAAAGGAATAAATTAGGACTTTTCTGATTATTTCAGGTCCTCTATCCCACTTCCCCACTCCACACACCCTCCCCGCTTCAGACATTTAGACTGAGGAAGAAAGGCACTTTGTGTTTAAGGTTAATCAAGTTTCAGTACAATTTTTTTTTTTACAAACTAGAATCACACTAATCTTTTTTTCTTGCTCTAATGTGTGGCTGTTGAAATCCTCAGCTGTGATAAATTAAGCTACTTATTAATCTAATTATCGTACATTCATCCTGGAAACTTTCATGTGACTTGAAAAGGCTATTCAACCTTTTCCCTCCCCTCCTAGAAAGGGCTCAACCTTGCACCAATTAAGATCATTCTGAAGTAAGGCTTTAAAAAAGCTTTCTCTAATCACCCAATGGAACATGGACCAGTGGAAACCAAACTCAGAGCTCTGGGAAAAAGTTTAGCATTCCTTTCTGTCTGCCAACTTTGATGATTTCATTGCACAAGGGAGGAAGGCTTCATTTTCCTGTTTCGTTGTTCTTTCACTGACCTCCAGATAAAGTCCATGTAATTACTGAGCAAATAAAGTTGCAGCATGTGTTTTAAAAATCAATTGCCGTTCTTGGACTATAGAAATGTAACAATACACAGATTTGCCAGAAAATGCCCAGTGCCAACCATATGAACTAAACCCTGTACTGTATCTGTACAATGGAGTAGTTTTGACCCCTAAAGTACATATTTACTATGCAGATTTTTAAAAGGGCTCCTTTTATGACTTATCTATTGATATTAAAATGTCCCCATCCTAATATAGGTTCAATTTAGGATTAAAAATATGTTGCAAATGTATCATATCTTAAACATCCATTCATTGCCAAATGCCTTACTTCTTTTTTTTTTTCAAATGATGGCGTAAATGGAGCTGTTTTACATTCAAATTAAACTAGCTATTAATTTGAATGCAAAGCAGCTCAATGTACAGGATGCAGTTTCAATGACAGGTTTACCCCAAGACGGAATGCAGGAGCGGGTCCACATGGGTGAGTCCAGGCAGATTGTCCCCTACTCTGGGTGCCCGGCACACTTGCTCACTGTGAATAGTGTTTGAAGTGAAGATTAAAAGAGTGGAATTATAAAGTATAATTACATTTTACTGAAACTCTAGAAATCAGAAAAAATTCAGCAGGAAACTTTTAGTGAAACATGATGTGTTGTCATTATCATTAAAAGATAAAAGTTCCATACTGTTTTTATCTGTTTATTTGGAAGAAATCCAGCTTTTACAGTTATGCAGGAAACAAAAAACGGGAATGCAAGAGTAATTATTAAAACTGTGTGATTTGTTATCTCAGCTACTGTCTCTCCAAATGGTAACACGATATCAGCAGCTGCAGACGGTCGCTGATTTCCTCTATTAGTAAACAAGTGCTTTGGAGACCTGTGTGAGGCACTTTAAGCTCGCTACTCCCCGAAGTGCTGTCAGGCTTAACTACTAATCCATGGTATTTCAGAGCACTGGAAATTCATCTTTATAAAACCTGAACAAAAAAAGGAAAAAAGCCTGGAGGGCATGAGCTCCCTCTGGTGAGACAAATGACATGTTCATTTATTAATGAAACAATAACCCTGGAAAGAGGATCAAAGCACATTCCATCCTCACTTTACAATCCCCAATTTTCTCAGGCCAAACCATTTAATTGAGCCATGACAATGGAATACTTAATTGTTGCCTGAAAGTTTTGAAGAAGCAACTTCTTCAGCATCAATGTGCATTTCAGGATTATTATCCAAATATAATATAGCCGGATTGAAGCTGGTGGAATTTGATTCTTCCTACACTGGGGGGCCTTTGGCTGGCAGAAAAGGGGTCTTCTTGAACATGCTTGCAGCACTCACCACAGACATGTCTTGTCCTATCACTGCTCTTTCCCTTGCCTGAAATAGTCCTGATGTGTTACTTCCTCATGGTGAAATAACCAGCCTCATTTGTGGGTGATTGGTTCTTTCTGGGACATAAATGAGGAACAGGGAGTGCCAATCCCAAAGCCCAGGAGTTTAAGGGGTTTGGAAGTACTCAGCATGGAGCCCGTATTACGTCTCAACGGGCCCATAGCATGTGCAACGGTAAAGTCAGACTCGCCTGCCCTCCCTGTGGGTTATTCACCAATTGTATTTGAGAGTGATTATCGTGATTCTGTCATGCTAAAACTAACAAGCACACATATAAAATTTAAAAAAATGAAAAGGTCTGTGTTTAATTTCTACATATTAACTGTGGATTTCACCACAACATTCTATCTTGATATTTTTTATGTGTATATTTATACAATAATTTTTCTAGGATTTACTTGACTATGCTATTTTTCAAATTAAACCAAAGTTACAGGAGAGTCTTAAGGCACAGAAGTTGGGAGTTCAGAAAATACTTGCTGATTTACTGGGCAAAAAGGGCCATGAAAACTTTATATGTGCTCTCTTGGACTCACCTATCTCACATTCAAACATTCTAGGCCAGTTTGATTCTAACCCAATTTTCTATCTCATGGCATCGCTTGGAGTCTATAAATAAACTTCCTTTTACTTTGCACCTGCTCATATTTATTCCTTAGGAGATCCATTAAGTCAATGAAAACCAATAGTCAGAAATGAAGGTTGCAAGCAATAAAAAGTCACGTTTTTATGTTCTTGAGGATCATCCATTTTATTAAGCCTTAGGTGAGTTGGAGAGTATATTTTGAGTTGATATTTCATTATCTATACCTAAGATCTTTCTTTCTGTTCTGCTTTTGAATACAAGCCTTATAAAAGTCTTTCTTTTTGCCCTAGGTTGTTAGACTTATAAGTAAATATTAGACTTACAAATATTTTTACATCAAATTTTAATAAAGTACCTAGGAAATTCTTTATAAAGAAATTTTTACAATAAGGCCATCAATTCAAAAAAGTCCCATTTAGTTTGAACCCTTCTTAGCAAAAATTTCTGCAGTATAATTGTTTGGGCCGCACACAAGGAACTAGTGGCGATTCAAAGTGCATAATGTAGCTCTACATAAACCCTCTGGGAGCACATGGAACCCTCTAGGTCAACAATCATAGCAGGCACTGGCCCAAGAGCCAAAAGGGAGTTTCAAATGGAAGGTCTGTGTCTGCAGCAGAAACAATTAATTATTTTTCTTATCTCCCTTTTTGATTGTCTTCCATTCCTAAATACAGAGCATTTATTTCCAAAATACACACCTAGAAAGATTTCATGGACTTTATGCATGAGAGTTCAAGCTGCCATGACAGAGATGGCCACATCACAAATTTCATACAGGCCAAAGATGAGACAGAGAAAAGATATTTACGTTTGTTGAGAAGATGCTTCCACATCTCCAAAACACATTCAATTAATATTTGTATTACTTATTCATTGCTTTTTTTCTTTCATTTATTTAGCCTGTCAATTGGTCATTCAATGACTATTGACTGAGGTTCTACTGCATCTATATCATACAGATGACAACAGATACAGCTGTGGTTGTGTGTATTTATGTAAGGTGTATGGGAACTGAGACTACATATAGCGGAGGAAAACAAGGAGTGGGTTGGGGATGAATAATATGCAGACAGAAACAGAGTTCTTCGAAAACATTATTTTGAAAAGGGGCAAAGACCCTTGGTGTATGTCCGTTGAGTATGATGGAAGTATTCATTCAGTAGTGTCTATCAAGCGACTGCCACGTCTCATGCACCATCGCATGTACTTACACAAGAAAGGACGTTGTCCCTGCCTCCCAGGATTTTCCATTCCATAGTCTGGCTGCATGCCCATGATACGTACACATAGAGCAGTTAACTCATGGTGGTTGATGAGGCTCCATTGAAAGGTACAGATAACAACTTCAAGGTGAGCTGTAAATTTTGAACAATTACAATTTTTGTGATGTGCTCTGAAAGTTGGGGCTTGGACCTGCTATCTCCCATTTTGCTGAGAAATGTGTGCTCTGGGGAGGAAGACAGCAAGAGGTGCATGAACAGGTGCATGAATTCACCTTTGTCCCATCTCATCTCCCACCCTTATAAACTTTGTTCTTTGAAAAGAGAAGCAAGCTCGTTACCTAGAATGTAACATTTGATCATTTTTACTGTCTGTTATAGCAGATACAAAAACTGATATTCCTATTATCCCACTGTTCTTTAAACCTTCAAGATAGATTGCCAACATACTGAAATAGGAATTTAAATTAGATGAAATACATATGTGTATATAGGTACATGAACACCTTTAATAAGCACTAAGAATTGAAAAAATTATGGTGTTCCTTGCTTCTTCTGTAGCCCAAGTAGCTAAAATTTAAAACCGATACCAAACAAAAAACAAATGTAAGAAGGAATAAAGATATGATTTTTCCCCCATGATGACTACTTAGAATTATTTTGAGATTACTGGTTTTCCTTAAAAAATGAACTACAAAATCTAAAATATATATATTTTTTACTTTTCCTGGTGCCTCTGGTATATTGGTACTGGTAATCCTGAGTTGTTTTTGCATTAGAGTTTAAGATGTGACCACATTGTTTTTCTTTTCTACCTTTTACTGATAAAGTAGCTATCAGAATGCCTTGTTATGATTCTATTTTCCTTCTACTCCCAAATTCTGTTGGTAGCATACAGGAGCTCTAACAACATACTTAACCAGTTTCACTTCAGGGCAATTATTCCTTTTTAGCATTCTAAGCTATGGTTAAGTTATCCTAAATGTAACACAGGAACAAGGAGCATATATTATCTCCTTTGTCCATGTATCCATTTTATCACCAGCCAAATGAGCTTATAGTATAGAATATTTAGGAAATTTCTAAATACTTCAGGATGGAGTGTTCGAAATAAAGTCATGGCTCTTTACTTAAATTAAACAGAACAAAATGTTATGCTTACTGTTTGCTATCTGTTTCTTGAACTCAATCAATAAATGAATGATAGCTCAGTGATTGCTGAAATAATTAGTTTCAAATATATTAATAAAGTCAAATCACAAAACTTAACCAAAACCATTTATTTTCTTACCCTCTAAGGTTGATGTTTACATTTAATATTATTAAAATTATGTAATAAGTATAATAAAAAGGAGATTTAAATGATAAAATTTTAATAATTCAATACATTTTTTTCCTACTTAAGATTTATCTTTCTCTGATACCAAAGATGTTATAAACAATAAATTTCAAAGTTGCTATTATATTTTCTAAAAATCAGTAACTGATAATAAACAGATACTGCTCTCCCCAAATACCCCTACACTCTCCACTCTCTCTGGACACATGATTTTATTATATAAAATAAGTTAATTTTATTGACTATACATTCATGACAACATAATAGCATCAGTATATAAAAATAACACACCAAAGTCACAAAATAATTTATATCTCCTGCTTAAATGATTTCTGATTGCATTACATAGGTACTGTACTTACATGAAGGGTGAACAGTTGTCAGTAATATAAAGATGTTCTCAGCTTTGGGGAAGCAAAATGGCTCCCACAATCTATTTGTGGAGGATACGGAGGACAGTCTCTATCACATTAATTGGACTAAATACCAAATACATTAACCATTTTGAAATGTGTTCCTGTATTTCTAAAAAGCAGGTGGTTTATCTGACAAGATATACTGGATGTTAATAATTAATTAATTAATTAATACATTGTCTGAAGTCTCATGTTAACATTTAGGCCTATTTTAGTGATTTAAGACTAAAAGTCCTGGAATATCTTCAAAGAGATAATATATTCGGTCAGAGAAGCAGTCATAACACATTTGTATATCACCAAACGCAGACCTAGCCGCAGAGAGAGACGGGCCTCGAAGTTGTTTCCCGAAGCCCTCTGGAACTCCGGATGGCCTCCGGGGGGACCAGGCTTAGGAAGGTGAAAAGTGGCTCAGGAGCGTCCCTGCTCACTTCAACAGAAGGGCGAAGACAGGAGCATAGGAACAAAACAGAAAACAACTTTCCCAGACCTCAGAGAGAACACTTGGCATTCCTGAGGGACAGCTGCTTGCTGGTAGAAATTTATGATAATAAACTAAACTGGGTGAGCATTTCCTAAGAAGAAATATTTAATTATCCTGCTCACCATTATGAGGAACTTCTGCCACTCTTCATGTTATTATACAGTAAATAACCATTTTTCTAAAGGACAGAGCTGTTTTAATTATATGACAATGAATGCATAATTATTATGTTTGTTAGGAATGAATCACAAGACAACAGACTTGATATTGCTGCCCTGGTTAGTGCATCTTAATTACTTTTTCATTATTTTGCATATAAAAGCTATTTGCTAATTGTCTTTGCTGTAAATATGCAAAATATAATTAGTCATTCATAATTCTTTATGTGTTATCTAACTGTACATTTGTTTCTGAGGAACATATATTAAAGTGTGGGTATTTAATGGGCTTTTTTTGGTGTGTGAATTCAGCTTTTTTTTAAAAACACAGTTTTAAGTAAAAATTAGGCACGTAACAGTTTTAACCCTATTCTTAGGGAAACTTGTTGTGTAAAAAATGGAGACTGAAACATACGGAGTTATGGAGGAAATGGCAAATTATGTGGAATTTTAAGAATCTTCCATGTGAAGACACAGATGAAGACATGAAGTATCTCTTATTAAGCCTTTAAATTAACCTTTTAGATAATCTCCAAGGCTACTCAGATAAATCTTTAAGCATTACCAATTTCAATTTAAGTTTTTACATATTTCTGCGGATACTTACCAGAAGGAGGAAAGAAATCCATGGATGTGGTTAAACACGCATTTTGAAGTGCTCCCAATAGATTGCTTATTATCTGTTTAAAACTTGAGGTGAACACTCTCAAATTTTTCCAATCTTAACTCTGAGTACTTTATAAAATCTATGTAAGTGTCAGCATGAAGGATTTTTTGGAATAAGCTAATTCTTTAGTGAATAACGTGGATGTTATGACATGAACCCACAGCGAGGTTTGGCATCTCAAAAGTGAGCCATCCTGGCCAGTTTTTCAGCCTCAGGAACATTTTTCTTTTTCTTTTTTTAGTAGTTGGAAACAGAACTTCGGCTAGTTTCTTCTGTGGTTATCACTTCAACATGAACTAACATTGCTGAGAATGTCCCTCTGCACTCAGATTCGTTACAGTGACTGACTGATTAAATGGACCACGTGCTTTCAAAATAGTACAGACACCAGGAGCATCGACCAATGATTCAAATTTTTCTTTTCACTCGTCTCCATAAAATCCTGCCACTCCATCCTGCTGATGCATGTCACATTCTACTTTCTTCACCTCAAACATTTGATTTACTAACCGGTTGTACTGTTAATCCCATGTCATGACACTTCTATTCACTTCTGCTTTTCAACTGAAAGCAGCTTCCTATGAAGATAAAGCTAGGTAAAATCTATTGTAAAGAGAATAACTTGAATGCAGCTCTCATATCAAAATGAAAACACACTTCTGCTCTCTTCACCCACTAGACATCCTGACTACTTTTCTCTTTTTAAAAAAAAAATTTTTTTTTTTAATTTATTTATTTAATTAATTTATTTTTGGCTGCACTGGGTCTTTGTTGCTGCGTGTGGGCTTTCATTAGCTGTGGCGAGTGGGGGCAGTGCAACGGGCTTCTCGTTGCAGTGGCTTCTCTTGTTGCAGAGCACGGGCTCTAGGTGTGCGGGCTTCAGTAGTTGTGGCACGTGGGCTCAGTAGTTGTGGCTCGTGGGCTCTAGAGCTCAGGCTCAGTAGTTGTGGTGCACGAGCTTAGCTGCTCCGCGGCATGCGGGATCTTCCCGGACCAGGGCTCGAACCCGTGTCCCCTACATTGGCAGGCAGATTCTCAACCACTGCGCCACCAGGGAATCCCCTGAATACTTTTCTTAATGATGAAGTCAAATAGGATAGCTGATGAGAATACAACTGATGATAATATTTTTTTCAGAAGTAATCCTACGCTGTAATTCTGTAATTGGCAATATTCTTAAATATTCTTAAATGAACATATATAAAAACAGAATGATGGCAGAGTGTATATTAGGAAAAAAACCTGTAAACGTGCTTTAGAAAATTGTGATATGAATAAATTATATTGATTCCTGTTTATCACAAAGCTTTTAAAACCAGCACTTGCAAAAACCATAACTGTTATATAGGTTTCGTTGTTTTTATTGTGGAATTTTCTTTTCGGCTCCTTGAATGTTTTTTCTTTTGCCTTCAGGAGAGCCAAAAAACAAAGAGTGAAACGTATATTTCAAACAGCATTCCACATACTTGGGAAAGTTGTACAGATAACACCCTCTCTACCAAAATCACAGTCTTAAAAACCTCATGTACTGTAATGAAATGGTTTAGTTGGGTGAGGTTGCAAAATGGATAATATTGTGTAAAAAGATAATCATTTCACTTTACAGTCTAAAAGAGTGAAACTGACATTGGTGAATCCTTGTAAAGAGAATGTTTCATATCTTTTATGCGTGTGTTGATGGCATGAAGTAGATTTGAAACTTATATTGCCAAATACTTTCATTATTACAGGAAGAAGCATGAGAATGATTTTGTTCATATTTTTTTGCAAACCTATAGCATTCTCAAGTGGTTCAAATATTTAGGAATGACCAGAATATTCACTATGCTTTTGAAATGTGACTAAATGTTCAACAGAGGCAACAGGCCTCAGGAAGAAAAAAAAAAATCTAGTTTTTCACCTGAGCAAAACAAAACAAAACAACAACAACAAAAACCCTTTGATTATATTGTGTGATATGCAAGTACGTAAAACATTGGAAAATTCTAGATTTGCCTTCGGTGATGATGAGAATCACTATCCGTCCTCCTTTACAAGAAGTTTGAGAGGGTAATCACTTGAGGGGCTTTTGGTCTTTTAAAAATAATCCTTATCAAGCACCTATTTCACAAAGAATCAAGTCAGAATAATAAACACCATCTTCCCAGTAGCATTAGGCAGGATAAAATTCAGAAGAACGTAAATGTAAAGAGAGACTAATGTTGAATAGATGATAGGAAAGTAAGAGCTATAAATGCTTCCTATCGGTATGTTGATTGAAAAATTCACAGTTTTTTATATCTTTCAAAATCCTAGATATTTACATAGAATTTTCCAAGATATACTTTAATCAAAAGCCTTTTTTACAAGATCTAAGAAAGGAACTATCCCAATCTTGTGGGTTCTGAATTGCACGTTGTAGAAAGGAACCATCCCATTGGCCTTAGTCAATTAACTATAGGATCTCAATGTTCATACCTAATGTTAAAATACTCAAGGGAGGGGTGGGAAATGGCCCATGGGGATGTTTTAATCATGTTTATAAACTTGAGCAAATAGTAAATAACAATTCTTGCACACACATATTTTATATATACACATTATATATATTTACACATTATATGTGTGTGTGTGTATATATATATACCTATATATATATACATATATATATACCTTTATTTATTCTAACCTTCCTTATGAGGAGACAGAGTTTGATCTAAATCAATTGAATAATGAAATATCTCAGTGGTAATCAGTATGACCTCCATGAATTCCTGTCCCTTTATTTTCACATTGTCTGTGAATTAGAATTTGAAGTCAAGAGATAAGATTAGTTCATTTATCATTTATTTATTTTTTTATGTCTAAGCACTACTTCCTTTTTCTTCCTTTTCAAAAATTTTGCAACCTTTTACTGTTTAATCAGTTTCTGTCACATGGTGCCTTTATTCGTCCCCTGAAAAATGGTCTCAGATGATCATCTGAAGAGCCAAACCTAAAATATCCTACTTTCTAGAAATAAAAACTGCATCTTCTTCTCTGGCTTTTGACAATATCTTTGGGCTGGGGGAAAATTATCTGCCTAAGAAAAAACAAACACTCCTTCTACTGTGTGTTTGTGTTTGCATGGATCAATTGTGAGACAAACATTCATTGACAGTTGCCAGCCATGAGTCTGCCTGTTTGAAATACCTTAGTCAGGAGAAGTACCACAAACTGAACCGAACAATCTCTCACAAAACATCTGCAACCATCTGACCCTGGCCTTAACCTTTAAATCTATCTTTTCATATTCATCTCAAAAGACCTTGTCAATGGCCAAGGAGACTCAAGAAAAGGATTCTTCAACAAACAAAAAAGATACAGAGGAAATTCAACCCAGATTAGGTGGCAGAAGATAATACAGTTTGCTCATTTTTATTCTGCTGCTCAAACTGGAGTTGAATTCATTTTCACTTTATCTTTATTCATGTTATTTAAACATAACATTCATTAGGATTGTGAACTGCAACAGATAGAAGAGAACAAAACTACTCGCCAAATTTGTTGGGCATCTGTTCCCACTAGAGGCGGCCCTTTGCCAGCTCCACATCATGTCATTTTTTTCCCCTGAATTCATTTCAAAGTCAGTCCATCAGTTTATGAACTGTTTGATCAAACTTGTCATTAACCAAGTGAAACATTTAATTTGTATTAACAAAAATGGGGCAAATAATTAGTACAGGGATTAACCATTTTACTTTTTTTTAATTCTTATTTATTAAACGTGTTCATTGTTGACATAATTTCTTTCTGTGACACTATCTGGTTTCACCGGAAATAATGGGAAACCTTTTTTTTTTTTTGTAATGAAATACTTATGAACTGATGGCCACTTAAAAAATACATACAAATATCTGGATCTCACAGCTTCCACCAGTAACTGCTCATTTCTAGTCACCATCTTCATTAAGATAGAAGCATAGATTCCCCAAAAGCAAAGAGACTGAATGAACCAACTGGCCAGAGAATTATGAGAAAAAAACCGTAGCCATATCAAGTATCAAAGGAGATTTTATTTTCAGTTTTGAATAAACCTAACATTTCATCTTAGAGTCTAACCATATTCTAACAAATGGCACAGATAACTTACCACGAAGAGCTCTCCTCTTTCCCACACTTGTCTACAATACTTATTTCCATTTTTCCACTACAAAATTGCTATTTATATAACACATGAATTAGAAATGGAACCATTGCTGTTCATTGGGATTTTTGCTCTCAGGAAGTCATCATCTTGTGCAATTGCCGTGACCGTGACCTCATTGGGCACTTGTCGGCCTAGCTATGACAATTTGTTAATGAACTAGTTTTGTTTTTAATTGCTTACTTAATTATGGAGCACCAACATAATAGCATTTCTAATTTGTATCATAATTGCATGCAGAGATGAAATGTTGGTGTCTATCACATGCTTGCTTCTAATCATCTCTTGTTCATGGAAAATTTTCCAGAGATATCTTCTTTAATATGATGATGTGGTACCAGCTATATGAATGTTTTCCTCTTAAATGCAATTGTGTCTGTAAAATAATTTCAATGTCTCTCTCTCTATGAGTGTATAGAAACATGTATATATAAAGTTATTTAAAAATTTGTACTTTCAATAAGATAAAAGTACATAGACATGCAAAAAATACCTATCATTGCCTAAATAACAAACATTGGCATTTTGACAATGATATCTATGACCATAACCGTTTTAAAGAATAGTTTATAAAAATAGTTCATTTAAACTCTTGGAGGTTCTCCTCACTATTGCATTAGCATTATTGCTACTGTATAGAATGTTTAAGATTTACCACTGGTGTGTGTTACATGAACCAGTTTTCAGCATTTTTCAAGTCTATCGAGAAAAAATGAGGACCATCATTCTTTAAAATCAAATCACTAATCTAACAACACTTCTTTCTTGTCATGACCTAAATTTGAAAAATTCAGAGAATTAAACCAAGTCTCTTTTAAGATAAAGAAAAGTGGAAAGTAGGCTTCAGAAAGGAAGTCATGGTAGAGTCCACTAAGGTCACCGTTGACCTATGTCCTTCTCAATGAATTTTCTTCTTTACAGTTAGTTCCCCGTGGAAAAATATATTGAATGCAAAACATTAGTTATGGGCCCAACAGCACTGTTCAAAACATGTGTAGCTGACGTATGTTTCCCCCCAAAAATACAAGTATTGGCCTGTTCATTGTCATCTACACAAAGAACTGAGTCCTAAAATCCTTTACTCAACTAAATTCTTAATAAGTAAACTGAGACTAACCCTCTAATACCAGATTTGTTAAACAACATGATTTAGGTCCTTGCTATTCATGCACCTTGTACAACGAAAATGACTGGTAAAGCTAGAATCATGAAAGAGTCATTTTATGTAGCTGTTAAATTCCTCTCAAATCTCCTTGCAACTTAACGAGTAAAGAAAGCTCAATGTGTAATGCCGGCTAATGTGGTTTATGCTAGAAAATAGTATCAACCTATCTTTGTAGCTTATCTAAGCCAGGATAATACTTTTAGCCTTTATAGTAGACCCAACTCCATTTTTTCAACTCTTGACTATGTATTTCCTGAAATCCTTTTCCAAAGAGTTAAATTGGATGTGAAATCTGTACTCGGCTATGGAGCGGTCTTTGTTCTAAGTCTCGCCAGCAAAGCCTCGCCTCTGTATCACTTTCATGGCGTTCTGATTGAGCTTGACAGACTGACAGGAAAGCAAAGGGAGGCAATTCCGAACTGAATGAGAGTCTTTTTCAGCCACACAGCAGCCTCCTCCTTAGCCCCTAAGAAAAAGAGGTAACAGATGCCGATAGCAAAGCATCCCTAACAAAGTCCTAACTTTGATGCAGGCAGAAGAAGAACAAAATGTAAAAGATTGTCTCAGTGCAGGAAAACCTTGAATGGAACACAAAGGAAGCAAAATGAGAAAAATTGTGGTGCAGAAAATGGCTGGGAGAGTTATGTAGCTGCAGTGCGTTGAAGAAATCATTTTCCTCTTAAAAGCGGTCAGGTCTTCAAAATCTGCTCTGCCAAGTACGGTGCAATGGGAATCCTTACATTATGTGGGGCCCGAGCAAAAGGTGATTAAAGACACTATGATTGCTTGGAGGATGTTCATGCGAACTAATGCACCGTTCTTTGGGTGGAAAGTAAAATTCCGTTCAAAAGACAGCTTTGCAGTGTACTCAGTACCTTTGTACTCTGGGAAGCATATTTTGTCTGATTGAAAAAAATTATTAGTTATCATTTTTTACTTCAATATATTCTATAATTAAGTGAGTTAAAGCATCACTTACTTTATACTGCTTTATACTATCAGCATCTTGGCCTTGTCAATGAATGGCTTCCGAGGGTACATTGATCTCTGAAAAGGAACTTATTTAGTTGCATTAAAAAATTTATTGTAAGATATAAACATTAAAAAAATTATACTAGTCTCTCTTACTTATTAAGGAACTGATTTAAAATATCAATGTCTTTGCAATCTGCCTTAACCCTTGTGGCAAGAACATGAACCAAAGTAGACAAGGTCTATCCAGTTGGACCAGAGCATAGCTAACGCCCGTATAGAGCTGAGCCCATTGCTTAGATAAAGACTGGGAAACATGAGTGGTCCCCTTGCATCCACATACAAGCCCTGGGATTAGAACACCAGGTCCTGAGAGTTTGTAGAAGTAAATCACTCCTTTAGTGGTAGGAGTGGGAGACGTAGAGGGAGAGCAGAGTCTCATGGTGCTCTTGTCTGTACTTGTCTTCATTTATTTTCAGAGACTAAAAAAAAAATCAATATGATATAAAGATTGCTGTACTCTATCATGTAAAATAGTGGGGAGCATTTAAATAAAGAATCCCTTCCTTGATAATCCTCAGTGGCTGATGTGCTTGGTAAAGCTCTGTGAATTCAAAGCTCGGTGACATGATAAACATCCCCTAAGGAGTCGTTATTGGCTATCATGATATCTCTATGCTGGTGGCATGGCGGTATAAATAGTACAAGCATCAGTCCTTATTACAGGCCAAACCTATGCATGACCCTGGTTTACTACACTGAACACATTTGTTTTTTGATACTAATATCACAGATAATTTTTTCTTTTAGACTATTTTTTAGACCAGTTTTAGGTTCACAGCAAAATTGAACAGGAAGTACAGAGAGTTCTCATAGACCCCCTTCCCCACATATGCACAGCCTCCGCCACTATTGACATCCCCTACCAGAGGAGTGTCTAAAGTACAGATTTTGTGGATTCTTTTTCCTCTGGAAATTTTATGACTTTCTTTTTTCTCTCAAATATGATAATGCTGCTTTGTCTCAGGTTGAAATGTTTTAGTTGCATACTTAGACTAAATTAAAGGTTAGTTAGAGTCTGTGAAAATAAAGCTTAGACCAGGAACATAGTTGGAGCAAAAGATGGTGGGAGCAACATTAAAGCTATCTGCACTTTTTGCTAGAATTATGGTCGAAATGTAGTAAAGATAAAAGAGATGAGGAAAACATCAGAATAACCTGGAGCTCTAGAGCTCCTAGTTTAACTTATAAATGATTATCTATCTGTGCTAAAATGAAGCTTGTGTATATTTAACTGATGATTATATGTTGAGTGCATATACTGTAATTGACATGCACAGATACCTAATTCATATATGAGACCCTCTTGTAGGTTAACATGTTTATCTCTATATGAGTTCTCATATATTTAAGATGCTAGAAAATTAACAGTGACTTAAATCATCTCCCTCATACACTCATATACAGGTTATACTATTATGTTTTCCAGATAATTAATGTCCTCTGTCTATATGTGACATGATTTGATTTCCTTTAAAGATAGCTAATGAGATAAAACAGGCACTATGAACCAGTTAAATCAACCACCTAATCTTGCACATGAAACATTAAACAGAAAGGAAGCATCTGCAATTAGCAAATTGCTTTGATGTGACTAAATATCTGGCTCTCTGCATCATCAACATTGTGGGTCTAAGTCCCAGATGAAGCTGCTGATCTAGACGTGCTGAATGTAAATATAATGAGCACACGTTTTCTCACGGAGCTCCCTTCTTGAGGATGCCAGTGCTATTCAATTCAGCAGAGCTCAGGGGCTGCGGACAAGGTGTGGAGAGGGAAGGGGGACAGGGAGAAGTGACCTCACTGTCCATCTGAAAGATCTTTGTTTCCTTCCTGAAAGAGAGAAAACAGAGCACATTTCCGAAACGCAGAAGGGTGTTGCGTTGCTGAATAAGATGCTGAAAATGCAGAACTGGTTAGGGGATGCCTGTCCCCTACATATGTACTCAACGTATAATTACCAATTAAATATACACACGTTTTATTTTAGCATAGATAGATAATCATTTATTAGTTAAACTAGGAGTTCTAGAGCTCCAAGTTATTCTCATGTTTTCCTCATCCAGATCTCACCCTAACAGTGGATCTGGCCATTGGGTCAGTCTAACATGGATCTGAAAAACTCACACACCAAATTCTGCACTGTCTGCTTGACAAAATTCCAAGGTTTACCCAGGAAGTGGATGGAAGAACATACCTTCTCTTTCCCAATGGCTCAGATGTGACTGTGGGCAAAGCCATATGGAGAGAACCAATGGCCATAAAGACAAAATCTTTGACATGTAAATGCTCATTTAGGAAAATAACATTAATTTTTTATTATATGCTAGTCACTGTTCTAATTGCTTTCCATGGGTCATCTCATTTAATCATCTCAAAAAATGTGCAGGAGGTATTATTTTTATCACTCTAACAGAATTTTTTTTATCACTAATTAACAGATGAGGAAGCAGAGGCAGAGGAAGGTCCAACAACTTGTACAAGGTTGCCTGGGCCCTTGGTAGATGGTGCAGCTGGGATATGAGTGCAGTCTGGCTCTGACACCCATGCCCTTCATTGCTATACTGCAGCTGCCAGGATTCCTAAGGTCAGAAGATGTACTGGCTAACAGAAAGATAAAATAAGATTGGCATACTGGGGAAAAACAACTGGAACATGAGTATTTTGAAAAGCAGCTAGATTTATGGGGGAACTGATCATCATGTCCAGACACTGAAAGTGAATATTTCTAGGTGTGATCACTACCAGGAAAGTAACCCCCCTTAAGTGATTAGGAAAGAGAAGGGGGGGACAGCTGGAGCCACGGGCATCTGACAGGCTGAACACTACAGCGTAGTTGCTAGGTGCCCGGAACTCTCAGGAGTGTCATCCTTAGTCCCCTTGACAACACTGGGGGGTAGATGTCAAAGCCCTGGAAGTTTTCGGTGTACAGAAAAGTTGTTCAGATAATATAGAATTCCCATAGTTCCCATATACCCCCCTCCCCACAGTTTCCCTTATTATTAACATCTTGCATTAGCATGGTACCTTTGTTACAATTGATGATTGGTATGATATGCTATTATTAACTAAAGCCCACCATTTACATTAGGGCTCACTCTTTGTGTTGCACAGTTCTGCGAGCCTTGACAAATGCATAGTGTCATGTATCTACTAATACAGTATCATACAGAATAGTTTCCTGCCCTAAAAAACCCCCTGTGCTCTAGCCATTCATTCTTCTCTTTCTCCCTTCCCTTTGTCAACTGTTTGGTTTTTTTTTACTGTCTCTATAGTTTTGCCTTTTCCAGACGTCATATAGTTGGAATCATACCGTATGTAACCTTTTCAGACTGGCTTCTTTCACTTAACAATGTGCATCTCAGGTTCTCCATGTCTTTCCAAAGCTTGATAGCTCATTTATTTTTATCACAGAATAATATTCCATTGTATGGGCATGTTTATCCATTCACCCATTGAAGGACATCTTGACTGTAAAGCCCCATTTTTTTAAATGTGGGAATGGAAACTCAGAAAAGTTATCATGTGTCTGAGTTTCCAAAGTTAGAAAGAGGCAGAGCCAGAACTTCTGGTCCCAGGCTAGGGCTTTCCTCCTCCATGACAGCTGCTTGAGGAGGATTAGGAAAAAACTGGGGTGGGCGGCAAGTAATAGTATAAACTGAGGCACTTGGTTAGTCAAACCACATGTCTCATTTTCCTTCTTAAGTTGTCCCGCTGTATTTTCATTGTGCAAAACGTATGCTTCTAGAAGAGCTACCCCAGCAGAGTCATACATCTCCCTAAAACTAAGAGCCAGAAAAGTTGTTTCAGGGAAGACAAATACTCTATACCCTGTGCCCCGGGTTGGCAAAGTGAAATATCTTGGTAGCATTGACCAGCAGATTACCACCTAAAGGAGTGTTGTTTTCAGAAGTCCTGCAAAGGATTTATTGACTGCACAAATTACCACCAAAACTCCCCATGGGACCTTCATTCCTCTCATTTAAGGGATCTGAATTCCTGTTAAGGGTCCAACCCCCTGGGGGAGAAAGCAGTTCTGCCTTACTGTGAATAAGGCACTGACAGCCAAGTGAGAAGGTGAGAGAGGCAGAGGGAAAGAAGATGAAAGAGGGAGCAGGACGGGGCTGGAAGCTGGTAGGAGTCACTCTCCCTAAGCTAAGCCAGCTGTTTCCTTCTACGGGAGGAACCCACACTGGTGTAACCCTGTGGGGCTCCTGGGCTGTCACTCATGCCAACAGTGAGGGTTGATTGGCGAATCTGTGAAAGTCATCCCCTTCCTCTCCTTTTCTCTTAGGAGTGAGCCGCCAGACGTAGCACTCTCCCATCCTTCTCTGTGCAGTACGTGTCACAGGAGGCCTGTCCCAGGCAGAAGGCCTCTGGCCATCCATCGCAGCCTGTACCTGTGGGTGGGGGTAGGTAGAGGTCTGCTTATCTCTGTGTTCAGTACTAGAAAATATTGTCCGCCGATAAAAGCCACACTCTCCAATATCAGCTTTGCCAGTGATAAAGGTGGCATTTTGGTCTACGTCTGCTTTACTATTATATTTTATCTATTTCTAGTTGGTTCAGAATTAATAAGGAGAACGAAAGTGATATTTCTGGGGTGCTCATCAAACCCAATTCATGGGAAATCAGAGACTACCTTTATTCCTTTACAAGTGTCCTTATTTATGGCTTTTTCCCCAAGGACGCCTTGAACTTTGACAAGAGATGGAATAAGGAGATAGAGAGTGACAGGTTTGAGGAGAGTCATCAATAATGATTTTAACTACTATTGCCTCGTTGAATTCTTATGGAAGTACAGTAAGTCCCCTACATACGAACAAGTTCCGTTCCAAGAGTGCATTCGTAAGTCCAGTTTGTTTGTAAGTCCAACAAAGATAGCCTAGGTACCCAACTAACACAATCGGCTATATAGTACTGTACTTAATGGGTTTATAACATTTTTCACACAAATAATCCATAAAAAACAAACACAAAAATAAAACATTTTTAATCCTATATTACAGTACCTTGAAAAGTACAGCGGTACAGTACAACAGCTGGCACACAGGAGCTGGCATCGAGTGAACAGGCAAGAAGAGTTACTGACTGGAGGAGGGAGAGGAGGTGGGAGATGGTAGAGCTGAAGGATCGTCAGCAATAGGAGATGGAGGGCAAGCTGCAATTTCACTGATGCCTGACGTTGATGGCACAGGTTCAGGTTCCTTGCTGGAACCAGATGCACGTTCACATCTTTGAAAGTTCGCAACTTGAAGGTTCATATGTAGGGGACTTACTGTAATACCTGTGATGCTCGTATTACCCATTTATTGACAAAAGGCAGAGGGACTCACCCAAGGTCACATAAATAGTAAGTGGCTCATCAGATTCTAGTTGATTCCAAACCCTCTGCATTTCTCTCAGAAGTGTTACATCTTCTTTCGCAATGTTCTTTTCATCTCCCCTTCCCTTCCATCCTTGCTGCCACTTTCCCTACCTCTGGCTCATGTCTGGTTTGTCACCCTAGGCCCCCTCAATCCCTAGCCTTCCACTGAGTCCATTCTGTACACTACTGCAAGGCTAGCCCTCTTAAAACTTGATTGAATATGTGCTTTTCCAGATCCAAGATCATTCTCATTTGTTCCCTCAGCTCCTAAAATATGACTGTCCCATGAAGAAATAGAGTACTCATCAATAGCTCTAATTTAGAGCCCCAAGTCTGACCTGGTATGAACTATTTACACTGAAGTCTGTATACGTCTATCTCATCCTTCTTTGAATAATAACACTCATTTTTTCCCCTCCCATGATAGTGATTATAATTCACTAAGTGATCCCATTTCTTAATGTGGAATTATAAACTGTCCCCTTGTGGGAGCACTTCACACCCTACAATATTTACTTGTCCTTGAACTTCTCTGTAAACTCTTCAAGGGAGGAGATCACAGATGTATCCCCTGGGCCCATCAGAGTGCAGGGAAGATAGAAATTGCCCCATAGATATCTGTTAAATGAATTAAATGAGTTCCCTTTTGCATTTCTTACAGTCTTAGGTACGATAGTTCCAACTTAATATGTGCTCCTTAAATGCTTTTGAATAAATGAAAAAAATACTTATTTTAAAAACTTCAAATAGATAAAATATTGATCTTGTCTCTTTCCTAAATACTTCACCCAAACTTTGCAAATATGATTTGAAATTATGTAACTTTTTGGGGGGGTAAATGGCCACAAGGATCATGTTGGGACCTTCATTTTCAGTCTAGCTCTGTTACTTACTAGCTGTGGGTTCCAGGGAAAATTATTGAAACTGTCTATAACTTTTTGCCTACCTGGGAACAATAATAGTAAAGGTTTGTTTGTTTGTTTAAGTGAAAATAAAGAGTCATTATATTAAAATGCTTAGAATAATGCCTATCTCAAAGTATACAATAAATATTAGTAGTTATTATTATTGATAGAACAATCATAATGAATGATATGGGCACTATATTTATTTTTTATGACAGTCAAATGTTTATTCTGGGTTATCTATTTCATTATTACAATGTGGTTTTAATGTAATTTTAATGCCTTTTAATTTTATTATTTTATTTTTTTAAATATATTTATTGGAGTATAATTGCTTTACAGTGTTGTGTTAGTTCCTGCTGTACAACAAAGTGAATCAGCTATATGTATACAAATATCCCCATATCCCCTCCCTCCCACCCTCCCTATCCCACCCCTCTAGGTGGTCACAAAGCATCGAGCTGATCTCCCTGTGCTATGCAGCTGCTTCCCACTAGCCATCCATTTTACATTTGATAGTGTATATGTGCCAATGCTACTCTCTCACTTCGTCCCAGCTTCCCCTTCCCCACTGTGTCTTCAAGTCCGTTCTCTACATCTGCGTCTTTATTCCTGCCTTGCCACTAGGTTCATCAGTACCACTTTTTTAGATTCCATATATATGCGTTAGCATGCTGTATTTGTTTTTCTCTTTCTGACTTACTGCACTCTGTATGGCAGACTCTAGGTCCATCCACCTCATTGCAAATAACTCATTTTCATTCAATTTTATGGCTGAGTAATATTCCATTGTATATATGTGCCACATCTTCTTTATCCATTCATCTGTCGATGGACATTTAGGCTGCTTCCCTGTCCTGGCTATTGTAAACAGTGTTGCAGTGAACATTGTGGTACATGTGATATGGGCACTTTAGATGTAGCATATTTTTAAAACTACAGGGATGGGAAAGATTTGTTCTTGAATTTGTGTCTTACAGCCTGTCACCCTTTGAGATCCTTCTACCTTCTTCTCCACCTTAACCATTATCTTTAGTCTTCAGAGATTTTTGGAGACTTGCTGAGGTTTTTGTTCTGATGAGAACGTTTTGGTTTAGGGGACAGTTTTCTTTGGACAGGACCACCTGCAAGTGACTTCTGAAGCCCATGCGAAGCAGATAGCATTCACTGGATTAGCAGTGGGAGCAGCAATGATGGCACGACATGGAAAATAGTAGACTAGTAAGCAGCCACTGGAATTTAGAGGTAGCTGGAGAAATACAATACTCTGCTTAAACAACATTTAGTTCTTCAAGTAGGAGATGGGACATTGGAGAAATGAGAGAAATTTTTAAGTCTCTAGGAGAAAAAAAATGAACAACTTGGAAGGTTGATACTGACATTATCCTTCCATTTCCTAAAAGATCTTTAAAGAGAAAACCTTTGCTGATTAACTTCTAGGCATTATATTGGTTGCCCTAAGATGCATCCATATCTATTGTTTTTAGGTGATTTATACCATTGGTAGAGAAACTAGAGTGAAGCCCACAGATGTGCCTGATGGAACCAAGATCAGGAAAAGTAATCAAGAGCTCAGTACAATGGTACTGTGGCAACTCAGAGTAAAAGCCTTAAAATGTGTATCTTCTTTAACTCACACTTTCACACCTAAGAATTCTCTCTGAAAATATACTTGTATAAGTGGGCAAAACTCAATGTGAAAGGAAATTGACCACAGCAAATCACACCACAGCAAACCTAATAGCAAATTATATGAAGTAATTTAACATTCAGTAATAGAGGATTAGTTCAATAAATTTTGGGACATCTATCAATTGTGTGCTATAGCCATTTAAAACAATAATGTAAATGTATGTTTACTGACATAGGGAGATGCTTGTGGTATATTGTTAAGGAATAAAACAGTATGTAAATTTTGATTGTGCTGTAAATGTACGTATTATATGTGTGGATATAATTGTCTGGAAGTGTATTTGCCAAAATGTTAATAATGATGACCTCTGAATATATTCAGATAAATTTAAAATATTTATCTGTATTTAAATTTTTTTCTACAGAGTATTATCTGTATGATAAAAGTGAAAAACAAAACATAAACAGATAATCTGGTGAGCAGCTGAGGCAGAATGTCTGGGTTCCCATTCGGAGGCCAATGGAGGATTGAAGAAGCAGCTGTTCTGGTCTCAAACCTAGAGTTGAGTACATACCTCGTCTGAAATACTTCTCCTTTACCAAGAGCAGTTAGGGTCTCTAAAACTATGCTTCATGCACCATGCACTTCATCAAACTGGTAAAGAATTAGTCGTTTAAAATACCTCTAATGAACAAACAGGTAAAATTGTCAAAATAACATCTTAACCTGTCTCCCCCAATGGATGGTCAGCTTCATGAAGAGCAAGGCTCATATTTGCTAGTTTGCATCTACCATAGGCACTTACAGAGGTGATCAGCCTTCAGTGGGTGCCTCGTATTTACTACTTAAAGAGAGAAAAACAGCGTTAATTAGTTATTCAACAGATGCTCTTTGATCACTCAACTGAACTATATCCTTTATCATTAAATTTGGAGTTCTAACGTTTGGCATCTCATCTCTTTAGTGAGACACGTTCATTGGTCTATTCGTAGTTAAGAGAATTCATCTTATTTACAGTTGGCGGGTCATTTCAGTTATCCACGGCAGAAGAAAATTTGCCTCTGTGTCAAAATAGTGCAAGTAACTTGAGAATTCCTTTCTTGGTGATATCTTTACCCAGTGTTTTGTGTTGTTTTTGTTTTTTGCAAGTCTTTTCTTTCTCTACTTTTACTCTCTTTAAAAGTTCAATACATTAAAAAAAAAAAAAATGATGAACCCTAAACTATTTCTAATTTCCTGAACTGTGAACCAGTATTACCAGTCGCCCTCTGGAGATCCTATATGAGGGTCTCATAGACACCTCAGACCCTAAACTGAACTCAACATATTCCCTAGGAAAGCAGTTTCTTATCCTCAAATTCTTAACATACAAATGGTGCAATATCTCTTCAATTCTCTGGTCCAGAAATTTAGAATCATCCTAAGTCCCTTAGGATTCCTCCATTGAATTCATCCGTTGAATAAATCTCAAAGTCCAATTGGTTCCACCTGCTAAATAACTCAGTTCCATCCCCTTTTCTCTATTCCCTCTGCAATTCATTGATTGAACAAATACTTATTAAGCAGCTACCATGCTCCAGGCACTGTGCTCTATGCACTGGGGTTACAGTGGTGAGCAAAACAGTCTCTGCCCTCATGGAGCCTATAATGTAGCAGGAGAGACAGATAATAAACAAACTTATCTTATGTATCAATTTCGGGTGACTGATAAATGCAACAAAGATGAAGCAGAGGGTTAAGGGAAGGGAGTATGTTGGATAGGATGGTAAAGCACGGCCTGTTTGTGGAGTGGGCATTTGTGCAGGAAAACTTGAAGGATGTGAAGGGTGAGCTATCTGAAGATCTAGGGGAAGAGCCACTCTGGCAGAGAGAAAAGAAAATGCAAAGATCTGAGGTGGGAAAAAGTTTAGAGTGTCCTAGAAGGCTAATGTGTCTGGAGTGGAGTGAGTGAGGGGGGAACGATGAAGTTGAGAGCCAGTCAGGGGCCAGGCATGCAGGGGACGTCTACCACTTGAAAGAAGTTGAGACTTTTCTTAAGTACGATGGGAAGATATTCAAGGTCTTGAGGAAGGGAGTGACATCATTTGACTTACATTTTTGAGAGACAACCCTGACTACAATGTGGAGAAGATTGTTGGAAGGCAAGAGAGAAACCAGAAGGTCGACTAGGAAGCTATAGAAATCCAGGTAAGAGATGAGGGAGCTGGTAGCTGTGGAGGTAGTGAGAAGTGACCAGATTCAGGTGTGTTTTGAAGGAAGAGCAGGTAGGACTCACGATAGATGGAAGGGATGGTAGGGAGGGAAAGAGACCAATCAGAATGACACCAAGGTGTTTAGCCTGAGCCAGATACCTCAATATAATTTGTTAAACAATTTATCTTTTTGTCTATCAGGAGAAAAGTGTCTTTCTCATGTACTGACTTCCCTTGTAAATGTGGATTTATTTCTGGGTTTTCTGTTCTGTTTCTTCGATCAGTACCACACTCTTTTAATTCCTAATTTAAAATTAAAATTATTAATGTATTATCAATTTATATATTATGCAATATATTATAAAGAAAAATATCAATATATAATAAAAATTAATTTTCTACTCATTTTCAGCTCTGTTTTGGTTATTCTCACATGCTTATTCCACAAATAAATTTTAGAATCACTTTTATCAAGTTTGTCAAAAAAAGGCCTGCTAGGAATTTGATTGTTTTTGTATTGTATTTATAGCTTAGTTTAGTCTATAATAACATTTTAAAATATTGTTTTTCTTTCCATGTTTATAATGTCCTTCTGTAAAGTTTTATAATTTCCTTAATACAAACCATACTCATTTCTTGTTATTTTTTTCTTTTGTGAATGGGTAACTACTTTATCTGTTTTACTTTCTAACTTGTTATTGCAGGCAACTAAGAAAGTTATTACTTTGTATATTTGTATTTTAAACCAGATAATCTACTGAATTCTCTCATGTTTCTAATAGTTTTTCAGATGATTCACTTGGGTTTTTCAAGACTGTAATCTTTATAATCTGCAAATAATGAACTTCTGTCTCTTCCTACCCAAAATTTATGCTTCTTATCTATTCTCTCATCTAATTACATTGGTGAGCACTTCATGAACAATCATTAAATAATTGTGGTGATAACAAGTACCCTTGTCTTGTACCTGGCTCTAATGAGACTACTTCTAGGTTTCCACCAGTAAGTATTACACTGGCTGTTACTTTGTGACACACAAGATATATATGAAATGTCTTTTTAAATATATGGCTTAAAAAGTTTTGTTCTATTATCACAATATTAAGATCTTTTAAAAAGCCATTTTTTGGGGGGACAGCAAATATTGAACTAGTCATGTGAGTTTTTTTTTTTTAATTAAAAAATTTTTTTTATTGAAGTATAGTTGATTTACAATGTTTCAGGTGTACTGCAAAGTGATTCAGTTATACATATACATTTATGTATCTACTCTTTTTCAGATTCTTTTCCATTATAGATTATTATAAGATATTGAATATAGTTCCCTGTGCTATACTGTGGTCCTTGTTGTTGAATCATGTGGTTTTAATTCTCTGATCTATTTATACAATAAGGTCTCTTAATAGATTTTATATTATTGAACTAATTTTGGAAGTCTGGAATTACCCCCAATTGGTTATAATATGTTCTTACTTCATTCTACTACTTATATAGTAAAATGTGCTAATTTTTTACTTGGTATTTTACGTCTTATTCACAAATGAGATTAGTGTGTTTCCTATTTACAGCTGGCATGCCCAAAATTGCACATTCCAGCAAAATGTGGGATTAAAATGGTCTTTGCTCCTGCACCCACCTAGCCCCGTGGGCTGACAGCAGTCTGTGGCAATGCCCATATAACGCGGCTGTCACACAATCAGCCTAGTGGCCGATATACTTTCTTAGCGCCTTCTTCAAATAAATGAGCATTGGGCCTGGTGGTCCCCTCGCCACAACTAGAGAAAGCCCATGCACAGCAAAGAAGACCCAACGCAGCCAAAAATAAATACATAAATAAATAAATTAATTAATTTAAAAAAAAGAAATCAGTTGCTGCCCTCACAGAGCTTTGAGGCTAGAAGATGGAATTTCTCTTCATCCTCCCATCTGTACAGAGAATTTGCATTTTTATGGTTTGTATGTAAAAGCAAATGTGACACCTCTTCATATGGGAGCAAGTATCGGGAATCTGAGTTCTGGCTGTACAAGTTCATCTCTGTTCTGCAGTCATAAACCTCCCTCCCTTTAAAAAAATGGATTTGAAATGTATTTTCTGAAGTTTATATAAGAGAAATTTCCAGAAGCGCTGCCTGGGCCTGCGGGGCAAGTTAAGCATAAGCATCCCTCCTTGAGGCTTCATTTCAGCGCTCCACAGGTCCATTTGCAACGTGTACTTTGAATCTGATTAGTTACATAATAACTCTACATTTTTATACAATGTGGCACCTTTCTTTGGATGAGCTTAAAGTGTTTTACAGCCATTATCCTATTAACCTTCACCCTAGGGAGTGTTGGGGGTGGCATACAATATGTTATCATCTTTCTTTTCTAGAAGGGACATGATGGCACAAGGAAGTCAAGGAATTTGAGCAATAGTACATATGAAGTTGGGTGGAACCCGTTACAGAAACAGGTTTCATGAAGAGGCTTTTGCTGTTCTGGCATAAACCTCTCTGCTTCCTTCCCTCTATCAGAAGGTACCAAGTAGGCTAAGTGGTGATACTGAAGGCTTTTCTGTGTCAGAAAGAATGGGTTGAATATATGCTGGGAGAAAGCAGCAGATGAGTTAAGTTAAAGCAACCAGGGCGCTAGAGAGCTGTTGAATAAACTTCTTCAAACACTCTGCATATGTAATTCATGCTTGCTTTACTACATGGTAAATGCTGCCAAATGCAGGTGGAGGAACCCAGGAAGTGCTCTGCTTGGCCCAGAGTAGGTACTAAATACTATGTATTTGTTGAAGAAAAGAAGGAAGGAAGGTGGGAAGGAAGAAGGGAATGTAAGGTATTATTCCCATCACGGAGGAGCTTACAACTGGGGAGGGAGAACCATTACAAACTAATATAAAGAAAGATTATGTGCTGAACTAGGGAGTGTTTTCCCTGGATCCAATAGGAGTGCAGAGGAGGAAGAAACCACTGTGAACTAGAGTGATCACCGAAGCCTTGCAGTAGATGGAATCTGAACTGGCCCTAGAGAAAGGAGGATTCTGGAGAGGTGAAGAGGAGGGGGCAGATAATCTTTGGAAATGCAGGGCCCTGACTAGGCCGGTGGTAGAGGGTATATGAAGGAAGGAGTGCTTTCTTAAAAGTGTATTTTTAAAAGAAGAAGTGGGTTTTGTGAGATTGGAAAGAGGGATTGTTTCTTTCAATAGATATTGTGGAGTGCCTGCAATCTACCATAAGATAAAGAGGAAAGCATCAAAGCAAACTCCTAGATGCTGAGGTTGAAAGAGTGCTGCTGTCGAGAAGGGAAGCTTGCATTTTGGAGCGCTGTTAATTTTTGAGTGTATAATAAGTTCAGTGCACCTGTCTCAGCACATTTATTTTGAGATTTAACGGATGCCGTCATGTGCTCGGAGTGTTTGTTTCTGCCTTTAAGGTGAGATTGAGCTCACAATTGTTTTCTGTTATCACTGAAATGATATCTTTTCTTTTTTTTTTTTTTTACCATTTTTGTATTTTTTACTCAGTTTTAGTTAGTGAAATATATATAGATGTATTTATCATTATTAATGTTATTATAATTATTATTTTTACTATTATTCAGTTCTAATTAAAGACACTGCTGCATCCATTACCATCCCATCTCTGCTCCACGTTTATCCCTTACTACGGGCCATAACTGGCAGATATTTTCCTAGCAATTTTCTTCTTCTGACCTGGGTTGATCAATTAGAATTACACATTTTGCAAAAAATTATTATTGTCTTTTGGAAATTTCAACATCTTCAGGAATCAAAACTCTTGTTTTATTGAGTGTTCTCCTTCTCCTCCACAAACCAGGGGAGGTGGAAATGTTCAGAAGCTAAAATCTCTATTCCTAAATCATATTGCCTTCAAACTAGAAGTAGACAATCAAAATAAGAAAAAAAAATTAACATTGTAGGAAATGCATATCAACTGAGCAGGAGCTTTTAGGTTGTTAAAAGATGATACCGATTATTTGGGGTCTGAAGTAGGCAGGAGAGGGTCTAGCTCCAGATTTGGAGGCATTTCAGACATTGGAGATTCTCATCAGGGCAGTGAAGTTGGAAGTGTTAATACAGTATGCGCCAGTGCAGAAAAGTAGAATCTATAGATTTGTAGCCCAGCCTCAGGTAGGATTGGGGGAAGGGGAAGCACACAAGCAAGACCCTCGGTTTTCTGCATTTTGAGCTCCCCAAGCTTACAGCAGTGGGGTGGGGAGAGCATATTTAGGAGAGAGACTGTAAGAATTTTTCTGAAGTTCATTTCCCATTTACTACCTTTCCATCTAATGGAGAGCCGACTGAGAATGAGGTTCATATCAAATTCCTATTTCTCTTTTCTGTCTTTGAATGTTCCCAGTTTAATTCGGGTGCATGCATTATCAAACATCTGTTTTAATTACAGCCATTGTTAAGGTAGTTAATCAGTTGTCGTCTCTCACCAGCCAAAATCCTATATTGCTGAATTTTCGTACAATCAAAGATACAATAAATATAAAAGGAATTCTTGTATATCAGCACGAAAAAAAATGCATACAACTTCTTTGCTCACTGATGCAACCAAAACACCCAGGAGTTATTATAATGTGCATTCCCCTGACACAGACTTTTATTTCATGCAAATGACTGTGATTAAGATTCAAATACTTTTTTTTCCATTTTCACACATTACTTAATCAACGTGAAGTACTGTGTAAAAATTGCATCTCTTCATAACAGTGATTTTGACCAAGTCAAGTGTTGCTCCTAGAATTATAATCCAGTCTTGTGATTCAATTATCATTTAGAGACTTTCTAAATTCAAATTAAGTTCACTCTTTCCTCCTCCTCTCAAGACTGTAAACTTGATATCAGTATGGATCATTTGTAAGGTGTGATCAAAATAACTTTCCACAGCAAGGAAATATACAATGCGATGTGTGAATTTTCCCTTACTTGCAAAAAAGCACAGCAATCAATAGTACTTGGCCATTAAAATGTATGAAATGCACAAAGTACAGTCTATTCTTCCATTTATGTTACACTTAGCTTCTAGGCTGAATAATACTGACACTCTCCAGAACACTTAATCTATTTAAACTTACCTGGAACAGTTGTACAAACTGCCATTTGAAAAGTTGAAAAAGAACTTAAGGAATATGTAAAGTTTGGCATCTCCATTTGATGATTTAACTATTGGACATTCAAAAGCACATTCTTGTAGGAATCGACGAGGAATGCATAAAATAAAGTAGGATTCCAGAGGCCTCTCATTGATCTATTTACAGTTTACTGCACACAAGCCAGAGGCAGAATCTTGTTTTGTTATTGTTTGTGACTATCTCTTTCTTGCTCATCTTGCATTTCATTTATACTAGAGGAAAAATTAGATTTTACCAATGACTAGGTTTGGGTTATTACCAAACACTGTTCACATCCGTTTTCTTAAAATATGTTCTTTAGCCTCTGAGTTGAAAATAAAATCTAATTTTAAATTGTTTTTCTTCTTTCAACACTTACCCCAAATTCCTCCTTTTGTGTCCAGTTGCAATAAGCAGAGAAAAATACTCATCTTTTATTCTCCATGCTTCCTGGAACACAATGCTATCTCTATGCCAGAGCTGAATTTGTTGAATTTGAATAATTTTTTTTTTTTGAGAGAAGAATTTGCGTTTGATGGAGTTTGATGAGCTCAAACAGATAATGTTTGAATCTGGATATTCGTTATTGAAAGTTGTTTCTTGAACATTCTTATGGAGATGTCCCACCTCTTCCACCAGGAAAGGTTGGAGAGACATTGGCAGTTAGTCCATATGAGGGTCCCAACTCGTAGAGACCCTGGCCAGTCGGAACCAAAGGTCTTGTCCTGAATTTACCAGAAGACTGGGAAACATCTGTGAGATTGAGGTAGTTCTATAAGAGGAAGAATTATGAACTGTAGATTTGCCTAAGAAGTCAAGGTAGCATTCTGTAGGAATATGAGTAGCCAGCCATGTCTGGAGATTTTGAAAACAGAACTGGGTCATCTGAAGTCAATCCAGGTTACTTACAAAGAAGGGATAATTCCTATTTATTCTGATCTTATTCAGGAGGTTCTGGGGGGTGCTTTAGGATAAAAGTTTAGGGAAAAAATGAGACTGGGTCAGAGACTACTGGCTGGGTGCTGATGTCCAACTTTATTCCATAGTAATAGAATTTTTGTTGGGTGCATGGCTGCCCGGAATAAAGACTACATTTCCCAGGCCCCTTTGCAGCTAATAGTGGACCCATCACTAAGTTCCGGCCAATAGAATATAAGAGTAGTGGTCCAAAATTCCTTATCCCAAATTCCTGGGGCCAGACACGGTTTGGAATTCAGATCTTTCCAGATTTTGAAGGCGATACAATTCACGTACTGCTTATTATGGAATATGTCCATTGGAGTCGGGGGCAGCACTTCACCATCAACTGCAGCAAAGCATAATGTTTACTATAAGTGGGATAAATAAAGATCATGGTCTCATGTCAACTCAGGTCAAGTTTCACCTTCACATGAGTTTTTGTTGAAAACATATAAAAAAAATTTTATTTTTCAGATCTTTCTGGATTTCAGAATTACATATTATGTCGTAACTTCTAGAAAACTGTAGAAACAGTTGACAAATATGCTTTGTCCTTTCTCTGTTCCTTCCTACATCCAGCCGCCTGGAATGTGATGCTTCCTTAGACCATGAGGACTGTGGTTATAAAGACAATCTCAACTGCCCTTATTTATTACTTTCCTCAAAGGGCTATTATCTTTTTTTTTGTATCTCATTTATGTTTTTCATATATTGACTTCTTTATAAATTTTTTTATTGAGTGAAATATTCTTTAAATTCTATAGTGCTTTACAGTTTTCAAAAGTTTCACACACATGATTTTATATAATCCCATAATAAACATCCTCCCTCCCCATCTTCTCCCTCCGCTCTTTCCTCTCCCCACTGGTAACCACTAGTTTGTTCTCTATATCTGTGAGTCTGCTTCTTTTTTGTTTTATTCACTAGTTTGTTGTAGTTTTTAGATTTCACATGTAAGTGATATCATACAGTATTTGTCTTTCTCTGTCGGACTTATTTCACTTAGCATAATGCCCTCCAAGTCCATCCATGTTTGTGCAAATGGTAAAATTTCATTCTTCTTTACAGCTGGGTAGTATTCCGTGTGTGTGTGTGTGTGTGTGTGTGTGTGTGTGTGTGTGTGTGTATATATATGCACCACATCTTCTTTATCCATTCATCTGTTGATGTGCTGATGGAATGGACACTAGGGTTGCTTCTGTACCTTAAGAGCTATTATCTTTAAATGTGAATATTATCATGTTTTGCTGCATAATTTAACATGGAACACACATTTTGTGCAACACACTATGCTAAGTATCTCATTTAATTCTACTATCAATTCCATTTTACTAGTGAGAAAACTGAGGTATAGAAAGTTTATGTAATTTGGCCAAGGCCCACAGTCAGGAAGTGGCAAAGCCAGGATTTGAAACTAAGAAGTTTGGTGCCAGAGCCCCATGTTTATTCATGCTACTATATCTACCTTCTTTGAGTCGGACCATAGTCACCATATAAACAACGTCAGGACTCATTGTAGATACTTGGGTCAAGCTGTGTGTTTGCCTATGGTTCTGGAGTCGCATTTTCAAGATGCCTTATTGAAATATTGGGGTTTTTTTTCTGCCCCATTTTAGTTTAGCAAGTTTTTTTTCTTTTTCTCTAAACCACTTTTAATGTTCTATGGTTTACCTCCTGTAAATAATTTGGCAAGTTTTGACTTGTGATTAGCCAGCTTTCTAACCATGCCAACAATGAACAACTCCAAAAAAGGAGAGCAAAGCCAGAAGCCCATTACTCCTGATGATCACACGAACGCTTATAAGCACAGCATCATCATGATGGAAAGCACTGGTCAGAGTGGCTTATAGGTATCATCATTCCATAGCCATCCTCCCAGCCCAATTAAAAGTGAATATAAATTTCGGAAAACCAATTAACCTGTCATCTTGGCCATACTTGCTGAATGACACCTACGTCTCATTGGAGGTGTCATACACTCAGTGGCTGGTGACTTTTTACTATTAATATCTGAGTACCACAAGAAGTCACAATCTAATAGCAAAGCAATCCTAGCTCAAATCTGAGACAACTTAGAAATTATAAATATTATCATATTCACAAATAACTGTCATTACATTCTTGTAATTTCTGGTACAATTATTCTAGAAACTGTGGGGAAAAAAGTGTAACTTGCTAGCAAAAGGGAAGGGCAGGGCTAATGGAATTGGTTTTGACTCCAGAGAGATGTTTGTATGACTGAGCCCTTCTCAGTTCCATAGCTTTGATCTCAACTCATTAGCATAGCTGAATCTCAAGTATCTTTGTGGCAAATATGGTAAAATATTAACAATTGTTAAATCTAGGTGATGAGCATACTGATATGCATTATACTATTCTCCCTACTTTTGTGTAAGTTTGACAATTTAAAATAAAATGTCCGAAAACAAGGGAAAAACCCATCCAAATGATAACTTTAAAAATTAGCTCTCTAATGGCATTATTTAAGTGAAGTGGTCCAGGTGTTTAGCCCTGTTCTGTCTAATACAGTAGCCAGTAGGCATATGTGACTCTTTAAATTTAAATCAAAATAAATTCAAAATAAATTCAATAAAAAGTTCAGTCCCTCAGTTGCACTAGCCACATTTCGAGTACTCACTAGTCACTGGCTGTATATTTTTAAAACCATTTTTCCATTGTGGTAAAATATGCATTAAAAAATTTACAATTTTTAAGTGTATAGTTCAGTGTCGTTAAGTACATTTATATTGCTATGCAACTCTCACCACCACCTATCTCCAGAGCTTTAAAAAAATTTATATATGTATATGTATACACACATATATATATTTATGTATTTTAACCATTTTTTAAATTGTGTTAAAATATATACACAAATATATTAAGAGCCGGTCGAATTTAGTGCTATTGTCTATTCCCAATTTTTTCGGAAAATATCGGCTTGCTACTTGCTTATCATTATGTTGATTGCAAAGAGATAAGAGATAGCAAAAAGTTAAGGCATGAGAAATTTAAAGGAGAAAATTCTAAATCGTGAAACATTATACATTAACTATCTTGTTTTTCTGGAAATGGAGAGGCAGGAAGAACTTCACTCTTCAACTGTAGCAAAGAAACACGCCTTGCTCTACTTCTAGAATTCCCAAGCTCTGGTCCTCTTGAGCATAATTTGAGATACGTGGCTCTACTGAGCACGGGCAGTGATTCTCTCAGCAAACAGTTGTGGAGGGCCCACCGTGAGCCAGGTGCTCAAGGGGACATAAGGGTGAGGAAGATAGGCAAGGCTCTTGTTTTTCATGGCACTTCCTTTCTAGTGTGAGGAGACAGACAATAAACCAACCGACTAACCAACCAACAAATAAACCAAAAGGAATCAGATGGTGTTAAGTGCTGTAAAGAATATGAAACAGGATGATGTAATAGGGGTGACCATGAATTTATATCTTATGTGTTGGAAACCTCCACTGACCCTAAGTTACATGTCATCTTCAGAAGCAATTTCCAAATTAGATGTAAATCATCTAAGAAGAACAATGAAAAATGAAATTTATGAAAAAGAAATTTGCGTTTCATTACCTTGCTGTTCCTGCCTCCTGATTTTCATTTATTGGCTGGTTCTACTCAATTACTTACTTAATAAGCTTGGGTAAGCTTGGGTCGTATAAATTTGGTAATTGTTCAGGTAACTCACACCTTACTCTTATGTTTAAAAAAGAAGATACCTGCAAATTTTGCAAAAGAGATTCATCTAGATTGATGCTGTGCTGCAAATTGAACCTCAGGTTTTAAATGAATAAAGGAAAAGTCTGGAAACATTTAGAGAAGAAAAGCTACAGATGTGTCAGATAGATTTGCATAGTGCCTGTAATTGTCTCCTCAAGCCCAGTCAAGATGCAGTTAATATTTCCACAACCTTTTTCTCCAATGCATGGAGACAATGATGTTTCTCAAGTTTCACTTCCACTCCAGGGGCAAACACTGACTTACAGAGCAAGCAGTTGTAAAAACAGGAGGAAGGTAATATGATTCAGCATAACTTTCCTCCTCTCAACAAGAAATAAAGCCAAGCATTTCCTTATGTTCCCATAAAGTTCACCATCTTAGAACTTCTGTACACCTAAAGCTATTATTTCTCAGGGGAAAAATACATGTATGACAAGAAATATTTGGTTTTTGTTGAGTAAAAGTTTAAATTAGTGAAGTGAGCAATGTTATAACTGTTTGTCCACATAAAAGGAAATGAACCAGTTTGTCAGTGTCGAAGATAGAATTGCAAACTGCTCAAAATTCTTATCTTGACTGCAAAACCTTAATCATTTTCAAGGCTTTTTGATTATCCTGTCTCTTGTCAATGATCTTTAACATCTGTTTACAGCCTTGAAAACAGCCTGGGGCAAATAGCAATTTACACAAGGAGGGCTAGAGAATGTGGTTTTCAATTACTCTACTTTTTGGGTGACTAACGGAGGTGATGATTTTGAGTGGATTTTAAATGGTAGTGGTGGTAGGGTGATAGTCAATATTTATTTGTAAATTTTCTTAATTAGTTGGCATGATATTTCAATTTGTACATACCTTTTAAATTTGAGAGAAATAAATTCCCAAACTCAATTTCTTAGGTTTAGAAAATGGACTGTAATACAAACATCCTTTAAAAACTCATAAGAATTTGTCAGCGTTAATGATAATGACACTAATAACAAAACCTCACATCGATTGTGCCCCTACTGTGTGCCTAGCACTGTGCTAAGAGCTTACCCTATATTATCTCACAAAATTCTCATGACAACCTCCACATTAGTAATGAGAAAACCAAGGGTTCAAGAAGCACAGTAGTCAGCTAACAGACGAGCCAGCAACTGTTGTATGTCCAGTGTTGGCAATGAGATCAGGCGACCCTGGGAGTCTTTAACTTACCATAACTGCCTCCCCCAAGCCACTCAAAATAAACATCTTATCCAAGTCAGGGCAGTGTGGTTGCTAAGTGAATGCTGATTGCAATCCTGAAGGCTGCCCACATAGACAGTCTGGAGCACTCATGATATATACACATGACTGTTATCACCAAATTCCCACTTATCCAATGCCCATCATGTTTGGAACACTAGATTCAGACGCTTACATGATGAAAGGGATGAAGGAGACATGGAAGGAACCCAAGGAGGGATGGCAGTGTGGAATGGTGGGACAAGACCAGCCCTAGTGGTCAGGCACATCTGCCTTCTAGTCTTGGGTCTTACACGTTATTTCCTTGGCCTTACACAGCTTATCTAGTTTCTCTGAGCCAGAGTTTATTGGATATAAATTGAGACATTCCACTTAATGACCTTTTAAGTCCCTTGTAGCTATAAAATATGATGTCCTGTCTTCCAAGAACTTACAATCCACTGGGGTGATGAAACAGACTCAATATTTAGAAATGTTTTTAAACCTTATATTGTAATTGTTTTGGTGTGTTTTTTCTCCACCAGATCTTGAACCTGGGGGCTGTGGTCGTAGTCTTTGCATCTTCTCTGCAGCTTGGCACCAGGTAGGCATGTTAGGAGCCTCTTAACTGTTTCTTACATAAGTGGATGAATAACATAATGAGTGAGTATGTGAATAAACACATCAATTTAATTTCCCAAGCAAAAACATATAAATGACGATACCCAGCATCTACTAATGTTAACGTTCAGGTCTCATTTTTACATCATTTATTCCCAAGAGCAGATCCAGGTTTTGCGGAGCCTGAAGTTAGTACAATTGAAAGTCCTTTCTTTACGAAGAATTAAAATTGCAAATATAAAATTAGGTACTGCATCCTCGAAGGGGCTTGTGCAAGTGAGGAGCACTGAATTGTACACTTTGCTGGCTACGTGGTCCCTCCTACACCCTGCTCCAGGCACACCCCACTTCTCTCTTCCTCAAAACCTTGCCCCTACCTATAGCTTAGCAAGGGCCCCTCCACCCCACTCCACTCATTCTCTGCCACAGCTCTCTGATTTTTTTTTTTAATTGTGGTACAATATACATAGCATACTATTGATCATTTAATGATTTGTAAGTGTACAGTTTGGTGGCATTAAATATAGTCACAATGTTGTGCAGCCATCAGTGCTATCTACACCCAAAACATTTTTAAGCAACATAAACTCTGTACCCATTACAATAACTCCCTCTACTCTTCTATCCCCCCAGTTTCGGGTAACCTCTATTTTACCTTGTGTCTCTATGAATTCACCTATCGTAGGTACCTCATATAAGTGGAAGCATGTAATGTTTGCCCCTCTGTGTCTGGCTTACTTTACTAAGCATGATGTTTTCTAGGTCCATTCATGTTGTAGCATATATCAAAGTGTCATTCTTTTTTATGGCCGAATAATATTTCATTGTAGGCATATACCATATTTTGTTTATCCATTGATCTGATTTGAGTTGTCTCCATCGTGTGGATATTGTGAGTAATGTTGCTGTGAACACGGTGTACAATTATTTATTTAAGTCTTTTGGGTATAAACCTAGGTGTGGAATTGCTGGATCATACGCGAGTTTTATGTTTAACTCTTTGGGAAACCACCAAATTGTTTTCTACTGCAGTTGCACCATTTTGTATTCTCACCAGTAATGTCTGAGGGCTATAATTTCTCCATATCCTTGCCAACACTTGTTACTTTCCATTTTTTAAAAAGTATAGTCATCCAGGGAATTCCCTGGCGGTCCAGGGGTTAGGATGCCTCACTTTCACTGCCGAGGGCCCAGGTTCAATCCCTGGTCAGGGAACTAAGATCCCATAAGCCATGTGGCACAGCCAAAAAAAAAAAAAACAGAATGAATAATAAATCTTGCTTTAAAAAAAATTATAGCCATCCTAATAGGTGTGAAATAGTAGCTCATTGTGATTTTACCTGATTTTTTTTTATGGTCTTTAACATTATATAAAATGGACTTGTTTATTTATTTTTTCTTCACTTGGTTTGCTAGTCTGGAAACCCATGAAGGCAGGGCCATTTCTAGTATGTTCACTTCTATATTTTCCAGCATCCAAAACTGTTCCTGACACATGTAGGCATTCTGTTGAATAAGTGAATGCACGGGTGTTCTCCTTGAAGCGCTACGTGACTATCGCTGTTAATTTGTTTGTCCTAAGATCGGTGCTTAAACAACAGCACGTGAACTAGATAACAAGTCCACAGTTATTTGTATCAGGCATCAGAAAAATCCTTGAACCAATGGACACCATTATCTTAGGACTCCTAAAAGTGAAGACCAAACACAATTTAAATGAAAAGATGTGTCATAAAAGATATACATCAACCTCAGTAATTAGAATTGGAATTCAAAGTGAATCAATAAAAAATTTTCCCAAAGCCTGCATGGAAAACTGCACACTGCACCCTTTTGAAGCCGCCCAGCACTACGGTTGCTTTGTATCAAGAATGCATGGAGTGAAAATATTGCACTGCGGGACTGGGAGGAGTTATGTCACAGAAACCCAAGTCCTAAACTGCCAACTACTGAGTCAAGATGGGTTGATAAGAAAGTCACAGCGCTGCCCAACTTTCCGTTTATAACCATAGGGAGCACAAAATTTCATCTCTTAAACTGAAGCCTGAAAATTACTGAGTCATTCAGAACAATGTGTGATCTTAACACGCGGCTTCTGTGCGTTTTATAAGCACACAATTTCACAACTGAAACCTTTCAACGATTCCATTCCCTATGCTGAGAGCCAGTGCCTGGATGGATGGGGTCCTGGAAGTGCCTGAGGAGCTCCAGCAAACAGGAAGTGTGGGCAGCGTTTCACCGTGGAGAACTGCAAAGCACACCGCTACATCTCTCATAGCTGCCCACCTGGGCACCGCCCAATTTCATATGAGCTGTTTGCTAATATTGCAAACACAAACCAAATCATGTCTATTGTGTAGTCCGCAATTGTTCCTGGTCACTCTCTGAGTTACTAAGCCAAGTTGCATAACGTGAATATTTTGAAATCACGAAGCTTGTGTCTCTGAAGGTCTCACAGAGTGTTGGGGTTTTTTAAAATTAATTTTTATTGGAGTATAGTTGCTTTACAATGTTGTATTAGTTTCTGCTGTACAACAAAGTGAATCAGCTATACATATACATATATGCCCTCTTTTTTGGATTTTTTTCCCATATAGGTCACCACAGAGCATTGAGTAGAGTTCCCTGTGCTATACAGTAGGTTCTCGTTAGTTATCTATTTTATACATAGTAATGTGTATATGTCAATGCCAATCTCCCAATTCATCACCCCCCCTCCCCCGTCTCCCCCTGGTATCCATACGTCCATGTCTCTCTTTCTGCTTTGCAAATAAGGTCATCCTCACAGACTGTTTTAATAAATGGTCAAAATAATTCCTGTAAAGGAAGCGGAGGAAGGAATTGGATGGGCTCCTGAGTATGAAAAGAGGACAGAAAAGACACATCTGAAGGCAGCTGTCCTACCCAGAGCAGATTTGCCCTGAAGCTAATGAAGGTGGAGCTTTAGAACACCAACCTGCATGGGTGCCTTCCAAGGGCAGAGGGAGGACGGAACAATGCTTTGTAATTGCATATTCTTTTTCCTAAAGAGGCTCCCAAATTGTATATGTTTCAGGCCCTCCAAAACCTGAATCCACCCAACCTCTGTTTTCTCTTGCCTTTCTCCGAAATTTTTGAAAATGCTGTTATTAGCCATCTTCTACAGAGAAACACTGACAGATACCAGTGAGGTTTTCGGCACCATGGAAGGGCCTAGCATAGAAACTTCCACACTGCAGGGCTCAGTATGCATTTGATATAGCAAATTAAATAAATTAAACAAAGCACACGGTGTGTGTGTATTTCTAATACTCCTCTTGAATATTTGGCTCTAGATATTCAGAGTTTACCAAAAAATGGAAAAAAAAAAAAATGGCATTTTACCCCAAAGACCTGTATAGGAGTAACTGAAAGTTTATCTATGAGGACCAAAGATAAGGGACTGAGGGAGAGCCCTGTGCTTTTGTTGGATGACTATGGACAGTGGCTAATAAAATAATTTCCTATTTGTTTTTATTATTTAGCATATATACCATTATATTTTGTTTTATTCATTGGCCAAATTAAAATCTGTGACTTTAAGATTGAGATATCATTTCTACCCAAATACCGACTTCAATTAAAATAGATTTGTACAAACTACTTTGAGTGTGCTGCAAAGCTCTTTGCACAAAGTTGACTAATTGGGGTCAGAAGTAAAAAATTTTAACCGGCAGTAGCTGCATGCACACACACACAAAAACACTTCTGGCGTCTGCACTTTGAAATTCAATCTGAGAAGAAACGAGTCTGCTGTGAGAAGGCCTACCTAGTTCACCTCAAGTTAAATAGTCAACGGGAGTGCTCTCAGGTGAGGCCTCTAAGTGACATGTGGAAAATTCTCGAAATAATCAATTTCCCACAGATGCTTTGTAAACTTCTTCATTATACAGAACAAGGGGCAGCGTCCACCAGTCCCTATGGTTTGTGCCCATCGCCCATTTGTATTCCCTGGGAGTGGTTCACTTTTTAAGGCCTTAACAATAGAGCCTGACCCTCCAGTTGTAGATTCAGTCATTCGACTGTTAGATAGGAACTTGATGGGCATTTCATATTTCTTTTCTCTCAGCCCTGAAAGAAGCATTAGCAGGGAAATTCAAAAGCAAGCAGAAAACTGGCATAGCTAATTTAGGCTAATTAGGACGGCGGAAGCCGAGATTCGTACTTCAGAGCTTCCCATGCCCTCCCGTGTCTCCACCTGATTGCTTTGTCCAGCAGCAAACCCAGGAGGCACTTCCAATTACATCATATCCTCTTCAAACACCAAACCACTCAAGCTAATTTTATCCTATTAAACAGACTGAAAGATCCAGAAGAAAGGTTCTCTTCCCCTCCCCAGAAGCTTCAATTACCAGGGTCCCTGATTATCATCGCTTCAATCTTATATGCACTGCTAAACACTTTTTTTTTGCTTAGCGATGCCTTCTTCATTCAGATGAAAAGCAAATATTATGAGCATGTCTTTACAGCTCTGGTAAGTGACATTAGGAGTAAAACTAAAAAGAGGCACCCTGGTTATTAGCACGGTTAATCAAAGTCAAGTTTGAAGTTTCCAAAGACATCAGAATCACAGACATCTCAGCACCTCTCTGAATGTGAGCGATGAAGAGAAAGCACTGAAGATTCCTTTTCTTCTCTTTTCTTTTCCCTTTTCTTTCCCTTCTCTCTCCCTCCCTCCCTTCCTTATTTTCTCTCTTTTAAGGACTATTGAAAAAGTTACTAGCAAAAAGAAATTTGTGACTCATGATAGTAAATATGGAATAAACAACTTGGCCATGAAAGAAAATGTAAGGAAGCGTTAGAGAGATGAGTAACAGTCATTCATCATTCGGTCTACGTCTTCCTAGAAAACAAATGTAGTGTATTTTCATGATGTATATACACAAAGAATAATTGTTACAGGGTATGAACTTTTAATTTCCAAACTCGAAATCAACTTTGCATTCAATTTTGACCCTTGAAGTATTAATCTGACAGATTTTAATATACATATTTTTCTGATTACAGCAAGAATGGAACAATGTTCTAATTCTGAATGTCAAGTCCTTTCCAAACTGTAAGTTTAAGACCTGGAATCTAAATGGAACATTTAATTGTTCTTGCTTCTTTCTTGGAAGAAGATTTATAAAAGCCACCTTAAAAAAAATCCTTGGGCTTCCCTGGTGGCGCAGTGGTTGAGAATCCGCCTGCCAATGCAGGGGACACGGGTTCGAGCCCTGGTCTGGGAAGATCCCACATGCCGCGGAGCAACTGGGCCCGTGAGCCACAACTACTGAGCCTGCGCGTCTGGAGCCCGTGCTCCGCAACAAGAGAGGCCGCGATAATGAGAGGCCCGCGCACCGCGATGAAGAGTGGCCCCCACTTGCCGCAACTAGAGAAAGCCCTCGCACAGAAACGAAGTTCCAGCACAGCCATAAATAAATAAAAATAAATAAATAAAAATTAAAAAAAAAAAAATCCTTGCTTAAGAAGACATGTCAAGTAAAGATATGAATTTACATGAAGGGGGTTTGGTGTCTGAAAGACTTGAAAAACTATTTTTGAAGTTTAATACATTTACTGTGCAAGCACTGCTCCTCTTCTGCATGACAAGAAATAGGTTTGACAAATCTTAAAAGGTTCAAGTGTAACAAAGAAAAGTTTTCCCACCTTCAATATCATCCAGCTGCCTGGAGGATCCTTTTGCAATGAAAGAAATAGTGATTTTTTTCATTTCTCCTAGAAATTGATTATAACTTAAAAAGGAAAAAAAAAACAACCTTTTTAAGACATTTGGTGGGCCTCAAAGTATTTGTCAGTTTTAGTTTCAGAAAATCTCATTTATATTCTGTGTAGTCAGTCCAAACGATTGAATTAAATGTTTGCTTTTTTAACAATCTCTTTCCTGTAGCAGAAAATCTACCCAGTGGCTCTCACCAATTGCCACTGTTTCACAGGTATCAAAAAGCCATTGTCTTGGGACGGTCACCCCCCCCCCCCCCCGAAAAAAAGAAACAGCCCCTAAACAACAACCTATCCAAACTCTGGGCCAATTTTCTTAATGTTTCAGCAAGGCTTAATCTGTTGGCATAAGTGTTTAGTCCCATTAACAGCTAAAGTCACAGAGTCCACAACTCACTGTGCTGACAGTAAACAAGGAATTTGAGGAATGGCTTTTAAACAATGACTAAGCCTCAAGCCATTTTGTCTTCAGATGCTGTGAAACTGGTCCAGGCCAGAGTTGCCTCCTTTCTGTAGCCCCACTTCTACTTAAAATGCATCTCCCTCCCACTGTCCGGGGATGTGCTGATTAGATTTGCCGTGCTGACTTCACTCTCCTCTGATTGGCCACTGAGGACCCACGTGATGGAGAAGATCAACCACTCATTATTATTTTTTAGAAGATCAAGCTCTGGTAAAAACTGGAAAATGGTGTTTGTCCACACTGGATTTCTTTCTGGAGGACCCCACTCAGTCTCCTGTGGGACGTGTCCTTTGGGTAAGAGCAGGGCTGTCCTGACCTCTACTATATTGTCTGTAGTGCTTGGAGAGCAGAGAACACAGTAGAATGTGTATGAATGGACCTCCTCACCAACAGAAACGATTCCACGAGGATCGTCAAAGCATGTTCACCAGAAGTGGTTAATTCTGCTCTTGAAATACCTAACTTCACTTTGAAGGCTTTTTGGGTGCTTTATTCAATAGATACATTCCTGTCCTATAATCCCCCAACTAGTATTTCTATATTTGTCACTTACACTACAAGAAATAGCCAACAACTTGCTTCTTCTTCCCCATCCATTTGCTCTCTCTCCAGCACCCCGACTGCCCACCCACGACTTACAAACAATAACAAAGGAGAGTATTCTTTGCCTCAGGATCTCCATCTGATTCCAGGATTAAAGAGATTCCCCAAGGGATCCAGGCTCCACGTTGGGGGCTTTTTCACCTAGTGATCTTTTAAATGTGAGCTCAAATCTTCTACTTGGCAAACAATAAACACCAATTCTTTCCCTGAACCTACCACTCCCCCCTGAAATATCACACACGTGATATTCAGACTCTCTCAGGCGTGCTGTCCAGCATTGCTGAATAGAATGGGGTTGCATTAGGAGCATGGTATTCTGGCTGACTGAGGTTGGACTTGTAAACAAAGGGAGTAAGGAGAAAGGCTGTAAGTAGAGAAGTTCACGTAGCCAGTAGGGAATTTTGAAACCCCTTTCTCAATCTTTATTAAATTAAAAAGCATACAAATTAAGAGGCAGAAAGAGAGCAAGGAAGGTGAGGGAGTGATGTATTTCTTCAACCTTTCAACAATATTTGGCAAATGCCTACCCTATATCAGACACTGTGTATTGTATGTACTAAGTGCTGTGGATATGGCAATGCAAGATGTATTAACCTATCCATAGTCTCGAAGGGAAGCAGACCAGAAAAAGCAATCATTTCTACCTGGAGTATTAAGGTGCTTTGGGACAGAAGGGAAACCCAGAGGAGAGGCACCTAACTAATCTGGGAGTGGGCAGGCTGGGGATTAAGGATGAAGGCTGCTCAAAGGAGAGGGTGATTTAGATGGGTGTTGAATTGTGGGGAGCAAAATGAGGGTGGGAGCTTTAGGGGTGCAAGGTATGATGTGGAGAGGGGCATCCCAGGATAACAATAACAACACATGTGAAAGCCCAAGATACAGTGTAGTATTTGGAAACTGTAAGCATCTTGGTATGGCTAGAGTAACAACAGTCCTAACTCTTAATTTAAAGGAGCCTATAAATCTAGGTCTATGTGTATCTCTTCTCCGTACAAAGGCTAGAACAGAGTGGGTGCCCAATGCACGTTGAAGCTCTTCTGCAATGAGATCTAATTAAGCACATGCCTCAGGGCTTAATGAGGAACCTTGGTTCCTGGGCAGAGGATTTGGGAAGGGCCCAAGTGGTCCAGCCCTCAGCTGCTACTCAGTTGCAGGGGTAGAGGGGCCAAAGCCCCATGGGCTCCCCAGGCACACATGCCTCGTTCCCCTTCCAGGGGCACCAGGCAGGGAGGACTAGTGGAGCGCCACTCAGAGGGCAGTGCCTGCCATCGTCTCCTTCAGCCAGTCCTCCAAAGGACATGGTCCATTTCTCCGAGGTCCTTCAGCGTGTGCCCTCTCGCTCCTCCCACAGCCCAGCAAGGCACAACCACTTCTGTTCCTCCGACGTATCTCAGGATTTCTCACCTCTGCAGCTTTGCTCAGATCCTTTTGTCTTGACTTCCTGACTTTTGATTCTACTTCTGAATTCATGTCCAGTCATTCTGTGAGACTTAACCTGAAATGCCATTTTGTTTGCAAAGTTTTCTCTTCCCTCCAAATTGGAGTTGATGCCTCCCCCTGAGAGCTTCTTGTTCCACCTTGGTGGCATTGATGATATCTGCTTGTAATCATCTGCACGCTTCCTGGTAGCTGGTAGACTAACTGGTAGCTGTTTTCACCCCTCAGGGTGTAGTACGGGATCTTACACAAAATAGGTGCTCAATCAATTCACATCTCAGCTTAGATGTTCGTTCTGCCAGGGAGTCCTCCTTAGTCTGGGTTACAAGCCCCTTGTATGTTCACCTTTAATGCCATGTGTCAATCGTTGGTCCGTCAGACTTGGGATGACAGGGATTGTACTTCTCTTGTCCACAGTGGTATTCCCAGTATTTAGCATAGGATTGACCTCAATAAATATTTATCGAACAAATGAATAAACAAATTAGCAAAATGGGTTCTTGAATAGGATTCCAGGAGAAGGAATTACCTTGGAGCCTGAGGAATGGCAACCTTTTAGTAGGTTTGATTGAGTGGCTCTGTGCCTTTATTTCACCCTCCTGAGATACATTGCAAAATGCAGATACTACCTTCAAAGCAGAGGACTATCCAAGAGCGGGCCAGAGATGTCAAGGAGTCTTGGGTGACTGAGGAAGGATGCCAGATGTGGGGTGGTGGGAGGGAGTTGGTGGGGATGGTGGAGATGCAGCCATGGTGAGACTCAAACCCTCCCCAGGTCACCTTCCTTCGCTGATTGGTAAACAGCACCCCACCCCTCCTGATACTCCATGGGTGTCCATTCCCCAGCCTCTAACAGTCTAGGCAAAGGTGATGGGCTGTGATGGGCTGAGGGAAGTCCTGGTACTGTAGTCCTAGAATAGATTTCCTATCCTAGAGCATGTCCTACTCTTCATAGACTCAACCATAGGTGCCCTGTGGCCAAGGAGCTTCGAGAAGGATGGATGGTTTATCTGGGCTGGGTGGTGGGGAGGCCTGGCTCTTTTTCAGTTGGAAAGAAAGTCATTTCAGGATGAGGAAGCCTTTTTTTTTTCTTTTCTATTTCAAAGTTTATTTAAATTGTGTAGTCAGTCTACCCTGTTCATCATTCTTCAAAGAGTAAGATTCCTTTTCCTAGCTTAGCAGTAAGCCTCCAAACTTCACACACACAATTTTCACCCCGAATGGGAAAAAATAGGCCATATTCAACTCTGAAAATGAAAATTTATCACAAAACCTTTCCAAGAGCTCTATTATTGAAGTTACCATCATTCGGTTGGATATTATCAAGGCAAAAAAATTAAGGAAGAGATTGTGAACACTGTTGCTCTCTTTTCCTCCCTTTCGTGTAAATGAATGTTTTCAGCCTTCCCCATCCATCTTCATTAACATTGTGAGCAATTTGTATTGGCCCGCACGGCAGCATCTTTACATTGTGCAAATGTATGTGATGTTCTGGAAATGGGCAATTTAATATGAAAAGCACACCATGTCTCAGATTTTTCTTTTTTTCTAAACTGTAATTTCTGCTTGGAATTATTCTATGATTTGTGCATAATTTCAGGCAGATGGTTATTTAAATATAAATAGAGAAATGTGTCGTTTAATACTGTGCCTGCCTCTACTTGGGTTGACATTCCCACATTTTAAAACAGTGCCATAAGTAAAAGATAAAAACATCCCTAAGCCACACACTAGTTAGAAGATAATTGTGCCTGTTCGTTAATTGTCATTTGAGTGCCCTCCAATTAACTTTCTTAATATTTTCCAGTTTCTTTAAAAAGAAACTTAAATGAGTCTTTTTGTGAAATGTGTTTACAGTGTAATGAAAAACCTCTTTGTTTACCTAATTAAGACTACATTCTCCCCATAGTAAAAACAGAACTCCTTCTTTGGTGACCAACCCACTTTCCTCCTCTGAAAACGCTAACTTTTGTCACTAAGCTAACGTGGGAATGGTAGGGATAGGGAGCCGTGTACACACGGATGCAGGTCTGATCTAACCATTTTATATTTCAGGTATATCTTTTGCAAAAAATGCCACACAGTTGTCTGTCTTGACAAGCTTTGTAATAATTAAAACAGACAACACGGGGAACAAATGTGTACTGCAACTAACCTTCTTTATTTGAACAAGATCTAATTTAGTGGCAGCAGATTTAGAGTTAAAGGTTCTGTGAATGCCAGTCCAGAACATTGCTTAAATAAATCTCTTGCAACACTCATTAACCCAAAAATATGACCTTGAAAAATGGCGATGAGAACTTACAAAATGGAGAAAGAAAATGTATGATTCGTCTCCAAAGCTTGCCTTCTGCTTTGTCATGCCGTGTACCATTTTTTTATCTGTTCTAGTGGGAGGGTTATGAAGATTTTTCCAGACCAGATTTACTCTTATGAGTGTGATTGGGAACCTCACTTAGGACAAAGGTGATATTTCCCATCCCTAAAAGATGTCTTTCAGCAAGAAGTGAAAAAAGAAAAAAAGGTGAAGACCTGGATGTGTTTATGTGGGTTAGTGTGTGTGTGCCTGTGTGTGCGTGAAGATTTGTTGGACCTCCTGATGCCAATTCTTGTGTCCCACTGATTTTCAGCTCTGCATCTCTGGTCCAGATCTTTTTTCCCTTTCCATTTCCTGACTCCTTAATGGCAATGGGGCATCTCCACTTGGGGATCCGTTTCCAATTAAAAGCAAGTATGTTAATATTTAAAATTTTATTTTCTGTCCTTGTCTCCTTTCCCAATTTCACCATTGCCTTAAAACTGAATTTTAAGTCTTTTTTTCCCCTCTATTGTTCATATCAACTGTTAGCAGTTCAATCCTATAGGCACTTCCTTTCACATCTTTAGACATTCCAGCAATTCCTATGCCTACCAGCAGGAGGAGGCATCATCTTCATACATATCTTTCTGCCTATTTTGCTCTTTCCCAAAGAATCCTGAGGTAGCCTATTGACTCTGAATGCTGGGAAGAGCTCTAGTCTGGGACTTGAGAGAACTGGGAGTTCTCGTTCTTGTTTTGTCTCTGACAGTGTAAGTCATTTCACCTGTCTGGGCCTCAGTTCCCCAGTTTGTAAAATAAAAGGATTAGACTCGGGTCCTATGGTAGTTCTATCTTTAGTTTTTTAAGGAACCTCCATACTGTTCTCCATAGTGGCTGTATCAATTTACATTCCCACTAGCAGTGCAAGAGGGTTCCCTTTTCTCCACACCCTCTCCAGCATTTATTGTTTGTAGATTTTTTGATGGTGGCCATTCTGACCAGTGTGAGATGATATCTCATTGTAGTTTTGATTTGCATTTCTCTAATGATTAAATACTGGGCATATACCCTGAGAAAACCATAATTCAAAAAGAGTCATGTACCAAAATGATCATTGCAGCTCTATTTACAATAGCCAGCACATGGAAGCAACCTAAGTGTCCATCAACAGATGAATGGATAAAGAAGATGTGGCACATATATACAATGGAATATTACTCAGCCATAAAAAGGAACGAAACTGAGTTGTTTGTAGTGAGGTGGATGGACCTAGAGATTGTCATACAGAGTGAAGTAAGTCAGAAAGAGAAAAACAAATACTGTATGCTAACACATATATATGGGATCTAAAAAAAAAAAAAATGGTCATGAAGAACCTAGGGGCAAGGCGGGAATAAAGATGCAGACCTACTAGAGAACGGACTTGAGGGTACGGGGAGGGGGAAGGGTAAGCTGGGACAAAGTGAGAGAGTGGCATGGACATATATACACTACCAAACGTAAAATAGATAGCTAGTGGGAAGCAGCCTCATAGTACAGGGAGATCAGCTCGGTGCTTTGTGACCACCTAGAGGGGTGGGATAGGGAGGGTGGGAGGGAGGGATATGCAAGGGGGAAGAGATATGGGGACATATGTATATGTATAACTGATTCACTTTGTTGTAAAGCAGAAACTAACACACCATTGTAAAGCAATTATACTCCAATAAGGATGTTAAAAAAAAAAAAAAAAAGGATTAGACTTGGTGAACTATTAACTCCTCTCTAAGTCTCACATCCTATGCATCTGCCTGTCTAGATTAAAACTCCTAACCAGGAGTTCAGGGTCTTATGACAATTGCTGTCTATTGCTGGTCCTATTGACTCTATATTTCCTCTGTTTCCCTGGGCAGATGCTTCCCACTGGAATAACCCTGTAAGCCTAGGGGTAACTTGATATTTGCAACTCTATTGAACATGTAGAAGGCTAGTGTAGTGTGGTTAAGGCAAATTTGAGACAGATTACCTGGTTTTGAATCCAGCTTCACCACTTACCAGCTGCATGACCTTGAGCATGTTACTTGACCTCCCTGAATCTCAGTTTCCTCGTCTATAAAAAGGGTATAAACAATAATAGCATTTCATAGGGTTACAAGGTCATTATAAAAATCTCAGAACAGTCCCTAGACCTTGATTAGGACTCAACAAATACTAACCATTAAAATGGAATCGCCTCTTGTTTTCAGATTCTAGATCAATCATTAAAACATACAAGAACATGTTGGACACACATTGCTCATAATATTATCCTTTTTTTTCCAAACATTAGCTATAACACCTGCCTTTAGAGCTATGCCTGATAGGGAACTGTGCTTTTATCATATCATAAAAAATTTGCATGTGCTTATCTTTAGCATAACAATTTCTACTTGTAAGAGTGGAAATTCTCCTCTTGATAGCTGTGTACACACACAGTGTCAAAAAGCCAGTTGATTTAGCTGCATAGGGTAAATGATCCATTTAGAAAAATGAAAAATAATTTATATTGGGTCTAGCTTCAAAATCAATTTAAAATACCCTAGTTATATACATATATATACAAATGTTTTTAAAATGGGAAGTGTGGCATTATTGTAAGTTTAAAATGCTAAGACTCTTTGGTCCTCTCTAAGAGGAGGCATGAGATTTGCTGGGCTAGAGTCATGTTCAACATACCCATATTTTGGAGAATCTTATTTGTGTCTTCGAAAGCCTACCTAATCATAGTAATCCGAAATTATTTAGCTAGTGGTATTTAATGAATGTGTGATGCTGACTTGGTGGCATGTTATATTAAATGGCTCCTGCCGTTAAGGATGTTAAACTTTAGAAGGGACATTATTGGTATGTCATAGAAAGGTCAAGTAGGTTCATCTGAATAACATGCTAACACTACGTACACAGTGTAAAACATATATGCAATATTCTGTATAAAAATATCACATTGCCAGTGATACACTGATGAACTAAAAAATAGTAAAGATCCTATTAAGATTAGCAATCAATATATTTTGATTAATTGCAAATTACTTTTTTTTTTTAAAGCTCAAACCTGGTATTTAGAAAGATATTCTGGTCATTTCTCTGTTTTTGGTGTTCACAAAACCTAAATTAGACAGTTTATCATCACCTGCCTTTCCCTTCTCTTCATTACCTTTGTGAATTCTCTGTACTGTGCTGAGTTTTAACTGTGGGTCACACTCTTCCTTTCTCTGCCCACTGCTCGTGCCACTCCAGGGTCCGAGTAACCCAAATGTTGCTTTAATTGAAACCCTTCACAACTCAATGCTTTTGGTCTCAAGTTCTTAAAAAAACTCTTGGACTCACTTTTAGGTTACCCAGCAGTGGATATTCTGTGTTTGTTTGACATTACATTTCTCTGAATTCAACAATTTGAACTTTAGATTTAAACATCATTCTCTTATTGTCTAGATGACCAGGAGCCATGTTTCTGAGGCTGGTCCCCTGAAAGGATGTCTGAGTCTCTGATCTGTGAGGGTATAATTGTGTGTGCACAAGAAGATCCTAGGTGTGTGCCCTAAGCTGGTGGAAGACCAAGAAATTTCTGTGAATAATTAAATAGCCAATGATTTGAAGACAACATATCACAAGTTTGATTAAACCATGTCTTTAAAAAACTATCGAAAGTGTTAGTGACTTAAGACTGTCTTAAATCATGAGCAACTGTATATATAGCTAGTTTCTTGTAGGCACTGATATTTCTGACCACAAATAAATGGCAGAGAAAAATATGGATATTACAAATTATAAAAAATTACAAATAGTGAAATAGCAAAGAATGGTTTTTTAAAAGTATCATTATGATAAGTGAAGAAAATAATTGAAGAATGATATCTCTAATTCACATATTTTTAACGGCAACTTTTATTCTTTCTTCCTTGTCATGTTGCTAATTCCACACGTAGTCTTCCATGGAGACATAACCCATGCAAACTAAAATGATTTTCTTTAAATGAAGACAACACAATTGAGTCCTCGATCCATGGTTTACTTCCAGCCAAGAGAGAGACATTTGACCAAAAATTCCAAGCCAGAAGGAATATGAAAATAAAGAGCCAGGGCTGAGTTCTCTAATTCCAAGGAAAAGCTCAAAGGACACTTCCCCCAGTACCTTAAGCGCTGTAGAACTTGAAATAACTGCTTTCTATGGATCTAAGTGTCCATTGCCTCTTAAGTTAAAAGGAGCCAATTTCTAAAATTATTACCACAAAGATGAGCTAAGAGCATCCTCAGAAAATATGGCATAAACTTGAACCAGAATCAAGACTGGGGGGTGTATCTTTTTTTTTTTAATTAATTAATTAATTAATTTATTTTTGGCTGCATTGGTCTTTGTTGCTGCACACGGGCTTTCTCTAGTTGTGGTGAGTGGGGGCTACTGTTCGTTGTGGTGCGCAGGCTTCTCATTGCTGTGGCTTCTTTTGCTGTGGAGCACGGGCTCTAGGCGCACGGGCTTCAGCAGTTGTGGCACGCAGGCTTCAGTAGTTGTGGCTCGCAGGCTCTAGAGCACAGGCTCAGTAGTTGTGGCGCACGGGCTTAGTTGCTCCGCGGCATGTGGGATCTTCCCGGACCGGGTCTCAAACCCATGTCCCCTGAATTGGCAGGAGGACTCCTAACCACTGCGCCACCAGGGAAGTCCCACAAGTATCTTGCAGGTGTTTTACTTGAGCAAAAGCAGTGGGACAAAGTGATACAATCCACAGAAGAGAGAAAAATATGAAGTATCCACTATCCAAAACTAAGAATCCGGAAGAACCCAAATCAACATAAGACCTCATCTGTTACACAAAAGCATCAGCTCTCTAAAGAAGTTTAAACTGAGATACATGCAGATGAGTACTTTTACTTTTTTAATTTCTGTTAATTCTTCAAAATATACTTTAGGAAAAAAATGTTCTTGTCCACCTCCACTCCATGTGTTCTTCTCTAAAAACTTGCATATGTGGAAATATAAATAGATACCCACCCAGTGAAATGTGAGTTAATTAGACAAATCTGCTTTTTGCTATATGCTGAGTGTAAACTGCTTAAATGTACAACTCTAAGAGAGAAGATAAAAGAGAACGATCCCAGGCTTCCATTTTCTTACTCTCAGATAAACATATTCAAAGCCCACGAATTATAAGCGAAGTTTTAGATGGCTTTAAGCCAGCCACACAGAATTATTCACTAATAGACCCAGAATGTACGTTTTACTGCCTTCAATTTCTCAATTACATTTTTAATTACAAAGTGCCTTCTGCAGAGTAAAATATCATCTCGTGAAAACCACACATTTCCTTGTAGTTTCCCCTGTTCCGAAAAGTTCTTCTACATTCATTTAATCCTGAATCTGATTTCATCAGACTAAAATTTTGAACGTGTGTTCAATGACACAGTATTTCCTTTTTAGAAAACCTGAGACAATGGCAGGAATTCATAGTAAGTTTTCCCATTCAACCAGACATTTCTTGAGGGAATTGCAAAGGTTCTACAAAGAAACAGTTAATATGTATATATCTCTCTGAAATTGGCAACTGTCTTTTATTTCCTCTAATATTCTAGCCAAAGATCTGAGCTCATTTTTTCTGTCCATAGCCCCCCACCCCCCAAAAAAAGACTGTATTCGCTAATTATACATCCTGAAAAGAATTTGGTTCAGTGTAAGATGATCCTAGCGATATGCTAATCCCTTTTTCTGCTTGGTGCTGCCTGAAGCTTGTGTCTAACATTTTTTTTCAACTGTATGACAATAAAAGTTCTGGCAACAAAAGAAATAAATGGGCAGCTAAAGAAGGTATAGCTCAAACACATGGCAGGCCGGCTCTCCCCTCTCCTTCTGGCTGCTCTTTTGTAGACTGCAGTTTGGTATCCTTAAGTCAATAGCCGAAATCCAGCCACCTTAGCAACTTAGTATGACACCCAAGCCCTCTCTCTTTACATTCATGAATAGTCAGCACCCAGCAGACAAAATAGAACTAATCTTTTTTGACAGAATTGTTCAATTTTAGAGGAAAAGCTTTTGAGTCTTCCACACATTTGCAGAATATGGGACAACAATGGCGGCGATCAAATTTTAAAAACAACAGTGGCCAACAGGGCTGGAAAAAAGTCTCTTTGAGTTAAATAGCACATTCAGTCAGTCCCAGTGGTCATAAACTTGGGGCAGACATTAATTTCAATACGTGAAAGAGAGAGATAAACAAACGGAGAGGATATCCCACAGCCCTTCCTTCAAGCAGCAGTTCCTTCTGCTATGATACACGCATAATTTTTTCAATTTCCTTTGTATTTTTCTTTTGCAAAGACTCATACAAATATTTCTTGCCTTTCTAAAATAATTTTGTTTGTGGTGGGGGAACCCAACAAGTCTTGGTTTAAAACGCTTTTTATCCAGCAGCCTTTTGTAGTCATTTGAAAGCAGTTTTACCATTTAGAAATCCTATAACGTATCAGTTACTTACAAGTCTAATATGTGCTAAAAATGAATCTTCTCTCCAGTCCTGCCCCCCACCCCCATTTAATACAAGGCATTGCTATACCTTTGGAGACAATATGAACAAGAAGAAAAATCTACCCAGTTCATGGCAAAAACAGAAGTTAGCAACATGGTCCATGCAGCTGCAACATTGCATTTAAAATTCAGTTTCCTCATAGGAAGAGGGCTAATCCTGCCCCCGTAATTCCCTACAGCCAAAATGTGCCCCCTCCCCTAGTGACAGTGCAATGCAAAGACACTAGCACGCTTATCTTGCCTAACCAGATGGCCGACTTGGATCAATGCACACACGCCACGATCAATGGGAGAGATAAAGAATTAGGAAAACAGTGGTACATGCTCCCAGAAAGCTTGTACACTGCATAATTATTTTATGATTCTACACATGGCTACATGTGATACTGAAGTAGAGAAGGAAAGGATAATTAGAGTGCCAGGAAGAATTTTGTAGTAGACTACACTTTGTCTGTCAGCACTTCCCACTCTAGCAAACCCACTGCCCTTATCTGAAAGTGAATTTAGAAAACATGAGCAAAAATGTCAGGGGAGGTATTTCCATTTTTGCCAGGTCCTGTCACGTCCCAAAGTTTAGTTCAACGCCTGAGGAGGCTTGCTGGGATTTGGATATGCCTCTCGTCATTAGCCATCCCCAGCTCCCCAGCCAAGGAAACCCACCCGATAATATTTGTATGTGATGCAGACTGTAACCAGGAAGAATTTGGTCTCAAAGTGATTCAGTCAAGTTCATTCAGTAAAATAGAGCAGAATGAGGCATTCCCTTAATTTCTGTTTCCTGATTGGCTAACCAAATCAGTGATTTTGAGCAGGTTAGCTACATATTTCAAAGCAAGGAAAAAAAAAAAAAAAATGGACTTACATCCCTGCTAACCATCCAGGTTGTAAAGAAAGTATATGAGGGCCTGAAGCTGGCACGTTGCCACTTTATCTGAATTCAAACCAAGATCATAAACCAGAACAATAAACTGCTACAAGCCTCCACTGTGGCAGTGTGTTAATCAGAAAAAAGAAAATGTTCCTTCAGCTCCTGGCACACGATGGGTTTCTAATAAATGATTATATTATTATTGCAAATAACAATAATAAAAGTCTCTTACCCTGTACTATTCTGAAATTGTATTCTTTTATCACCTTGTGTTGGATGCGATTAAAAGTAGTATTAGGCTCTCCTTTGGATTTAAGACTCAGCTTGCATGCTAATTAAAACATTCAATGAACTTTTTACACCATTTCTTATGTAAAGAGAGACGGGAACTGGAATCTTGAATTAGACACAGCTATCCACCACTATCAACCTCAAAACCCCTGTCGGGGAGCTAGTCACTTTAAGTAGTAGATTACATTCAAAATAGAGCGAATATTCAAGATCCAAATAATTAAAATTACTATAATTTAATTCCTAAGGATAACTAAAATATACTCTGGGTAAAAATTCAGAGGGGGAAAAAAAAAGTGTTGACAATTGGGAAAGGCCATAATCGTCCCCTTTCTAAGTTACTTTTGTTAGGTTTGATATGATACTCGAGATTTTTACATTCAATTGTTCTCTCTGATGTTCTCTGTAGAGTTGTTTTGTTACCTTTGCCCCAGACATTTCTCTCCTAGATCTCAGCACAAAATGAAAAGCTATATATAAGTAGCACTTAGCTTGGCTGCCCATAATCAGATTTAGAGAAAGATCCTGGGTTTGGGGCTATGATGCATATTTTCTCACCAATTTTTAGTTCAAAACCCTTATAAGGCAAGGCTATCATTTTATCGTTTAAGGCTCATTTCCCTGTTCTCTGAGACTCAAAAAGAGGAGAGCAAACATGCCATGCCCTCCTAGTAGTATAACAGATTCACAGAGGGTTCCTTTTGCTGTAAAACAAATTCCGCACGTACCATACTTCATAATATGTAGCTGAGCTTGCAGGGCGTAAGGGAAACCTCTGGGTGGTGGAGAGGAGAGAAATCCATGAATTGGAACAGGAGACTTTGAGTAGAAAGAGCACGTGAGGTTTCTCTGAGGGCAGGGCTGGCATGGACTCAACTCTGGACTGGAGACAAGGGAGGCGGCTGGACCTGAGTCCCACCATTAAGCTGGAAAACCTGGAACGAACCTGGTGTGCTCTCAGCCCAACAGTACTCCTGGCTCCCTGTAAAAGCAAACCCAAATCCTGTCTGGAGTAAAACACCATCAGGTTAGACACCCCCCACCCCAGGTTTTCAAGGGATTAAGGTTAATGAAATATAAACTTCCAATCTAAGATCATCAATGATACAAGAAAGTAATCCTCTATAAGTGAGAGTCAGTGGAAACAATCAACAGCCTTAGATCTTCTAGGACTAAATGATCAGAATTTATTGGGTATAGAATGCAAAATAAACAGGTATATGTTTTTAAACGTTAAAGTTGGAATCACTAAAGTGAGTCAACAATAAGAGACTTCAAAAATAAGGCAGGTTTGGGGCTCCCCTGGTGGTCCAGTGGTTAAGAATCTGTCTTGCCATGCAGTGGACGTTGGTTCGATCCCTGGTCTGGGAACTAAGATGCCCACATGCCACAGGCCAACTACTGAGCCTGCGCACCACAACTAGAGAGCCTGCGGGCTACAGCTACTGAGCCAGTGTGCTCTGGAGCCTGTGTGCCACAACTAGAGAGAAGCCCAGGTGCCGCAACTAAGACCTGATGCAGCCAAAAATAAATTAATTAATTAATTAAAGAAAAATAAGGCAGGTTTGAAAAAGAACCAGGTAGTACTTTTGTTTATTTATTTTTCAAATTTATTGAGGAATAATTTACAGAAAATACATTGCATTCATTTAAAGTGTACAAGTCAATGAGTTTTGATGTGTGTGTGTGTGTGTGTGTGTGTATGTATATAGATAGATAGATAGATAGATAGTGAAGCCATCACCACAATCAAGATACAGACAACTTCCATCCACCTCAAGTGTTTCCTTGTGGCCGTTTGCAAATGATCCCTCCCTCCACCCCTGGCCCTGGGCAACTACTGATGGGATTTGTGTCAATAGAACACACTTTGCATTTTCTGGAATTTTATTTAAATGGAATCATACCTTATAAACATTTTTGGATCTGGCTTTTTTGACTCAGCATAAGAATTTTGAGATTCATCCACCTTGCCATGCTTGTCAGTAGCTCATTTCTTTTTATTACTGAGTTAGAGTTCTCTAGATAGACCACATTTTGTTTTTCTGTTCCCCAATTAATGGACATTTGGATTGTTTCCAGTTTTTGGCTACTGTGAATAAAGATGCAATGAACATCCACATAAAAGTCTTTGTATGGACATATGTTTTCATTACTTTTAGGTAAATACCTAGTAGTGGAATCACTTGGTCGTTTGGTAGGTGTATGCTTAACTTTTAAATAAACTGCCCCAAAGTTTTCCAAAGTGATTGTACAATTTTCATTCCCGCCAGTAGTGTATGAGAGTTCCAGTTGTCTCATATCCTCTTCAACACTTGATATTGTCAGTCTTTTTAATTTTAGCTGCTCTAATGAATATGTAGTAGTATCTCATTTGTGGTTTTAATTTGCATTTCCTTGTGATGAATGATATGCGTATTTACCATTCTTATATCTTGTTTTGTGATGTGTTTGTTCAAATTTTTGCTCATTTAAAAAACATTTCTTTTTTTATTGACTTGGAAGGGTTCTTTGTGTATGCTGGATACAATCTTTTGACAGATCTATCTATCTACCTATCTATCTATCATCTATCAATATTCATCTATCTATCAAACATTTTCTCCCATTCTGTGACTTGCCTCTTTGTTTATTTAATGGTGTACTTTGAACAAAAGGTTTTAATTTTGATAAAGTTCAATTTATCAATTCTCTGTTTTATGGAGTGTGCCTTTTTGTGCCTATCTAAGGAATATTTGCCTATTCCAAGTTTTCAAAGATTTTTTTCTTTTGTACATTGTTTTAGAAGTTTTATGTTTTTGCTTTTAAGTCTGTGACCCATTTTGGGTTAATTTTAGTGTATGATGTAAGATAAAAGTCTGTGTTTTTTCCCCCATAAGATATCCAATTATTCCAGCACCATTTGTTGAAAAAGACTTTTCCTTTCCTTGTTGAATTTTCCTGGCACCTTTGTTGAAACATCAATTAACTATATATGTGTGTGGGTCTATTTCTGACTCTCTGTTCTGTTGATCTATGTATGTATCCTTTCATCAACACTGAATTGATTTTTATAATTTTATAGTAAGTTGAAATCAGGTAGTGATATCTTCTCATTTTGTTTTTTAAAAAAAATTGCACTGGTTATTCCAAGACACTTGCATTTTGTTATACATTTCAACAGCAGCTTGCCAATTTCTATGATTGCCTACTGAGATTTTGGTCAGTATTTTCAGTATTCAGTCTATTAATCAATTTGTGGATAACTGACATCCTAAGAATACTAAGTTACTAAGTCTTTCAATTCATGACAATAGAATGTTTCCATTTATTTAGGACTTAAAATTTTTTTTCCTGGTAATGTTCAGCAGTTTTTAGTGTAGAGGTCTTGCACACATCTTCTGATGATTTTATTTGCGAGTAGATTTTGTTTTTGGACACTACTGTAAATGGCATTTGTTTTTAAAATTTAATTTTCCAATTGCTTGTGGCTGGTACATAAATATATAACTGATTTTGTTATACTAACCTTGTATCTTATGATCTTACTAACTTTACTTATTAGTTCTAGTAATTGTGTTTTAGATTCTTCAGGATTTTCTCTATAGTCATGTCTTCAGAAACAAATGATTTTATTTTTCTCTACCCAATATTTATGACTTTTATTTATTTGTCTTGCCTTATTACAACGGCTAGAACCCCAACCCCAGTACAACATTGAATAGAGTGGTGAGAGCAAGCATCTGTGCAATGTTTCCAATCTTTTTCTTATTTTGATGACAGTTTTTTTTTTAATTATAAATTGATGTTAAATCATGTCAAAAGTTTTTCTGACTCCATAGAAGTTATTATATGGTTTTTCTTTTTTATTGTATTAATATATTGATTGTGCTTATATGATTGATTTTATATATTAAAACTACCTTGTAGTTAGTTCTAGGATAAACCCTCCTTGGTCATAATGTATTAATTTTTAAAAAATATTGTTGAATATTATTTACTAATATTGTATTAAGAATTATTGTTTATGTTTAAGCGGGATCTTGATCTGTTATTTTCCTTTTTTTTTTTTTTGTAGCATCCTTGTCACCTTGTCATCTTTTGGTAGTAAGGATTTGATATCTATATAGCAGTGTGCTCTATAACTCTAGAGCCCCTCCTCTAATCAGGATAGTAGTTTGCATATTTTTAATATTAAGAGGTTTAATTAACAAAAATGAATTTATAACATTTATCAACATTAAGAAGATAAAGTGCAATATTCACAAATCAGTCCTGGGCAGAGTAGTTTGCATTATAATTTCATTTGTGATAGGATGCTCTATTTAAGCTGTGCCTGAGTGGGCACAATTAAGGTTTTCCCCAGTCCAGATGTCATACTGCAACAAAATCTGAATGAGGCTCTTTTACAAATAAACTTTCGGAAAATATCTGAATTATACCTTAGAGGAATTTATATATTCAGAATTACTCACAATTAACTTAGATGTACAATGGTCTTATTTCAATACAAATTCTCCTTTCCTAGAGAGTGGATCTATAGCCACAGATAACTATGTCCTGTTCCAATGTTTTTCTGCTCTTTTCTGCTTTGTCCTTTTCTGTCCTGACCTGAGTTGTCCTCTTCTAAGGTCCCATGCTGTCCTAGGTGAGCAGTGGACATCTTCAGCTGAGGTACATCCTGTAGTTGTCTAGAGGTCGCAGGGCTTCACTGACTCCCTCTGTGAACTGTGCCATGTCCAGTTATAGTACAGAAGTTTGCTGCCTTAACAGCAAAAAATGTCCTCTGTTACTGCTGCTCTTTCTATGCTTCCACTGTCCCTTTGCCCTACATATTCCATACAATGTCAGGCTTCTTTCTCTTAGCTTATCAACTCCACCCAAGGCTGAGCAGGAACGAATTCTTTCCCAATGGAGGAAAGTTTTTAAGTCCATTTCAAATAGAACTATTATGAAGATCACTCTCCCCTCCAGAAAGCTAAAACAAAGTCTTACTGTGGTTTGTTCATTTTCCACTTCAGAGTGATGCCCTGGATATCGCAAAAGAACTATGATCAAAGATGTTATTCAGCAGTAAAATGCTACCTACTTCTCTACTAACGTTTTGCTAATAGTGATTTGTATTACATTAGTGAAAAAGAAGGACAGCCAAAATTTATCAAAAATTAATTCACTCAGCCTTTACTCCCCTCATATCACATAGGAATATGGGGTAGACCAGTTGGTTACAACTAGGCTTAGGTTGCTGCTCTCACCCCTCCCATTCTGGGAGCCTTTAGGCAGTCCCAGGCTGCCTAGTCCTTTTGACCTCCCTGAACCTTTACCAACAACTTCTGGAAAACACCTTGTCATACAACCATCCTTAAAGATATGGTTCTTAGAAGAATGATTCAGTCTGACATTTCTTAAGTTCCTTCCAATACTCTAGATTTCTAAGCCTTTAGTGGAGGACTCCAAAGAGACTCATCCATGATCTAGTTAAGGATTGGACTCAACTCCACAGTATAGATATATATATATATATATATATATATATCCTAAACAAACTTTGAATCTAGGGAGAAGAATTGCCTTGAAGGTCCCAGAGTGATAAGTAAATGCTAATTTTATGAACTCTTAATCTTTCTTTTAAAAGAATAGATGTACTATTCTTTTAATTTCTTTTAAAAGAATAGATGTACTATTCTTTTAAATGTACTCTAGATGTACTAAAATGGTCCTATGAAGACCCATAAAAAGATAATGAAATGAGAAAAAGAGATTAGACTTATTGTTCAAAATTTCTCAGTCTTACTGCTTGATTCTTTAAGTACTTGTAGAAGATAGATGTATCATTACTTCTCCTGGCATGGTGCCTGCTTGGAGAGGCCACAAGTTACATGAGCCTACCCCATGGCCACAACTCATGACCAGGGTAAGACATCTAACCAAGGGGAGCCAGTCAAATTTTTAATCTTGTGAATTTGAATCAAGAGCTGAAAAGAGTAACTGCCAGCACTGGAAAGCCATGCGGACACGGGCATGGTGGCCATGTTTTGCCACGTGTGAGATGAATAAACACTGCCAATGAATCAATAGGGAGGAGCAGGCAAATGGAGAAGATGCCAAAGAGAAATAAAGGCAAGAGATCCTGCAGCCCCAGGAGAGACAGAAAAGGCTTCATTCCTGAGGTCCTTTCAGGAGCTAAAATACTGCTTTTGTTTGCAAATAATTTTTTATTTTTAAATAAAACTCAGTTTTATTTCCTATCCTTGGATTCTGTGAGAACTGGATCTTTACAGTAGACAGCCCTTTATTTGTACTGGCTTGAGTGGGCTTATGTTTCCTGCAAACAAAAGTGCTTTGAGAACAGCATCTCTTTCTGGGCTTGAGGGCAGCCTCAGTATCTTAATTTGACTCCAGAGATGGCCCAGAACAGCACAGTGTTTGACAGAGTAGGGACTAAGCAACTTGGTTGAAATTCATGATTATGACTGACCATTTTTCACTTTCGAACCTTTTAAATGTTTTCTACCATCCAACTTAACTCATCTAAGAGTAACCTTGTTATGTTTATTGTCTTTAACAACAGAAAAACAGCATTCAAAAAACCAGTTTTATAAGTAAGAACTATTGAGCATGCAAACATAGTGATTTCAGGGGCAACTAAAAGGCCTCATAGTCACTCATCTCTCTTCCTTATTTTGTGGATCTCTAAAATACTATTAGAATTGTCCCTGAAGTCGTTTTGGCCTTCCAAGTTCTTAATTAAAATATAAATGTTTGGGCCAATATTTCCCAAACTGTGTTCTGCAGAATTCTGACCTCTCATTATCCCCCATAAAAGAAAAGGAGAGGGAGACAAATAAATAGGGAGCCACAGTAAACTATATTCTCATCTTGGAGATTGACAGGGTACTGCAGCATTCTAAAACCTCTGAGAAGTTGTGCAGTAAAGAAAACTAATTATGCTGCGTTTGGTGGAGGTGAGTAAGGCATACCCATTAAGGAAACTGTCTGGTTTAGCATAACGACTCTGCCTCCTATCTGTTGTGTGACTTAGACAAATATAATAGTAGGATAATAGTAGCCCCTATCTTACAGATTTATTGCGAGAATTAAATGAGGTATTAAATGAAGAATATAAAGCACCTAACACCTGACCAGTACATAGAAGCACTCAATAAAAGCTATTAACATAGCTTTTTCTAAACTTTCTGAACTGTGGCTATTAAACGCAATCACCTGTCAACATCTCTCAGAATTTATGCTTTGGAGGATGTCAGGAGGAAGAAAAGCTGTATAAGAGAGGAAGGAAGCAAGAAGCGCTGAAAGGGAAAAGAGTGAAATGGACAAAGGTAACATTGCGTAGTTTAAAATCTGTTTAATTTAGCAATGATACATTTTGTCATAGGCTTGTCTCCAATCCTAGTACAGTGCAGGCTTACAGCAGGCATTTAATAAAAAGGCTTGCTCTTTAATTAATTAAAAATATTAAAGGTGACATGCTGTCACCTTATATTTTAACCTGTTTCACAGCAAAAGAAAAATTCTGATCTAGAAAAAGTCCTGGAAAGTACTGAGCATCTGTAGATGATCAGATACTTCCAAGCAGCCTTAGAGTTCATTTTCAGGGCTACAGAAGCACTTTCAGTGTTCCAGAGATGGCAAAGCCCAAGCATCCTCCCACCACCCTACTTTCTGCAGGCTTAGAACTTAAGGCCAAATTCCAGCACCAGGAGGAAAGCAAAATAAAACAACAACACCCTGATCGTTAGAAAACAAGGACTGAACAAGCAGAGACTGATCCTAGCTTTAGTGCAATTTTAACTGCTTTTGTGCTGCGGCTGACACAGGGGTGTGAGTAGTGTTACCTCAGTCTTGCATAAGAAACTAGCAGCATCCGTTCAAAAGAAAAATGATAATTGCTCAGTGAAAAGAAAAACAACATAAAAGGCCCTTCAGAGTACTGTTTCAGAAACACCCAAAGGAAGGACATATAATTAGGGTAAACAAACCCAGCTCTGGCTGAAGTTTGATAAACATCTTTAAATCTCAAACCAGTCTTCAAGAGTTCAGGTCTCATTAACTCTGTCATTGCTTTTGTGGCCAGCACTTCTTTGCTTTTCATAAGATAGATAGGCAGATACTAGGACAGACAGACAGATGCATGGAGAGGAATCTTCCAATTTCCATTCAAATATATCGATTTTTAAAAACTTCCTTACGTGTGCTACATCATCCCTCGCCACTGGCAGTTACAGGGAGGCAGACAGACATTAGGATTCGGGAATGAATGGGGAAAGGGAAAACTGTACAGCTAAAAAACAATCTGCACAGGGGATGAGGCAGAGGTTTTGGAATCAGAGAGACCTGGGGTCTCAGTTATGGCCCCACTACATAGTAACAATGTGACAGTCAGAAAGGCACTTAACCTCCCTAGTTTCAATTTACTGAAAGTAATGACATCTGAATTTCCAGGTGTTTTAAGGATTCAGTGAGTCAGTAGATGTAAAACACTTAGCAACGGGCCTGGCACATAGCCAAGTAGCTAGCATTCAGTGGCCCCATGTGCCAGGAATTATGCTAAATGCTTTGAATGTAGTATTTCTTCTAGTCCTCAAAATAATCTTTCAGGAGTAGATGCATTGACTACTCTTTATAGGAGAGGAATTGGAGCTTTAGAGACATTAGGTAATTGGCCCCAAAAAGTGGTAGAGCCAGGCTTTGAGTCCATGTCTGGCTGAGTCCAGACCTCTCACTCCTGGCTACCACGTACAGTGCAGTCAGGTGGTGGTTACTCTGTTTACCGAGAGCCCACCGTGTGTCTGGAGCGTCACAAATTTCACAAATAACTCATTTAATATTTGTTACACTAAAAAGCCAGTATTGCCTCTCATTCTACAGATAAGGAACTTAAGGCATCAAGAGATTAACTATGACTCTCAGGTAGGGCTGGCTTCAGGGTCTGTGACCTGTGCAATTACACAGGACCTCACGCTTAGACAGGCCCCAAGCTTGGTTTATTGCTCTTCTGTTGCCATCTTGAAGTTCTTAAGCATTACACACACACACACACACACACACACACACACACACACACACACACATATATTTTTTGCATTCGGTTCCACCGATTAAGCAGCCAGTCCTGCCCTGTTGCCCTGCACTTCCATGGATTGCGGAATTCAAGCTGGAGTTAGGGGGCCACTCCTTTCTCTGAGGGCAGCATTAGTAGCATTATGGCTTCGGGATTCTAGAAATAGAAGCCGCCCACAGATTAATGTTTGCAAGTACTATCTATGACAGGACTGTCTTAGAAAATTAATGGAATGGTAATTGAGTTAGAGTAGGACATTTAAAAACTATGCATTTACACTGCATTCTTATAAGTGCTCTTTGAAGGAAGGGAAACTCGCAGTCTCTGCCTTCTAAGTGTTCATGGTAGCGACACCATAGATTTATTATCAAAGAATAAATGCCCTGAGATATATCACACCCAGACAACACCACCCTGCCCAGTAAAACTCTAGAGAAATGATGCCAAACACATAAGAAAATACATGTTTTATAGTGGCATTATGGTCAAGATGTTGGCTTTATTTCATGTGTGTTGTAGGGTAAGAACTGGCAATCGGGTTTGTCTATATCGCTAGGGGAAGAGCACTTAATCACTACCAAACCTAGGCACAAAACACGAGGCATACCCCCAAACAGAAGAAATGGTCAGAGTACTTTCCCTCTGTCTTCATCTCCTGGCTCTTTGTATTTAGCATTCTTTTCATCTACCATACACAGGCTCTCTCCAAATGGCAGGGAAAAAATGGCTGCTGGCCACCCGGCTCAAATCCTTGTAGCCTGCAGTTCAAAAGGAAAAGAGACCATCTCTCTCCAAGAATCCTTATATCAAATCACATGGAAAGGCTCTGATTGGCCCTACTTGGGACAATATTTATGCGTTAGACCAATCAATGTGAACAGGGGGATAGGGATACTGTGACCAGCCAGCCCTGGGTCACATGCCCGCCTATGAAACCAGAAGTAGATGGACATTCTGGTTGGCAGATAGGGTTGGCCCATTTATTTATTGTTTTTCTGAAATTCAAACTTAGCTGGGTGTTCTGTATTTTATCTGGCAACCCTGCCACCAGAACCATACAGGAGCGAGAAGGAGCAGTTCCCAAAAGAACGAAGGTTGAGGGCTAATACTTCTTTTTTTTTTTTTTTTTTTTAATTTATTTATTTATTTATTTTTGGCTGTGTTTGTTTATTTATTTATTTATTTATGGCTGTGTTGGGTCTTCGTTTCTGTGCGAGGGCTTTCTCTAGTTGTGGCAAGCGGGGGCCACTCTTCATCGCGGTGCGCGGGCCTCTCACTATCGCGGCCCCTCCCGTTGCGGGGCACAGGCTCCAGACGCGCAGGCTCAGTAGTTGTGGCTCACGGGCCCAGCTGCTCCGCGGCATGTGGGATCTTCCCAGACCAGGGCTCGAACCCGTGTCCCCTGCATTAGCAGGCAGACTCTCAACCACTGCGCCACCAGGGAAGCCCTAATACTTCTTAAAGATAGAGTTCAGTCCTATTGGTTTGGCCCCCAAAGACTAGATCTCAGTTCCAAGTTCTCCGAGAAAATGCTGAGTTTTAGTTATAGCCCCATTTTCAGGGCCAAATCCTTCACTTGTGAGTTAGCATTTGACGCTCTAAATCTATTGCCACCACTGATTTACATGTCCGAAAGCTATTGAAATCCTACTTAAAACTTTAAATTCGTTTCTCTTGTTAAATGAATATTAATGAATCCAACAAAGTCACAATACTTATTGCCATTTATGCATTTGGGTTTGTTATGTTAAAAGTTCAATATAACATTTCAGTTTTAAATGGAACGAAAAGGCTAGTTATTTATTTATTTTTTAACAAACCAGGATATACTTTCTAAAAATGTTGAACCAAAAAATATATTTTGCCAAAGATTTATACAGGGACTTCCCTGGTGGCGCAGTGGTTGAGAGTCTGCCTGCCAATGCAGCGGACACGGGTTCGAGCCCTGGTCTGGGACGATCCCACATGCCACGGAGCAACTAAGCCCGTGCGCCACAACTACTGAGCCTGCGCTCTAGAGCTCACGCGCCACAAGTACTGAAGCCCGCGCGCCTGGAGCCCATGCTCCGCAGCAAGAGAAGCCACTGCAATGAGAAGCCTGCGCACTGCAACGAAGAGCAGCCCCCGCTCACTGCAACTGGAGAAAGCCCTCGTGCAGCAAGGAAGACCCAATGCAGCCAAAAATTAATTAATTAATTAATTAATGTTTTTTTAAAAAAAGGCTTACACCGTCAAATCCTGTTGGAGAAATCAATCTATTTAATTGAAAAATATTTAAGGTGACTCTAGCCAATGGACCAGATGTTACAGACAATATAGAATAGAACTAAATTATTGCACAAAAGGAAAATTTGGATGGCCCCCTACAATATGTTGAAATGTAATTTAGTCTTGAAAACCAAGCTCAAGCATTGTGACCTTGAGGTATATTTAAAAATGAAGATTAAAATTTTCCCTTTTGTCCTCCCTCAGTCTTCTGGCAGTCCTTCTGCCCTCCCTTGGATTCTCATCCTCATGTAAAATGTGATAAAAATGTAGAAAAAATACATAGAACAGCACTGTCCAATTGCAATATCATAAGAGCCAAATATGTAATTTAGAATTTTCTAATAGGCACATTTAGAGACGTAAAAAGAAACAGGTGAAAGCAATTTTAAAAGTATACTTTATTTAGCCTAATATATTCAAAATTTTATTATTTTGACATGTAATCATTATTAAAAATTAATAAGGAGATATTTTACATTCTTTTTATACTTCCAGCGCATCTCAATTTGACACTAATTTAATTGGAAATATTTGATCTGTATTTAAATTTTACAAAATTTACAGTTAAAAAAGTAGATTCAGGGACTTCCCCGGTGGTCCAGCGGTAAAGAATCCGCCTTCCAATGCAGGGGAGGCAGGTTCCATCCCTGGTCGGGGAATTAAGATTCCACATGCCTCGGGGCAACTAAGCCAGCGCACCACAACTACTGTCCGAGCGCCTTAACTAGAGAGCCTGCATGCCGCAAATTATAGAGCCCATGTGCCCTGGAGCCTGTGCGCCGCAACTAGATAGAAGCCCGCATGCTGCAACGAAGAGCCTGTGCTCCGCAACGAAAGATCCCGCGTGCCTCAAGGAAGATCCCACATGCCGCAAGGCAACTAAGACCCAACAAAGCCAAAAAAAAAAAAAAGAAAAAGAAAAAGTAGATTCACATACCCAGTTGTTCCAAAAATATTTAATAATTTTCCAATAACTGAATTGAGTTTCATTTCAGGATATGTATCAGTTAGGGTCCACTCAGGAGACAAAACCACATCAGTATTTGAACAGAGAGAATTTAATTCAAAGCTATACAAAATTTAAATTTAGCTGTACAAAATTATCAACTTGGTAACTAAACAGTTTAAAACAAGATAACTACCTGCTCTCACAGACCTAGCAATTGCAGGAAGCAGCTACCACTACTGCTAGGAGGGCTGGGGAAACAAAAGGAAGAGGTTGGAATTAATAAAACTTAGAAGCTTAAAGGTGGGGTTTTTGGAGATGAAATTCAGCCTTGAGAAAGGAGCACTGCTTGCCTAGTGCTGTGTCAGCATTTGGAAGATTTCTAATGAGCTAGAGCAAAACTTTTATATACATTTCCAAACATTACAATACCAAAGCTAGTACATTTTTACAGGGCTGCTGAAATGAGTCTAAACTATTCATAGACATAAAATTAAAGGTATTAAATTGAAGAAGAGATGGATTACAAGGGTTGTTAAAATTTTCATGGTAGGAGGAGATACAAAAAAAAAAAAAGCCTTCTTCAATGTTGGAAATTGACAAACGATCATCTAAGCCAGGTATCAGCAAACTATGGCCTGTGGGCCAAATCTGGCCTGCTTCCTGTTTTGTAAATTTTTACTTATTTAAAACTTTTTTATTTATTAAAATTTTTGTAAAGTTTTATTGGAATACAACCACGCTCATTTATTTACGTATTGTCTATGGATGCTTTTCCACCACAGTGACAGAGATAAGTAGTTGCAGCAGAGACCATATGGCTTACAAAGTCTAAAATATATACTGTTTTGCTTTTTACAGAAAAGTTTGCAGAACCTTGATCTAAATTTTAGCTGAAATAAATGTTTTGCTCATTTAAACATGACACCAGTAGCAAAACGTTTCCTAGTGTGCCAGGCAATACATATTCTTATGGTGCACAGTCCAGTCCCAACTGTTGGCACACCGACATCTATTTCTTAATGTTGGCTTACTTTAAGCCTTCCCAAAATCTTAGGAACTGCATAACATCAATAAGCATATGAATTAAAATTAGCCCGGCTGCTGGCATTCACCCCTCTGGATTTCTAAATTCTACTGTAGTTATTTTTTCATGGAATATAATCTAAATGTAAAACTAGAGGATATCCACCTATTCCTTTAAATATTAGACTCCCTCAAAATAAAAAAGACTATTCAATCAGTACAAGAAGCAGAAATAAAAACTCAACACTCATATTGTGAGGTAAAATATAGCTTATTCATTGTCAAAGTCAGTTGCAGTGCAAAATTATATTTAATTTTCTATTTGTTACATTAAAATTGCACAAAGTGTGTCTTCCCAAATAATTTTTGATAATATAATTTTCCCAGAAATGGGAAAATGAATATTTTTACATACTATTTTAAAGCTCTAAGCTTAAAAAAAACTCAAGATTTTATTTAGGCTCCCATGTAGAAAGTTTAAATTTAGTTACTTAGGCAAAAGCTGTGATTTTTAAAGAGAAAAGAAAAAATATAGACTGCTCTCTTTGACTTTTTAATAATGGCCTTCATATTGGCCTTCATCATCTGGGCATTCCACCCCTTTATCTATCTAAAGTCATAGCCAGACACACAAATAAACACAAAGGCAAATAATCACCTATGTTATTTAGAACATAAACTAGTTCTGAAATTTGGGCATGTTCCCTTAAATAAAAAGCTTACCATTATGGGAATAATAAACTTGATGATAAAGCTTTCTCCTCCTCCCCCCTCCTCCTTCTCCTTTTTCACCTTTTTCTTACCCATTTCCTTCTTCTTTCTCCTCCTTCTTCTTTTAATTTTCTTTTGTGTGAGCAGATAAAGATCTGTTTTTATCCAAGTCCTGAATGCCTGTGACAGAAGAGAAAGATACATGAGACAAAGGGCAGAAGATGAGAGAAAAGGGGGAAAGATTTTAAGCTTATTAATGACAAGTTTCTTTGATTGTTAGTCGATTAAAAGAAGTGAAGTTTCTATGCAGACACAAAATTTGTGTTCCATGTTGGAAAGGGTGCGTGAGTGAGTGGTGATGGGGAGAGAAGGGAGAGCTTGAATAATTAGAGAGAAGTCTTCATGTTACCAGTTTCTATTGTATCTTATTTTAATTGGACCATGTACTACATGCTAGTGCTTTCATGCCTGTGCTTTGGTGACGGTTCAACTTGCCTTAACGCAGCCAGAATACTGAAGGTTTCTGCAAAATCAAATTCCTGGAGCTGATTCTTAATTAATGGTCAAACCCATTGCTCAATAGGCAAGTAAACATGCTCTCTGCCACTAAATAGGATTCAAAAGAGAAAACAAAAAATATCTAGGCTATTCATCAAACTTTAATTCAATTCATTCAAACCTATTATAAATTGGTCACTTCATTGGAAATCAAGAATGCAACTAATGGAGTCAAGTAAATTCTTGGGCCATTAAAAAGAAACACGGGACAGAACAGTACCTTGATTCCCATTATAGCATCTGACTCTGGCAGTGAACAAGACATGTTTTACCCCTCAATAGGTGTTGAGATTTCATTTATCTCTTTCTTGTGCTGTTTGATTAGACTTTCATAAAAGATCAAGGATCTAACCCTAAGGTGCTAGTGAGGCAAAAAAGTACCCCGTGACTGTATACAGTTGAAATTTACAATGGAGCTATAAACTTGGACTCTATTAATAATAGTAGCTAACTTTTCTGATAACCCAAAATGTATCAGGCACTGCATTAGGCAAGTTGCTTGGATTATGTCACGTTTGATGTAGTGGAAAAACAAAATACAATAAAGCTTAAAAGAAAAAAAAGGAAGATTTAGAGTTGAGGGAGGGAAATGTTGCTTTTTAAGCTGTGTGTGGCAACAACCAAGTAGAGATATCCAGGCAGAAATTAGCTGCATGAGTCTTGAGCTCATAAAAGAGATCTTGATAAGAGATGTAGATTTATACGAATTTAGAGGAGTAGGAGAAGAAAAACAGAATACAGAGGAATATGTGCAGTTAAGCAATGGTGAAAACATGAGTAGAAAACTAGGAGACCATGGCATTACAGAAGATGATTAAAATAAAAATAAGAGGTTGTGAAAAGATGTAATAGTCACAAACCCATGTACATCAAATAACCTTACAACTGAATATATAAAACAAACACTTTTACAAATGCAAGAACCTAATAAAATTTCAGCAGCAATTTTTTATCAGAGACAAAGAACTTTATTACTCATAGCAATAGCAGATGCCAGAGTATCATCATCTGCATCAATGCCCAGTTTTCACAGAGCATCAAGAAGAGGGCTAGATGATGCCTGCTCATGTAATTGGCTGTCTATAGGAGAGAAGCCCTGATCCTAGGGAGCCCAATTCTTTTATACTGGGTAGTAAGCCAGCCTGACCTTTGCCCCAAAGAGAGACATTATCTTTATTATATTGGATAGTCAACAAACCTACTCTTTGCTCTGGAAAGAGACACAATCTCCATCTTCCAAGGCTGTTTGCTGTACAAAAACCCTTGAAAAGGTACTTGCAACAAAGGGATCCAGTGCCTCTGCTTACCAGATGCAAAAACAGGAGAGATCCATGAGGAATACATCTAATATTTAACATACTAGTCCTTCTTTGATCTTTCTCTTTCCTGATTATTTAAACTAATTAATTTCTCTGTACTCTCTCCTTTTCTTTAGTGTTCTGAATGATACACATTTGATCCGTAATTTTTTTTAATCTTTTTTTTTTGGGTGGGGAGTGCACCATGCAGCACATGGGATCTTAGTTCCCTGACCAGGGATCGAACCCATGCCCCCTGCAGTGGAAGCACAGAGTCTTAACCATTGGACTGCCAGGAGAGTCCCTGATCTGTAGTGTTTTAATGGTTGCTCTTAAAGTTTTTAATATGTATAATTGACTAGAACACTGTAGTTAGTCAATCAATGATCTGTATCCTTTTTCTTTACAATATAGGACCTGGTAAATTTTAACTTTAATTATATCTAACAGTCTCACAAGTTATTATGGTATATATTCTCATTCAAATTTATTTTTATAATTCCCAAGTTGGTCATTATTATAATTATTTTTATTATACATCCAATATATTTGTTATTTTTTCCCCATGCCATTATTTTATTTTTAATTAAAACATTTTTAAAATTGTGGTAAAATACACATACCTAAAATTTACTATTTTAACCATTTTAAAGTATATAGTTCAGTAGTGTTAAGTACATTCACACTGCTACACAAATAATTTCCAGAATTCTTTTCCTCTTACAAAACTAAAATACTATACTATTAAAAAATAATTCTCCATTCCCTCCTCCTTTTACAATTCTACATTCCTTCTTCATGAATTTGTTCTAGGTACCTCATATAAGTGGGATCATACAATATTTGTCTTTTTTGGTTGACTAATTTCATTCAGTATAATGACTTCAAGTTTTATCCATGCTCTAACATGTGTCAGAATTTCCTTCTTTTTAAGATTGAATAATAGTCCATTGTTACAGTTGCAATTTAAAAAGTATCTCTTTTGAAGCAGAAAGATTCAGTACACAAAAGAATAAGGACATAGAGAAATTGACTAATAAAAGCAATAAAGTAGATGTAATAAAATTATATGGGGACATCCCTGGTGGCACAGTGGTTAAGAATCTGCCTGCCAATGGAGGGGACACAGGTTCGAGCCCTGGTCCAGGAAGATCCCACGTGCCGCGGAGCAACGAAGCCCATGTGCCACAACTACTGAGCCTGTGCTCTAGAGCCCGTGAGCCACAACTACTGAGCTCACGCACCGCAACTACTGAAGCCCGCGTGCCTAGAGCCCGTGCTCTGCAACAAGAGAAGCCACCGCAATGAGAAGCCCGCGCACTGCAACGAAGAGTAGCCCCCACCCGCCGCAACTAGAGAAAGCCCGTGCGCAGCAAAGAAGACCCAACGCAGACAAAAATTAAACAAATAAATAAATAAATTTATTTTAAAAAATTATATGTACTTTGTTTCCTACCAATTCAGAGTGTGCATTTTTGTATGACTATAAAACATGGAGAAATTGATGGTGTATTTGACTACAAAGAAAACTTTTTAAAAATTTTAGAAAGGTAGACTACTCTTTGAACACACAAAATTAGAAGTAAATAAAAACTAATGACTAAAAACATCTTAACAACAAAAAAATCTTAACATTTTGGAAGTTAAGGCACACTCTCATAACCTCTGAATCAGAGAGAAATTTTAAACTGAAATTACATACTATCTAGAAAGCATGGAAAGGAGAATACTTCACATTTAATACTTTATATTAAACCAACTGAGTTTATATTCAGGGAACAATGCATAGACTCAAATTCCTTCATGTTTGAAGAAATTTGAAAATAAAGTAATTTAGACTCACTGTTACTGGCTGAATTATGTCTATCTAAAATTCGTATGTTGAAATCCTGACCCCTAGTACCTCCAGAAGTGATTGTATTTGGATATAGGGCCTTCAAAGAGTTAATTTGGGTAAAACGAGGTTATAGAGGTGGGCTCTGATTCAATACGACTGGTGTCCTTATAAGAAGACATTAGGACACAGACAACACACAGACCAAGGGACAACTGTGTGAGGACACAGGGAGAAGACAGCCATCTGCAAGCCAAGGAGGGAGGCCTCAGAAGAAACCAAATCTGCTGACACTTTGATCTTGGACTTCCAGCCTTCAGAACTGTGAGAAATAAATTTCTGGGGCTTCCTGGTGGCACAGTGGTTAAGAATCCACCTGCCAATGCAGGGGACACAGGTTCGAGCCCTGGTCTGGGAAGATTGCACATGCCTCGGAGCAACTAAGCCCGCGAGCCACAACTACTGAGCCCACGTGTCACAACTACTGAAGCCCGTGAGCCTAGAGCCCGTGCTCCGCAACAAGAGAAGCCACCTCAAGGAGAAGCCCACGCACTGCAACAAAGAGTCGCCCCTGCTCACTGCAACTAGAGAAAGCCTGCACGCAGCAACGAAGACCCAATGCAACCAAAAATAAATAAATAAAATAAATTTATTTAAAAAAAAGAAATTTCTGTTGTTAAAGTCACCCACTCTATGGTAGTTTGTTATGGAAGTCCTAGCAAATTAATATACCCATCTTAAGAATTAGTAAAAAACCATAAAATATATTGAAGAGAGTATGCAGTGGGAATTAACAAAGACAAAAGATAGAGCTAATAAAATAGGAAACACAAAAATGAAAGAAGGAAAAAAAAACCCAAAAAATGATGTTATGAAAACAACAATAAATAAATTGCTATTAGACTGAATAGAGGAAAGAAAGAACTAGAGAGAAAATTTGCGAGATTAAGAATGAATTTACAGGGGCTTCCCTGGTGGCGCAGTGGTTAAGAATCTGCCTGCCAATGCAGGGGACACGAGTTCGAGCCCTGGTCTGGGAAGATCCCACATGCTGCAGAGCAACTAGGCCCGTGAGCCACAATTACTGAGCCTGCACGTCTGGAGCCTGTGCTCCGCAACGAGAGACCGTGATAATGAGAGGCCCACTCACCGCGATGAAGAGTGGCCCCCACTTGCCTCAAATAGAGAAAGCCCTCGCACAGAAACGAAGACCCAACACAGCCATAAATAAAAATAAATAAATAAATAAATAAATAAAAACAACAACAACAAAAAAGCTATCTCAATAAAAAAAAAAGAATGAATTTACATAGTCACAAGAAAGAGATTAAGGTAATTATAAGATGTATCATGTGAAATCCTATGGCAACAATTTGATAACCTAGAAGAAATAGATGATTTACTAACAACGTAAATAACAAAATTGACCCAAGAAGACATTAAAATTTTGAAAAGAGTAATCAACATGTGAAAGATTACAGAAGTGACTGAAGATCTACCCATTTTCAAAAAACCATCAGATGATTTTACAGCTGAGTTCAACCTAACCTTTAAAGTGGAGGTAACTCCAATATCATTCACACTCTTTCAGATCATAGCAGAAGATGAGAAGCCCTCCAATTTGCTTTATGATGCTAATATAACTTTAGTACTAAAGCCTGATAAAGATAGTTAAGAAAAAGTGATAATGGTGGGGGAAGGAGCTGACAGAACAACAGTACAGAAAAAAACTATAATCCAGTAACAGAAATTAATGCATATCAATGCACATGGGGAAGGAGTAAATTATTCAAACAAACAATGGAGTTGGGGAAAAAGGTTAAGAATTTGGGTAGGAAGGAGAATTCAGTTAGAGCTTTACCTAACATTATAACCAAAATAAATTCAAGATAGGTTAAAATGTTGAAAGTAATATATGAAAACAAAAAAAAAACTGTCAAAGAAAATATGGGCAAATATTTTAAGAGCTCTTGAGATGGGGATTTACTAAAGATTAAGGCCTTGGAAGAAATCACAAAGGAAAATAAATAGATTCATTTGGCAACATAAAAATTTTAAACTTCTGAACATTAAAAAGTCACAAACAAAATAAAAAAGAAAATGGCAAACTGACAAGATATAATTGAAAATATTACAGATAAAATATTAATCTGATATCATAATTTATTAGGAAAAGTACAAACATGTTAATAGAAGCATTGATAGAAGAGAAGAAAAAATTTTTTTATGGAAGAAAAATTTTAAAAATAGACAAATGAATAATTTTCAATCTCTTTAGTAATTAATCAAAGACATAACTGGGCAGATAATATTTTTTGTGTAAAATTAGCAAAAAATCTAAAAAATTATAATATTCAGTGTTATTAAAGATGAAAAGAAATTAGTGCTCATGATACACTGTAAGTAGGAAAATTCTAGCTGGAGTTTTGGAAATATATATAAAAAGTTTATTTTTTAAAATATTTTTTATTTCAAAGATTCCATTTTTAGAATATATTTTAAGAAAATTTACATATGCATTAAAGGTAAAAATGTTTACCTTTTTTAATATGAAAAGGTATCCAAAACAGATTAATAAGAGCAAAAAGTAAGTTATAAAATAGAATATACTGTGGTCCCAATTTTGTTTAAATATGCTGTTTAAAAGAAAGATGAAAAAGAAATACATCAAGCCATAAATATGATTGTCTCTTGGCTAAAAGATTTTGTGTGATTTAATTTTCAAATTTATACTTTATATTTTCCAATTTTTCTGTAATCAATATATTTCCTAATTTAAAAACATTTAAATTGAAAATGCAATACAGTACAATTTAGGATATTTCTATTACAAAAGTTTGCTAACATCATTTGAGATTGAAAATTATGGTTGATAAAATTTAATATTATAATTGAAATTCATTCATGAGAAAATAATGGATCTATGCAAAGATCATCAATGAATGTAAAACAGTTAGCTGAAAAGTTGATGGGAACTTTGCAATGGATGTATCAATCTGACAAAACCTGCACCCTCAGATTAACCTCAGCATCATGAAAGAGGCACCACTAGACATTAAGTGTCTTGTGATGTGAAGCAACCCATGAATATTCTTGCCAGAAAGAAAGAAAAGATGGAAAGAAGGGAGGGAGGATAGAGGGATGGAGGGGAGGAAGAACCTACATCTAATCACACTTATAAATCTACCTGTTTACAGAAAATACAGGGGATGGAAAAATAAGCTGAGCAATGCCACAAGGAGGCTAATAGCCAAATTCAGAATGTGGGAAAGTCAACAAGTTAAACAACCTGGTCCTTTCAAAACTAAATGGTAAGAATAAAAGGGAAGGGGATGCATCATAGATTAAAATAAATTTGAGAAATATAATAACTAAATATGACGTATGGTCCTTTTATGGATCGTGATTTGAACAAACAATAAAAAGTCGCTTTTTAGATTAGTTGGGGGACTTGATTATAGGCCATGTTACATGATACAAAAGAATTTTTATTAATTTTGTTAGTTGTGGTAATGGTGTGTTATATTTAAAATATCCTTATCTGTTAGATAGGAATACTGAGGTATTTGTGAGTGACATTATATAATGTCTGAAATTTGATTTTAAATACTCCAGAAGTTTTTAAAAAAGAAATCTGTGTGTGATGGGGGAAGCTATATTGATAAAATAAAATTTACAAAAATTTTGAAGCTTAAATCAGGAGTACGCTGGGGTTCAATATATCCTCTTCACTTTGGTGTATATTTGAAAATATCCATCATTAAAATTAGAAAATAAAATGCTAAAATTATTAGCACAGACTTTCAGGTGAAGAAAAAGTATTTCTGCTCATAGTTTGGTATGAATGGACATTGTTCAAGTTTGCAAATGTGAGCATCTTTATTCTTTAGAAATTAAGATCTTATATCTCTGACTGGGACAAATAGATACTTGGGAATTCTTAGTTTAACCTTAGTTTAACATAGATGTACATAGAGTTTTGAAAATGGTAAGGAAAATCACAGAGTAAAACAGATTGTGAGAAGGTGCTGTGAGAGAAAATATATCTGAAAAGCCAAAAAAGAAAACATAACAACCCCTATAACACACAGCACGTATTCTTTTTTTTTTTTTAATGAATTGTTTATTCATGTTCCTAATTTTCTCTTAGATTGCTGTTTTTTTTTAACATCTTTATTGGAGTATAATTGCTTTACAATGGTGTGTTAGTTTCTGCTTTATAACAAAGTGGATCAGTTATACATATACATATATCCCCATATCTCTTCCCTCTGCGTCTCCCTCCCTCCCACCCTCCCTATCCCACCCCTCTAGATGGTCACAAAGCACCAAGCTGATTTCCCTGAACAGCACGTATTCTTTGTAAGGTGTTGCACAAGAATAACTGAGACCTTCAGAGTCTCTAAGAAAGAATAAGGGTCCTCCATGGACATGGTTCTGCATGTCCAAAGGACAGCTTAGTGAAGAAGAAAAAGAAAGGAATCATGAGCATTTTTAAGGTTGCATTCTCTCTAGTAGACTGGATGTCCAAATCCTACAAGGAGATGTCCTTGGTTCCCTCTGAGCTGGGAGACTGTCAATCCTAACCTCACCTTTTCGTTAGGCATGACTAGCTTGTCACACTTGCTCTGTACCTGTCCTGCCCACTAGAGTGTAAGAGTCATGAGGGCAGGGACCGTGCCTGCAGAGTCACTGCATAACCCCATCCCCTCAACGGTGCCTGGCACACAGAAGTGCTCAGTGAATATTATTTAATGAGTCGATTATCTTATTTGTTATAAAATTACTTCCCAGTCTTCTCTACCCTATTCTATATGATAAGGGTTTGTTTTTATTGAGAAATGGCAAAAAGGCTTTCGAACCCCTGAAGATTAAATACTAAAATCCCCACAACAATTTTTTTGTTCTTATGAGACTGCATGGATTCGAAGGACGTTTATAATGCCTAATAATGCTCTAGGAAGTTAGCCAAGAATTCCACCATCACCTAGGAGTCTCAAAACCTTGAGAACTTTTCTCCTGGTGTGTTTAAGCGTATTCAAGCTCACTCTGCACAAGGAATGGTCTGGCTTATGTTGACATTTCTGTCTTCCCCCAGCTCCCCCCCTAAGTCATACTGCAGTTTCTTTTCAGGGTCATACACGATTCCAGCAGCCTTTTTGGTGTGGGGAAGATAGCCCTACATGCTTCCCTCAGCTCTCACGGCTCTAATAAGAGACAATCCCTACAGCATAGTACAGTTTCTCAGCAGGATAAAAGCTAGTTTCTATAAGATAATATTTCTCTCTTGAGAAAGTATAGCTTGTAACCCTGGCACTATCAAATTTCCAGGTCATCTTTGCTTGCTGGGAAAAAGAATCCTTATGAAGAGAAGTTGCTCCCTGTAGGGAGAAGAAGGCAACGATCGCCACCCGAAATGACCCTGTGTCCTGGAAGGATGGCTACAATGGCCACAGGGAGGCTGCTGAGTTGTTGGGCAGAAGAGGTTTGGGTGACCACAGAAGGGAAGATCCCTTAAACGGAGTGACTTTCGTGGCCCTTCTGTAAAGCTTTCGCAAACTGGCCACCGCGGTCATCAACCACGCTCTGATCATTTCCAAGTTGCTGAAGTAGCTCAGCGGATTAATAGGACATAGCATTGGCTTTCTCAAATGCACACCTACAGAATCATTTAATGCCATTTTCAAGGGCACAAGCAAAGAGATCTGAGAGCTCTGCAAGTGAACAGAGAATAACAACATAAAACCATCACTACCACCAAACTGGGAAAACACTTCATGGGAGAACTCGTGCCTTCCATTGCCCTTGCCCTGTGCACTCTCCACTCAAACTCTGCTTTCCCATTCCTACTTCACTGGGTCCCCACCTCAGAAACGGAGGAGGGAGCTGTGCTAAGGAAAGGTCCATGTCTCCCTAACACAAACTCTCTCCTCTTAAAGTACCTGCATGCTCATCTCATTGCATTTCTAGCCTTACCCCAGTCAAGAGAACAACTTCTTTGTCACCTTTGGAGTTTATCTTGATTTTTCAAAAATCTAGATAGACCTAGTAAAGGGGGTAAAAAATCACTTGATGTAGAATCGTATCCTGGAAAACTGATTCAGGTTGAGATTTCACAACATCGTTATTTGGTCATATTTACCAAGTTTCTTACCTGCTCTATTATCTGCTTTTTCAGATGTGTGCTGTTTTTGATTTTTTTTTTAAATTATATATATATATTTTTATTTATTTATGGCTGCATTGGGTCTTCGTTGCTGTGGGCGGGCTTTCTATAGTTGTGGTGAGTGGGGGCTGCTCTTCGTTGCGTGGGCTTCTCATTGTGGTGGCTTCTCTTGTTGTGGGGCACGGTCTCTAGGTGCGTGGGCTTCAGTAGTTGTGGCACACGGGCTTCAGTAGTTGTGGCACGTGGGCTTCAGTAGTTGTGGCGCACGGGCTTAGTTGCTCCGCGGCATGTGGGATCTTCCCGGACCAGGGCTCGAACCTGCGTCCCCTGCATTGGCAGGCAGATTCTTAACCACTGCACCACCAGGGAAGTCCCACTGTTTTTGATTTTTAATTGCTCTTATTTACCAAATGTCTTATTCATTATATTATCTGGTTTTTCAGATGTGTTGTCTTTTTAATTTCACTGCTAAGAGAGTCAGCCTAACAAAATCAGTGACTTGCTTAATAATCCAAGAACTGTCAAGTACCCTGTGCAGGTTGAGCTGGCAGCTTCCACGGCAGTGACTGGTTTCTTCATTCTTACAATCAATGCTTTTTACAAGAACTGAAAGAATTTGTCTTCAAAAGGAAATTTTAAATGCTGACAGTTTATTTGATAAGGATCAAATGTTTTTTTGGATCAAATGTTTTTTTTATCAAGTGTTTTCAAATATTCGAAAGGACTGTTTCAGTGGTCCTCCCATCATCTTGTAAAATCAAACAAGCAAACAAATAAATCTTTGGAATCTTTTGTAATTTAAAGAAGTTATATTAGTGCTTCAATTTCTGAAAATACCCGTGTGGACAAATATATTCTAATATGTCTATGGAAGAAGGTAACAATGGAAAATATTTCCAAAAAGTATATAGTCAATAATAGAGTGCACGGGTATAATACACTTTATAATATTTTGGATGTTTACATTTTGGTATTCTTTTTTTTCACTCATAAACTGGACAGAAAAATATTTTGGCTTTTCTATTCTCTTCTAAGAAAGTCCAGGTTACTTTACTTGTGGCCAAGCACAGAATTAGCTAGACCTTTGTACTAATACCCTTCACCGTACAGACTGAGAGATGCTGTGAGACAAATCATGTCCAACAAAAAAAATCATTACCATATAGAGAAAAAGCCTTAAACTGCAGAGCACATGCCTGTCTATTTGGTTTCCTCCTAAGGCTTTTACTTTCATGATGCACTAGACTGTTTTGGCCAACTATATTATCATTTGAGTTTTAATCAACACTCATAAACTTTATATATATATATGTGCACACAGTATTTTATTTATTTATTTATTATAAATTTGTTTATTTTTGGCAGCATTGGGTCTTTGTTGCTGTGCGTGGGCTTTCTCTAGTTGTGGTGCACAGGCTTCTCATTGCGGTGGCTTCTCTTGTTGTGGAGCACGGGCTCTAGGCACGCGGGCTTCAGTAGTTGTGGCTCACAGGCTCTAGAGCACAGGCTCAGTAGCTGTGGCACATGCGCTTGGTTGCTCCGCGGCATGTGGGATCTTCCTGGACCAGGGACTGAACCTGTGTCCCCTGCACTGGCAAGTGGATTCTTAACCAATGCGCCACCAGGGAAGTCCCAGTATTTTATATATATATGTATATATATATATATGATGAATTTATAGGTCCCTACAGGTCCTTTAGGCACCTTTCGTTAACTCTCAACCATTAGCTGTGTGTTCGGTTACCAAGGACATCTTTCAGATTTCTCTGTCTCAAAGCTATTGAAGAACTAACTGTTCTTGCAGCCACAATTATTAAGAAATAACTTCATAAAAGCAATTTTTAACCAGAAGACGATCTATGTGTTTATATAACAGATGGATCAAACTATTCCAAGGCTTTTAAATTTTTTCCTTTTAAATTTAAGGCTTCAGATGACCCAGGAGGCTCCATAGAAAGACCAAAAATTGACACACTTTCACGTGTTCACATTTAACTCACTTCAACAAATATTCACCGGGACTAGGTCCTGGGATTCAAAGATGAGTAACAGCTTCTCTTCAAGGAGCTAACAACCTGAGAAGAAATCGGTGAATAGACATCCAGCTGTGTCACAAAATAGTAAGTGTAAAACTATCCATCTGAAGGAAAGTCTCTGAGGGCACATGAGAAGAAATGATTAATTTCCCCTGGAGGATGTGTGGAAAGATGGTAAATTCACTTTACTGGTTGCTTCCCAATATTCAATTTTCCCTTTGGGTGGGATTGTAAGTGATTGACCCCCACTTAGGTTCCAGGGGTGAGTCTTCATAAGTGTCCAGCCACTCAGCACAATCTGAGACCCTTTTCAAGTGTTTAGCTCAAAAATGGATGCTATTATTTTCATTGCCTGTAGAGACTGGTTCAAGGAACCTAAACTGGTCCATTCTGAGTCCACCCTTCCTCCCATTTTCTTTCTATCATGAGTCTCTTTAGTCTCCTTCACTCATTCCCCTCTTCTCCCAGTCTTCCTGGTTTTGAGGTCCCCATGGTTCAGTCCTTGGTCTTCTCTTCTCTACCTTCTGTTGCTTCCTTGGTGATTCATCCAGACTTATGGCTTTAAATATTATCTGTGTGGTGACAATGCTGAAAGACGTCTCACCAGTCTAGACTCCTCTCCCAAATGCAGACTCAGATCCCTCTGCTTACTCAACATCTACACCTGAATGTTGGTGGACTTCTAAAATTCAACATGTCCAAAACTCAAGCCTGGATCTTCCTCCCCATATCTGCTCTACCCACAGCCTTTCCCGCCTCAGATAATGGCTTACAACAAAAACCTGGGAGTCATTCTTGACTCTTCTATCAACTCCCACATCCAATCTGTCAGGAAATTCTGTTATTCCTACATTCATTGTCTCTCCAGAATCCCACTATGTCTCATTACCTCCGCCGCTACCCTGGTCCAACCACTGTCATCTGCCTGGATTACTAGAAGAGGCCCTCACTGGTTTTCCAGATTCCACTCTTGCTCCCTTGCAATCTACTTTCAATGCAGCTGCTGGAGAGATCCTCTTTTTCCATAGACTTCATCATCATTTAACATGCTATATGATTTGCATATATGTGTGTATATACATATATACACGTTTATAACTGTGTGTGTGTATATATATATATATATAATATACATATATATATATATTTTTTAAATGTGTCTTCCCCCATTTGAATGTATGCTCCACAAGGGCAGGAATATTTTATCAGTTTTGTTTACTATTCCAAAAGCCTAGGACAGTGTCTAGCATGCAGCAGGTGCCCAATAAATATTTGTTAAATAAATAAATAAAATAAGGAAATCAGTCTGAGGGCAAATCCAACTCACAAAGGAAAGAACTCAGAAAACTGGACCCAAAGCCCTGATTGAACCATGCCTAAAGTCCACACTGGATTTTTTCAGTAGCCTAAAGCCACCATTGGATTTTACATTTTAAGCAAGTTTGAGTTCAGTTTTCTATTATTTACCAGCAAAAACATCCTAAGGAATGCAGAAGGTAAGGGAAACTTCAGAGACCTCAAATGAGGAGGGCCTTAAAAGCTGAATAGGCTCTCGTACTCTTTCATTACCTTGACACTTACAAGAGTGGTCTGCATGTCTTATCTGCATTTCCTTATCACCTCTAAATAGGCTTCCACACCTAGCACTGCCTGAAACTGCATGTCACTCAGGTCACCAGGGATCTGCTAATTGGATATTGTTCAACTCTTATCTTGTTTGTCCCTCTGTAGAACTTCTCTCTATAGAATTAGTCTTTTCTCTGCAGAGTTGGTCCCACTTACCTCTCCTCCCATGGCCTCTATTATGCCATTTTCTCCTGGATTGCCCACTTTCCTTCTGGAAACTCCTTCATACCTCCACAGTGGAGGCTGGACATCTCCTAAAGGTTAGTGTTCTCCAGGGCTGTGTCTATGGACCACATCACCTCTTATTATACAGTCTGCCTGTGAGGGATCTCATCCAGTCCCAAGGCTTTCAGAACGCATAGATGATGCGCTGTTCATTCCTACATTTCGACCTCCAGCCCAGACCTCTGGGTACCACACTCACGGATTCTACAACCTAGAAGACAGCTCTTCTTAGGCCTCCCACAGAAGTCTTAACCTCAATAAATGGAATTCATTCATTCCACAGTAAGCTCCTACCCCGTACTCCCTGCCTATTTGAATGGTCCCACTTACTTCCTCCTTTCCTTTCCCCTACTTCCTGCTGGTTCCCCAGATATTCGTCCCTGAGATGAAAGCAGTCACTTCCTAATTGGCCTCCCAACTTCATATGCCTTTCTCTGCCTTTCCCTCTCCTACTGCCAATCCTGTCTCTAACTGGTGTTTATCTCTCGGGGCAGCATCCCACCGAGAGGCATTTTAGAAATGTTGAGGGGGTATTTTTGTTGTCACAAAGATTGTGGGGCAGTCACACAAGGAAGCTAGACACCCCGCGATACCTGGGCAGCCACGTGTCCCATACAACTCTCAAACGTCTCACCAGACAGTCACTAGTGCTGCCAAAGCAATTGCCTATTGAAATAATTTTCTTTTTATTTCCTCTTAATCTTATAATTAAGGCCTTACGTTAATTAAAAAATACATTATGTGTGATAGGTTGTATCATCTATGAATTTTATTTCAGCACAATAAGCGTGATGACATGAACTATTTGCTACAAAAGGGTGGCACTCCCCAGAGAGTCTAGAACCTCTGTGATCTGGACCACAGGGCACCATCTGATAGCTCCCACTCCTGACATGATCCGTGTGTGCGTCTGTTTGACTCCCAGTTAAATTTGATTTCAGATAAACAACACGTCATATTTTAATATAAGTATGTCTCGTGCAATATTTGGGTTATACTTTAACTAAAAATTGTTCATTGCTTATCTGAAATTCAAATTTAACCAGGTGTCCTGTACTTTTATTTGCTAACTCTGGCAATTCTAGTTTGACCTGCTTGCTTTTTTTTTTTTTTTTTTGGTCAGTATTCTAAATCAGTATATTTTTATGTTAACATTTGAAATCTTAAGATTTCTTTGGAAAAGCGGAGGTCTCAATCTGGCCTACATGCTTGCCTGGGAACATGAGTGGGGAGATGAGTGGGGATCTCACCCTTTAGGTGGGGCCTGATCTGCTCACCAGAGTTCCCTGCAGCCCTCGCCCCACGTGCCCAGTGGAGTAGTCAAAGCATTGTCACACGTCCAAGTATTTACTGTTAGCAACTCTTAGAGCTAAGAGAAAAGTAAATGTTCCTTTTATTCATTTATTGTATCTACTAAAAATGGAAAAATTAAAGACAGTTTAATAGGGCTACATGTCTCCAAGAAAAGGAGAGGAAATATATATATATATATTTGGCCATGCCTCCTTGTGGCATGCAGGATCTTAGTTCCCCAACCAGGGTTCCAACCCATGCCCCCTGCAGTGGAAGCGCGGAGTCCTAACCACTGGTTAGGACCACTGGAAGTCCCAGAAATGCATTTCTTTAAGGATGTGAAGAATTTTCCTATGTCTTTTCTTACCTTTGACCAGCTTTGCTCAAAGGTTTGTAAATATGTAAGTTTGTGATGTTTTCCCTAAACTATTTCCAAATTGATTTAACCAAAATTGCTAATATGATTATGTCATTTCCCTACTAAGTAGAGAAATCCTTCATTAGCTTTCCATTTTCTCAAGGTAAAAGTCTAAACTCATCTATGTCACCCATAGCCCCTCCCAGCCTCATCTGTCATTCTTCCCACCTGTTCTCACTTAATCCACTTTTGCAAGATTTAAGTCAGTTTCGTATATTTGCTTGTTCTCTCATTCCTTCCTGCACGTCTAGGAAAACCTCTTCTTTCTGCTATTCTTCAAGTCCTAACTTACGCATCACTTCCTTTGAGAAGCCCCTTGACATGAATCATTCCCTGCACCTCCCTCCCCAGCCTCAAAACCTGGGTCAGATCTCCCCCAGAGAGCTGCCGTAATGTGCCCGCCCCACTGTATTATAATTTCCTGTCATCTCTCTGTGTGTCCCACCAGACTGTTAGCCGGTTGAGGTTAGAGACCTGGATTTATTCACCTTTATAGCCCCAGAGCCTGGCACATAGTAGGAGCTCAATATATGTGGGATCAACAAACAAATGAATGAGGGAAGGGAATTCCAGGCAAAAGGAACAGTAGGAGCAAAGGCACAGAGGCATGATGGTACCTGTCATGTTTGGGAAATAACAAGAAGTTAGATTAGCTGGTACTGCACTTGATGATGCGGTGGAGGTCAAATAAGTCTGGAAAGGATGTGGCATCAGACTGTAAAGTTCTTGAAAAATGAGACTAAGGAGGTTGGATTTTTCTCTACAGGCATTAGAAAGCCAAAGATGGGTTTAAGTAGAGAAAACATGCAAGCAGGTATATATGGCAAACCGGTGATAAAGCAGAGATTCCATATTTTTCTCTATGCTCTTTTCCTTAAGTTAATTTTTTCCCTAACAGTGATTAAATTGGGAAGATAGAGAGAGGGCGAAAGGGAAAGAAAAGAGGATAATGATTTTTTTTTAAAAAGTACAGGAAATAGAGTTGGACATATATGAGGTTTCAATGTTGGCTCTGTGGGAACTGTCTTAATTCATCATGTCTAACACTGTGTCTTGTTCTAGAGATGTTAGGCTGAGGGAAGAGTGACAGCCACTCGCCCTGCTCAGAGGGTTGCTAATGTTTAACTAAAATAATGTGTGCCAATCGCCAAGCACAGGGCTGTCCCTAGTAAGGGTTCAAGAACAGCAGCTGTTCCGTGTGGCTCCTATCTGCGTGTCACCTCCAGAGGCTGCTTCCCGGAGGAAAGCAAAGAGGGGACATTGCAGCAGGGAGAGGAGGTAACAGCTCCTGCTCAGAAGACCCCACATTTGGTATTTACTGATGCCACCTGCTCCCTGCTACAAATTAGGCAACATTTCTCTTGCTTTCCTCCTACCTTATTAGGAGTTATATTTAGGGACCTGAAATAACTGCTGTAGGGCTATTGGTGAGGGAAGGTTTGGCTTCAGGTAAAATTGTGGTGAGTGGACATCACCGGGGGCCTCCTCTCTCATAACTCTCTGGTCCTTGAGGCCTTCTTCACATGATCCTGACACATTGAGACTCTGGGGGAATCTCTTCTCATTCTGCCCCAGAACCGGGTCTCCAATGAGCAGCTGGGGCAATTGTTTCTCCCTAATCTGATCTTTTCTGTCTATATTCTGTTCCCAAGTTCTACAGAGGTGACTGAAGGCAAGCTGACTGATTAATTCCCAAAAAAGGAACAATGGATTAACGTGTGAGCCCTCTCACATCCTAATAAAGGCTCATAAGTCTCTACATAAAGAGGTGGGGCGTTCTCAGGCTTTCAGGCACCAGAAGCCCATGGGAAGGACACAGGGAGCTGAGGAAGGTTTGCAGAGTGAGAACATGTATAAAGTCAGAAGGAGCAGCTCTGCTGATATTTGTTTTATCTTGAGGACTACAGAATTTCCCTTGGCTCTGAAGATGAGGGAAAGAAATGTGAATACCACCAACAGAATACAGATCCCACATTTTGCACAAAAAGAAACTGGGGACCAGGGAGGTTAAGTGGGTTGAACAAGGTCTCTCAGCAGCCGAGGCAGGACCAGAACCCAGGTCTTGTCAACTGCCAGCCCAGGGTTCTTTCTGCCAAGTGCCCAGTTCTAGGAGGCCCTCGGGCCTCAGGGGGGGAAGTGGCTGTGCTGGGAGTGGCTCAGACCCAGGCAGGGCAGCGCAGCAGGTTCTTAGGTTGGAGACTTGTCACTTAGCCAAGGCCTCCCTGACAGGTTCTGTCCCACCGGCTGTGTCAGGAATGCAACTCTGACCCATGGGGAAGAGTCCAGGAATACGCGGATAGCTTCTCCCCCGAGCCTGCTGGTGAGGCGCTTGGCATTTTACCCCACTGTGCATGTCACCACCAACCAGGGCAGAGTTCATTTGTGAAACTCTGCTTCTGAAAATGATTTTATGAATAGAACTGAGAGGAATGTTTATTTTCTAAAGTGCACAGAGAGGAAGGATCTGGGATCCCTGAGGGATAAATTGAATGAATGAATGAATGAATGAAGACCACTGATGTATTCTGTGTGTCTGTGGCCCTGCAATGCGCTTCCAAAGTTCTCACTGTGAGCTCATCTGCGCTGTATGACTCTAACTTCCTGCTGAGCAGGACTTATCCTTGCTTCTCATGTGAGGACGCGGAGGATCTAAGAGCTGAAGTGACTTGCCCAGTGTCACACCAGGCAAGGGGGTTTTGCCTCAGCCCCCTGACTGCAGTTGAGTGTCCCATTACCCAACAGTTGCCACTGTAGGGGCCTTTTGGTCAATGGATAAGGTCACCCATATAAATTCTTCTCTTTCTTGCCAATTATTTTATGTGTGCTGAATGGACTTACTGAGAGAAAAGATTGTTTCACATAAAACTGTTCCTCCAAATATCTAGCAGAAATGGTGGAAGGGCATCTTCCCTGTAGAATTAGGGAAACTCTCCTTGAAACTGGGCCCAGATGCATTGTGCCCTTTTGATCCCACTCCTTTCCTTAGATTGCCTGGAGTGTTCTGTAGGGTGGACCCTCTCACCTGTGGCTTGTCTGGTGACTCCAGATATGATTATGGTGCCTTAATTGGATACTGATGTCCTGCAGTAACTCTCCCTGCTTCACCTGTAGAAAAAGAGAATTGGGTGCTCACTCTCTCTCTACACACATGCACACACACACACACACACACACACACACAATACATATATACTTTTGTGTACACACATATGTGTGCGTATGTATGTAAAGCATTTTGTGGTAGCCATTAATGCTGTTCTCCAAATATTTCCAGCTCTCTGCCTCCTGAGCATATTCCTTCCTGGCCCCTTTGTGAGAAGGTGAGGTCATATGACTGATACTGACCAAGGAATTTGATGAGAGGTGTGTCACTTCTAGACTGAGTCTTTTAATGCTGCCATGAAACCCTTAGAGCTCTTTTGGCCTCTGCATGTGACCAACAAAGTCCAAGATGGTGGCTGCTCCATCACCTGGACCCCTGAATGGCTATCATGAGCAAAGCCCCCACCTCGCCAACCAACAGTGGGCATGTAGCATAAATTAGAAATACTTAGTTGTTTCAAGCCCGTGAGAACATGGGGCTGTTTGTTATGCAGTATAAGCAGCCTAGCTGGACTGATACAATTTACAGGGTCAAGCACTTTTTGTGCATATTCTATTTCATCCTCTAAATAAATTTAGGAGGTAGGTACTATTGTCATGCCCATTTTACAGATGAAAACGCCTTGGCTGAGAGAAGTTAATTAACTTGTCTAAGATCAGTGCCTATGGCTAAGACAGTTTTCTACTCCACATTTCTGTGGCTCCAAATCCTGGTTCTTAATTAGCACTTCATCTCTGTTCTCTCTGCCTAGGTACTTTCTGAGCCAGAAGGAAAACAATACTTGTTAAACATTCTTCCAGAACACATATTTGCTTCATCATGTCACTTTACACATAACCTCAAATTTCAAATTGTACTTAAAATCTACATCTCAAAAAAAAGAAAATTTGGTTTTTGACAAACTATTAGAACATCATAAATAATAGTTTAATGATTGGCATTCTACCACTTTCTACAAAATATGATCTGGCAGATATAAATCCTTCTCACAGCAAGTGGCCCTCAGCTAAGAAAATTAGTTTTATTAACCAAAAAATCATTCTTAGAATTGATGGCTGTGTAGATGACCTTTGGCCTACTGTAATATAGCAATGTGTCTACCACAGTAAAAATGCCAAAGTAAGACAGGTCCCACAAAAGGCAATAAAGGAACAACATTCCAAAGACAAATGCACTTGAGACACATATGACAGCCACGGGAAGGGGGGAGTAATCAGTTATAAGAAATGACAGTGTTTTGGCAGCCTCAGTTACTTTAACTGACAGGACAAATAAAACTAATGTAAATTATTTCTTTAAAGAGCAAGTCAGAAGAGTTACAAATATAAATCAGAGTTAGTTTTGGACTTTGGTTTAAGTCAGCTGGATATCCCTCCTTTTTCAATGCACTGAGGTTGGCATTTCCCTGTTACAAACATTAAAAGCTTTCTTGTTCTTCTACTAATTTTTCTTTGGTTATTTGATTTAATCTGGGTTTTATTCTGCTGTTAATCCTCTCAGACTTACTTTGCCCTTCTGATATTCTCTTTGAGGCATATCTTCATCTGGGTGTGCTTATGTTTAAGTGCAAATCTCCCATGAATTTCGTGGGGAATATAGAGGGCAGTCCATAAAAACAGCCATTGTCGTTTTAAGTGCAGCCTGTTCTAAAGAGACTGTGTGATATTTTAACTTCTGGACTTTCTAAATCTGGATCCTAAAATACGAACACGACAATGTTTAATTAAGTGCCTATCGGTTCTTTCAGGGAGGCAGAAATGAAAGTCTTGCTGAAGCTAAGTTCACATTTATTCTGTGACCAGAAATTAGAAACCAAACGAACAAAGAAGGAAAATAAATACCCCCTCCTGATGATAATTCTTCACCAAGCGTATCTCACTACTAGAACTGGCATGAGCAGATTCCACCTTATTTGCTGGTCAAAGACAAGGGTATTGGGATTCTTGCTAAAGAACAGGACATAAATCCAGGGGCTTTTGAAGTCTTTAGTGGCTTAATGTTCAAATCTTTGCTTCCTCAAGATGAAGGTTCAAACACAATTTAGGTCAAAGGTTAAAGAAGTCTGCCACTTCAGTGGACAGAGAAGGGTTTTGAAGGTTGCGGCTGAGGCCTGGTGGCCGAGCCAGGCAAGGAAGACAGAGGATAAAGGAGACACAGCTCCTCCCTCCCTTATCTGCCTCTGGTTTCCTTAAGAACTAATGTCCATTAAATTCCTCTCCCTTAATAAAGAAGAGAAATTCACAACAACCAAAAAAGTAAATCCTGTCTTTGTTCTGGCAAACTAGGTCAGCATCATGTGTTCCTGCTGTCAGTTTTCTGCAGTGTGGGCTCACAATGAGTCACAGGTATTTATGAAACTGTGCTTGATTAAACTTTTCCTTTTTCCCCATCTGAGGGCTCCAGTGTCTCTTAGTCAGAGAGAGATTGAGTTGGCGGATGTTTCTCTCGGAAGACTCCTAAGTGAAGACAGCAGATCTGAGGACTACCTTTGCACCAGCTTGATTTGGAACCGAAGCACCACAAACAGATACGCTGCCTGCCGAGATGCCACTGCCACATAAAAGCAGCTTAGCGGCATGGAAACTTTATTTTTTTTACAAACCGTTTTAATGGGATTGGATTCAGTGCTATAAATTTCCACTAAGTCTGCCTTTTAAAAAAAAAGAAATTCATTCACATTTTCCCCAGACTCTGGTTCTCTCCCCAGACTCATCAATATTGCCATTTAGCACTCTGTGTTGATTCTAAAGCCAAGATAAGGATTTTCTTATATAAGCAGTAAGACAATAGCCGTCTTTGGATATAGTTCCGAGGCATCAAAGAAGAGTAACACAGGCTATAGATGTCAGTGCAAATACAGAAAGCAAATCTCCCCTCCACGAGCAGACGAGGTGGCATTCATGACTTCCATGTGCACAGCCTCAGAAATGGAGACAAGGGTTCCCAGGGCAAGGTTTTTGTAAAGGAGGACTCAATAATCAGTACAAAAGATGATTTCACGTGTGTGGTCCCATTGCTAGAGCCAGGGAATAAGAGCTAGGAATTCTTGGGTCTTGTGATTACATCTACTCTCTGCGCACTGGAGCTTTCGTTATTCTCCACCTCTGTTTTTCATGACTATAAATGAGTATGACTCAGCTATCAGGCAGCACAAAAAAACGACAGGAGGGACAATATTTTCCCTCCACATTAGTGAGGCTCTCAGAAATACCTTGATGCATACCTTTTCCTGTTCAAATACGTAGAAGACTGTGCCAGGCATGGAGCTGGCGTCCTAGAGTGAGCAGATATTCTCCAGGTCACACAGCTGTGACGCCAGGTCCCCACTTCTCTTTTCATGTGTCCCCAAAGCTTCTTGAGCTGTGTTAGAAAGATGCATTGCCATTGGTTAGAAGTGCTTCTGTCTTAAAAGAAAAATTCTCGCCTCAAACTACAGATAAGTCCATTTGAGAGGGAATTAAAGAATAGGGACATGAAGGCAAGCATTGGGTTTAATTATCCGCACCTACACATCACTCTCAGAAGCTGGCCTCCAGCAGGGCTTCACAAGCAGGGCTTCCATGGATCACCCAGGCATGTAGTTAAATGCAGATTCTGATGCAGAATCTCCGACCCTGAGATTTGGCATTCTAGCAAGGTCCCAGGTGATGCGATGCTGTGGTTCTCTGGACCACACTTTGGGTAGCAAGAGAATAGACTACACTTTTAGTAGCAAAATATAATTTGTGGCTCAAATCCTGGTACCAACAGTTGTCATCACAAGCACCAGTTACTTAATATAACTAAGCTTCAGTTTTTTCTTCTGGAAAAGGGGACTGTTACGAGTATTAACTAAGATGGTGTGTTAGAAATCCAGACGAGAACTGATGAAGGTCTGCGAGAAGGTAAAATAGGGGTGGAAATAAGGGGAAATGCTCCTGAGATGTTAAGGAGGTCGAATGAAGAGGATTGACTGAGTGTGGAAAGAGTCGAGGGTGAGCCCCAGATTTTAGTCATGGACATCCAGGTGGGTGGGGTCACACTCACTGAACACAGAAGGTACGTGTGATGAGTGAGGAGAGGGTTGCACTGGGGAGAAGTGATGGATATAATTCTGCACACTTTGAGTTGTGGGTCTGGGCTAGAGATATAGGTTTGGTAGAGCTCACCGAGGGAAACACTGTGGGGTGACAAGGGAGGAGAAACCGGACAGAACCCTGGCAAACACTCATGTTCAGGGAGTAAGTGGCAGAAGGGAAGCCACAAAAGAGACTGAGAAAGAAGTGTCGGAAAAGCGGGAGTAAAACCAGGAAAGCGTGGTGCCCTTCTGCTGGGCGGTGGGAATGGGAACACTGACCAAGATGGGATGAGTAGGAAAGGAACCATGTTCGGGAGAGAAGATGATAATTGCACGCTGGCTACGCTGATTTTGAGATGTGGAACGACGAAGCGTGGGTTTTTGGAAATACAAGATAGATGTACCAGAAGCACTAGGCAAAGACCTTTAGGAGATGGCAACATTTGGACGCAACCATAAAGACCAGAAGGGTGAGGGGGCAGCAGTTAGGGAGCGTGTGGGGGAAAGGAGCCAGAAAATATAGACAGGGAGGCTCAGAGACAGTGTGGCAGCTAGAACACAGGGATTCACAAAGGCGGAGAGGCCAGTTTCATAGTCAATTTTCATTTTAAAAATGTGGCAGTTAGAAAAGCTCTAAGAAACCTTCCTCCATGAAAAAGAAAAATTTAAATCTTTTAAGACAGTATCATAAGAGATTGAAAACATCAGTGGAAATTTGAAGGGAACCTTTAAATTTGTGTCTCTATAATAACAACCCTGCTAAATGAAAAGTTCAATAAAGCAACTCTTTTGTAAGCAAAATGGCAAACAGCTAACCTGAATACTTTTTGACAGAACAGGCCAAACTGCTGGATGATTTTAAGAAGTCCACATGGGCTTGAGACATTCATTGTGCTCCTTTTGGTACAGAATTTTGGGGTGTCCTTTCTACATTAGCTCTGATGATACACTTTAGGTGACAGACTTTATTACTCTTTTAATTATCCCTGCTCTTGCAGTGACCAGAAAGTCAACATCAGTCCCTAGATCTAGAAACCGTCAAGAAAAAATTCTAATACGGTACAGAACACCGTACGAAGTGCGGTCAAAATGAACACTAAGCCTTGGGAATATGACCTTGTCTCGTTCATCCTGCCATCCCAGATGTTCACAGACCCAGGACCCAGCCCACAGAGACACTTACTTCACAAACGTTTGTTGAATAAAAGGCAACATAAAATATTGCATTTAACAAGCTCTGCTCAAATCCCACTACTTCAGAGGGCTTTTCCTGACGAATCCCACTCTCAGAAGGCACTTTGTACTCATGGATTTCTATATAAGCTTTTAATCTTGCCATCTTGCAATTATTATTATTCATGTGTTGTTTTTAATTATTCCCTTATTAATTTGTGTGTGTGTGTGTGCGTGCTCACACACATGCACGTGTGCTTCACTTCTTCAATTGACTACAGGTCCCTTAAGTCAGATCCTTTATTTTCCTCTGTTTTGAATTCCCGAAGTGCCTTGCACAGGTCTGGGCACAGTGGATGCTTAAAAATACTTGTCAGTGAAGTATCTCTCCTCTTCCTGGACTGCACTGTCAAATATTTTAAGCACTGACAATAATTCCTTTGCCCCTAGTATATGTGCTTTTCTACTTGACAGAAAAATGAAAAATTAGAAATACTTGAGTGCTAATATTTTGTAATAGAATGAATTTCTAAAAGAATTAAGATGATTCTACCCTAGAAGTCTTGTAGAGCCTTTACTTTTTGCCAGCACGCTGCCACATATACCTAAAGGCTAATGTTAGGTAGATAATACATCACATCCAAGCTGGAGCTCTTTCACATCAAATACATACAGCACTTTATTTCTGTAGATCATAGGTAGACCCATGTTCCCAATTTCACATGCAAACATATATATTATGGGAAGGATCCAAAGCAACAATCATAACAACTAAATGGATTCCTTAAGATTTACTTAAAAATAGACATTTCCCTGATGAGCATTCATTTCAGTAAGATCCTTTTTGGAAGCACAAAGTTTTCCAAGGCACAGAAGAATCCATTTTTCTGTTACATGCAACAATATTAAAAAGGGCTAGGGACTCCCTGATCATATTTAGGGGAATACAAACATCAAAAGGCAAGCTCTGTTTTTACTGTGATAACCATAATTATAGCCTTCACATAATTATACAACTAAACTATATGCCTTTTATCAGCTTAGCATAGAATTCACTCATTCATTCAACAAATATTTATGGAGCACCTACTATATGTCAGGTGCTGATCTAGGTGCTGAGGATACATGATAAGACAAAACAAAATATCTATCTTCAGCTAACACATTCTGGTTTAATAAAATACTAGTAGCCCAATGGCATTATATTTTTAAACTAAAAGAAATGGCTAAGGGCTTAATTTTTTTTTTCAGAATTGCTGAATATTTAAAATTAGGAATAACACTATGGTAAATTGAGGAGATAATTGTAATTTTATATAAAAACTTGAAAATATTTTTTGATGCAGTATTTTAAGTCCAGCAAATAATAATCACATAAAAGAAGCACTACCTATTCTTACTTAAGGGGCATATTGAGCCTCTTAGGAAATGAGGCTTCTAATTTTTAGGCTTTTATGACAGATTACTTGTGGTCATCTATAACATACAGCCTGATTAAATACCAGGTTAATTAAAATATGATCTTCCTAGGATTTATAATGAAGAATTTACTTACTAAACTTCTTTGACCTATCAAAATGAGTTTCAATCCAGACTTAGAAGCTACTAAGATGAACAGTCTTCCGGTGCCAAGTTCTTAACTCTAGCCCCACACAGATAGCTACGTTTTGAAAAGAAGACCATTTGAGTGATGGATTCTTTTGGCCTCCATGTTGACCTTATTGTTCTGTTTCCCAAAGCTGTTCATGTTGTGGTTATTGTAATAAAGCTCAGCTATTGAAAACCTGAAGCTACACATCATAGCGTGTGCTTACTGTATGACATGTTTATTATTTTTCTTTCTGTTGGTTTCACGGTACATTCCCACGGTGGCACAAGAGTCACAATACGTATTTGTTTTTGAGGTGTCTGAGTTGGCTCAGAGGTAGACAACAGGGCTAGCCTCACCTGTGGTGAATTAGAATTCCAAGAACTGTAAAGGACCCAAGGAGACCCTAATACCTTTGAGCAATATGGCCCAATTTTCCTAGACAAAGATTTTGATTCAAAGTTCATTTATTAGTAGGACTATTAGTTGGTTTGTCTCCTTCCTCTGTTACAAACAAGAACAGATGAGTTAGGTTACGGGGATGTCAATGTTCTAATCTTCAACTCTTCACCATTCCCTTATAATTCACCCTTTTTGAGAGAATAGATCCTTTAGTGGCATCATTTATTCTGGTGTAAGAAAGTCCAGCTTGTTGATTGCTATGAGGAGAGAAAAGTCAACTATTGTTTGTTGATATTACTTAATACAGGAGCTGTTATCCCATAAAAAATACTTAACTTATTTTTAACTTTTGCTTAAAAATGTTTTAGAAACAAATAGAGTTGATTCTCTAGTTAAAATATCAAAAAATCTACTCGGTCAGTATTTTTTTTTTTTTTTTTTTTGATATTGACCAACTATCAAAATTTTTGATACTGACCAAGCTATTTTATCACTTTTTTTTTTTTTTTTTTTTTTTGCCCCATTAGGTACTTTGGCTTTCTCATTGGTTCTTGATTAAAGTTCCTTGGATTGCCTCAAAGTGCAATCCCTTGGACAAATTTAGTTGCCTTTAAAAAAACACCAGCAATAGAAAGCACACTAGGAAAACAAGCATTATTCTAAGAAGCAGCAACCCTGGAAAGACAGTTTTGTTAGTGGAAACACATTAGTCTTGCACAAACTAAGCAGTGATGATATTTACAGAGCAGTTTATAAAAGGTCAAATGCCCGTCTTCTGCCAGCAAGTGATGCATGACCTTGTAAAAGGAAAAGTAGGTTTTCAAATGGTGGCCCATGGACATGTTTTCAGGAATCTGTGACTTTTAGGATGTTGAAAATATTTTTAATCGTTGCATCTCACTAACAGAATAAAGATTTTTAAAAAATCAACCTTTTAGGAGTTATCAAGACAGAACTTTTCGGGCTTCCCTGGTGGTGCAGTGGCTAAGAATCCACCTGCCAATGCAGAGGACACGGGTTCAAGCCCTGGGCCGGGAAGATCCCACATGCCGTGGAGCAACTAAGCCCATGAGCCACAATTACTGAGCCTGCAAGCCACAACTACTGAACCGGCGTGCCACAACTACTGAAGCCTGAACACCTAGAGTCGAGGCTCCGCAACGAGAGAAGCTGCAACGAAGACCCAACGCAGCCAATAAATAAATAAATAAATAAATAAGAGGGTTAACATAAATTATATATAAAAAAAAAAGACAGAACCTTTCTTTGCAGTTATAATTCTCAATTGAAAGACATTGATGTAGAAAAAGATCCTCATTTTTAAGTCAGTGTTTCCCAAAGTGGACTCCTCTGATGTATTGTGGGGTGTGTGAAGATAATTCTATGCTTTTAAAAGGGGTCCTGGCATTATTCAAGTTTGAGAACCAGAGCTCTGCTGCGTGAACCGCTCGCTCCCTGCTGCAGAAGAGGCCGGCAAAGGTAGAGGGCGCCACCGTGAGGCTCCCATTTCAACGCTTGTCATTTCAATTGTGGTGGGTTAGAGATCACAGGAAGCAGTGCTATCTGTTGAAGAGACATCAGACAGTGTAGTAAAAAGGGTAATCCATTTATTTTTAGAGAAGTTTTCCACTCAGAGATCATACACACTGCAGATCACAGAAACACATGCAAGCATGAAATTTAATTTTTAGGAACTCTTTCCTGGGGCTTCCATAGAAAGCAACAGTGAAAGGAAAATGATAATCATGACAAGGAAATTATAGAGAGGTTGAGGGGAAATGAAAAACGTGTAGTTAAAAAATTTTTTTAATGAAGAATCATGCAAGTGGCATTATTTTAGCTCAACAGAGATAAATTTAACATCACAGAGACACTTTAAAACTTTAAAACAGTCAAGAAAAAATGATGCACATGTTTTTTCCCCCATGTGATTTTTTCCCCCTAGTCACAATTATAATTTATAAATGTGATAAATATTGACTTACTAGGCTTCCAACAGATGGAATGAAACATGTAGTAAAACAAAAGCAATACATTTGTGCTTTTGGCATGAAATGAGTGAGAGATTAAGCTGAGGCTTCCCTAGATTATTAACGGGAAACAAAGTGGATAATACTAGTGTTTATGCACAACTGCATGCCGTTTTCAGCAGATAAATACAACAAATTTTTAAAAATTCAACCATTATTTTTTTCCAGGGTGATAATTCCCTTTCCTGTACTTTTCCATTAAAAAAAAAAAATCACTGAAAAATAATAATAAAAAAGTTTATATTGCATGTCTTCAACTAAACTCTCAGTGAAGATTTATTTCAAAAGAGAATTAAGATTTGGCATGTCTAACAGTGCTAAGAAAGAATACCAGTGCAGCAGAATACTGACTTACTGAAATTCCCCAGTATTTAGCAAATATGTCCAACAGACATATTTCGAAACTTACACTCAAATCTTCCCTGATGGCAAAAGGCACAATGCAATGGAAATTCAAATTGTAGATGAACTAATTAATAACTATGACATGATATGGTCACACTGGCACATGAGAGACTTTTCCTCAATTGAAAAATCTTTGGAATGAACTTTTAGCTGAAGAACAGGCCAAAATGGCAATTTTTCCTTGAAAGTATTGGATGAAATAACGTATGAAGAAAATGTGAAAATCCATTTACCAATGTTTCGGTATATATAGATATAGCTATAGATATATAGATATATGCACACACATATTCTCTCTCTATATATATAGAGAGAAATTTTATATATCTATATATCTATATATACATATATATACTTTTTTTTTTTTTTTTTTTTTTTAACAAAGGTTGCTACCTTTGTTGCATTGATATAATGCTCTAGGTCCAGTGGAAAGAAGGGAGCTCTCAAGGAACTAATTTCTCACATGTCAGGTTTTCTAAACCGTCATCACGGCAACAAAATAATTTGTCAAATTCTTAAAATTTACAGTCATCCCAGACACAAGAAATTTTGACCGAATTTGCGCCTTCACACGGAGCTAATCTCACTCCCGTAGCTGTAAACATGATGGCCGAAGTGACAGCCTGGCTACAAATCTGTCTGGCAGCTTCATTAGACATCTCTCGCCTGACTGATTAAACTACATTTAAGACCCACTTTTATTTTTCCGAGCCTTTTGTTTAAATTAAAAGGTCATGTTTTCAAGCAAATGATCTGCTGCTCCCCTCAATCCAGCACCATAATACAGTTACATTATTACTAGTATGACCCCAAGTGATGAGTCAGCTGGCCAGGCACATGGGCCCCAGCCCCTCCCTGGGGGACAGCAGGACACCGGGGAGGGGGCTGTTTATTTACTTGCAGTAGAACCTAGTGAGGAGGCCTGGCTGGGGAACCATCAACTTGTTCCTTCCCAACAAAATCCTAATGGAGTCCTAAAGGGAAAACTGGGTTCAATATGTAGGACACACCTGCAATTTGGAAATCCTTCCTTTCAAATTTTGGCAGTGGCTTTTTTCTTTAAGTGGACACCATTTCACAAACCTCCATATTTTATCACGGTCCATTTAATTTTTCTTTTTTTTAATTGAAGTAAAGTTGAATTTCAATGTTGTATGAATTTCTGCTGTACAGTGAAGTGACTCAGCTATACATACATATGCATTCTTTTTCATATTCTTTGCCATCATGGTTTATCACAGGATATTGAATCTAGTTCCCTGTGCTATACAGTAGGACCTTGTTGTTTATCCATTCTATATATACCAGTTTGCATCTGCTAATCCCAAACTCCCACTGTCCATTTTTTTAAAAACAACCAATCAACTTTCTCAGATAATGAATTATTGCATCAAGAAAATAGAAACATACACCACACTTTAAATAATATATGCTAACTTTTTACTGTAATGAATCAAGAGGTTTATGTTATGTACAAAACAGAGAGCAGGCCCACCCTCATGAACCCCTCCTACGGGCCTTCAAGCCAAACAAGGAAACTTCACTTACTCTGTCCTGAGATTTTTCTGTTGGTGTGATGGCAGATACAGAAGAACCATCCGAGAGATAGACCATTACTGAGCTATTTTAACTTTGTGGGCGACCACTGAAGGCTATGTCCCATACATTTCACAGCAGGCCCAAGATGAGGAATCTAAAAACTAGAGACTGCAGATGTGGGAAATCTCTGCTTTAACGCAAGAGAGGAAGAAACTGTGTCTGTTTGCAGCCCTGTTTTTCCCCTTATCTCACATGGTTTATATTGTTTATAATGCCTGCCTTTATTTCATAATGTATTTGCCATGCCTCAGTGTGAGACCAATTCCTTTGTCATGAAGTGGATGAAAGAAGCCAGGTCAGGAAGCATCTACACAGGTGTGGGATTGATGCTGGGAACGAAAGTCTTATTTCCTAGTGCTGATATTTTTCATCTGTTAGTTATAGAATTTTGAGCTTTTATCTGTTATTAAATTCTATGCAAAATTGATTTTTGGATTAGATTTTGTCCTTTTTTTTTTTTTTTACATTTTCAGTTGTAATTAAATCCTCCATAATCATCAAGGGTTGAGTAGAACTGCTGTTGGCAAACTCCTACTGAGCGTCAGTACTCGGTGTGAACAGGGTTAGTGAACCATGTTAAAGAAGTAGTATTGCCTTTTCATTTTCATTTCAATGAGATTCAATTTATAATAAATAAATTTGCATATTGATACTGCAAATAAAATCCAAAAATTTAGAACGCACACACACACACACACACACACAGACACATACACACACGTTTTCACATACTTGAAATGTAAACAGTTTCCAGTTCTTTGAGAATATTGTTAGGCTGTCTGAACCACAAAGCCCAAGTTCTGGACACACATTCATGTCAGCCTATTTGTGGGAGACTTTGCCGCCGTTGATGTGTGGGGAGTTCACACGTGGGCATTGATGAGAAAAGAGAATCAAGATTTTTTTTAAACTTAAAGGATTTTTTCGAGTTTTATTTCTCTAACTTTCTGATGCTGAAAATCAAAACAAAACAAAACAAGAAAGCTAGTTATAGAAAACAAAATTCCTTTACTGATATCAAGTCATTATTTAACCTGAATAATATAAATCAGTTTAAATACAATGGGTTTTAAATGATTCTGACACCTAAAAGTTAGATTCATAATGAAAATATCTTTTGAAAGGTACAGAATTCTAAAATTATTTATCTGCTTGCAAATTTCATTAACGAAGAAATTAGTTTTAAGCTTTTTTTTGTCATAAAAGTATATTAACACATACTCTAACTGAGGATCACTTGAGATGTTACGTGAGTACATTCCTGTTAGTTTTGTATAGTTCAAACTCCAAAGTAATTTTAAACTGTAAAACTGATATAAATCACGTAAATAAGGAAACACATACGTAAAGTGCTTTGAACCTAGCTATTGTCTAGCAAATGTTGGTTGTTGTTACTTAGTTATTGGAGTAGTTTCTAGATAAATATCTGACTGCTAATGATCAAAGTAATTGATCTTCTACAGCTTCTATTCCTGATCCTATATTTCAATAAAATAAGCCAATCATTACTGATAGAAAACAAAAAAATAGTAATAAGTAAAAGTAAATAATTTCAAAATGTTTTCAGATATCAAAACCTTCTTAAAATTAAGTTAGTGTCAACAATTTTAGGTTAGATGCAAAAATTCTCCCCACATAACAGTGCCAGATTGGCAGGGAGAAGGGGTGATATTTCTCTAGTTTCATATGATGTTTTTAATCTGAAAGTAAGAGTCTATTTGAAAATCTCCACCAAGTAGATCTGAATCCAAATAACTTACAGTTTGTTCCATTCATTAATCATGTAAGCTCTAAATATGTTTTTGAAAAAAAGTATATTAATATTGATGGACGTATTTGGCAAAGCAATACCAGCTATACACAAAAGCCATTTTAAACAGCCTCTTTAATAAGGCAGGAGATGAAAAATACCAGCTCACAATAGTATGTGTTTAATTAGGAGGTATACTGTACTTAGAGACATTCTAATGAATAATAAATGATGTTTTATTTCCTGTGTCTGAGACACAAAGCCAAATAATCAAGAATCAAAGCAACTCAAAGTATTAGGTAACAATCAGTAAACTTGGGCAAGATCCTTTTCCCTCTCAAGTTTAATTGGCTCATTGTTCCCAGGAACTATAAACCATGGGGTTGGTGGCAGTGCTGAAGTTTACTTCTATAAAGGAAGATTAACATATTCTGGAACTTTACACTAATCCTTGTTTTGAGTTAACTCAAGCAGATTGGATTAGTAATTCTTACCTACCACCCACTAGAAGAGACCCGGCTTCGCTTCTTTGACAACCAGTGGCATTGTACACTTTCTGTGCAGTATCCCCCACTGAAAACATTCTCGGGAAAGAAACTGTGTTACGGGAAAAAGGAAAAGTTTTACACGAGGGGGGCAAGAACCAAGGCCTCTCAAAGCCGAACCCAGTTAGTTTTTCTATTATCAGCTTGGTGCACATTTGGTTAATTCAGGCAGTGGTGGGCTATTCTGAGAAGTTCATTAAATATCTCCTCGTCACTGAATTGGCTTTTCTCTGCTCCCCATCTGGGGAGGGCTGCGGGCAGAAAGGCAAGAGGAAGGGCTTCTCCCTCACAACCTTCTAGAACCATTTCCATACCCTTTCTTTCCTCGTATTCCCTCATCTCTCAGATATGAACTAAAAATAAAGAAAGAAAGAAATCAACTACTGAACGATTCTCTAGGGCAATGGTTACTAACGCCTGCTTTTATGACTGCAATGAATTTATACACCTATTGATGTGGAGTCTTTACAGAAAGAACACCAACAAAATCAAGTTCTGCCCGACTCTTCAAGAAAGATGCTCTTGGCCTGTAGGTTCAGATCTCATAGGCCTATGTTTGCTACCGTGTGCCTGAAGAATTTTGATTTTCCATTTGTAAATAAATAGCTTAAAATATCTTTTTTCTGGTTTTATTGAGATACAGTTGACATACAGCACTAAGTTTAATGAATTGACTTACATATATTGTGAAATGATTACCTCAGTGAGTTTAGTTAACATCTACCATCTCCTATAGATACAAAACAAAAGAAAAAGAAAAAAATTTTTTCCCTTGCGATGAGAACTCCTAGGGTTTACTCTCCCAGCAACTTTCAAATATACCATACAGCCATGTAAGCATAGTTTTCGTGTTGTAATTACATCCCTTGCACTTATTTATATTATAGCTGGAATTTTGTACCTTTAGACTACCTTTATCCAACTCTCTTTTTATTCCTTTCTTTAACTTTCTAAATGCCTTAAACTGGAAACCACAACTCTTCATGAACTTCTTCCTTTCTCTAAAGAATAATGTCATAAAAATCCACTCTGTCCTCATTTTCTTGGTTGCTTTTGCTACAGAGCAGCCAGATGGCCCTTTTGTAATGATGAGGCATAGTTAATTACTGTTTTTACTATTTAAAATGATTAGAAACACATAAAATATTCATATTTCATTTTATAAGTAAAAGTCTAAATATTAACTGTTGCTTTACTCTAAATAATCAAAATAATATAATCTGAAGCAGAATTGACAATAAGCTAATTTTAAAAATTAATCTGATGTTTAAGATTACTTGACCTCATTCCTTTCAGTGGACCCTAGCCAAATGAAAACAACTACCTACCAATCATTAAACGGGGAATACTGATCTATGATTTTGAGGAATTTGAAAGGAGTAAAGGGAAGGATAATTACTTAGCATCTACTCGGCGTCCAGGCACTGGCTAAGCAGTTTATATACAATCCTGAGTGAAATGGACATGTTTCCCAGGTGTACAGATGCAGACGCTGGGAAGTTAGATAATGTACCCAGGTCCATACAGAAAGAGTGAGGATTTGAACCCAGGTCGACTGGTCTCCAATACTCATATTTTTCAGTACCAAGTGCCTTTATGTTTCAGATAATATCATTTTGAGAGCTAGATGTTAAAAAGTTTAAAACACTGAACAGTAAATGAACTAACTTAAATACACTTTCACCACCTGCACATGACATTGACTGAAGGAAGAGGAGGAAGGAGAGGTGGGCCTGAGAGATGAGCTTTGAGCAAGACCTCCTCCTAGAAGGGCAGGCCTAAGTAGGACTTGGAAGCATTTTTGCTTATGGTAATGGATACTTAGACACCTGCTACAGGGATCTCTGAATCCATGGAGGTGAAGGCTTCAAGCAAGAGCATCACTCCTAAATGGTGCTTCCTTCTCCTTCCCACCCCCGTCCTTCTCACCACTGTCTGTTCAACGCTGGCCTAGAAAACGAGCCAAGCCATCCTCCTGGCCTGTGGAGGAAGAGCACACAGCAGCCAGGGTCCAAGACCCAGACCCTCCCCATAACCCTATCTGTCTCTTAGTAGTGCGTCAATCCCATTTTCACTGGCTCCGAAATGGTCCCGTGATGTCCGTGTCCCCCCTCCCTCTCTCCAGCCCCTCACTGGTCCTCTGCCAGCACTGCTGGCCTCACCTTTCAGTTCGGGGTCTCCCAGGAGCCTCAGATAGCAAGTCTCCCACCTGGCCCCCCGCTGGCCTTCTAGGGCTCACGGTCTCACCCACCTCTCATGCTCTCTTTCTGGCATGGGGAGTCCTCCCCACCACACTCCAGCTCAGGCAGCCCTGGCAAGAATGAGGCACCAGCGCTGTAGTGTGAACACTGTGAACAAGGGTTCACTCTTCCTGTCGCCCCTACCCACACCAGCACTCTGGCAGTGGGGTTGGGTCGGGGCATGTCCTCCCCAAAACTTCCACCACACTTCCTGCTCCTTCTCCTTTCTACCTCCCCTTTTCACCTTGTTAGGGAAGGAAAGTAAAGAGGAAAAAGGAGACAATATAAAAATAAGTCAATCTTGCTAGAGTAGAAAGTAACTCAGAGGCCCATAGACTAAAGTGAGGAACTTTGAAGAAAAGAGGGGAGAGGAGGGAGGGGAGGACGGGGAGGGGAGGGGATACTCCAGGGCCCAAGTCCCTCCCTGCCAGGGATGGGTGAGCCAGGCTTCTCGTCCCTCCTTGTGTGGTGGCTGTGACGTCTGGGACACCTGATTCGGAGGTGCTGCTTTCCTTCCCTGAAGAAGGACACCTCACAGAGAAGGGGAGGAGGGGAGGCAGCAGCTGGTCTGAAAACTTAGACGCTTCCCTGTCCCTACTAGTAACACTGGGGTGTCAGGCTCCCCTGTCCCCACTCCACACCGGGATCTGGGTGTAGGTCCCTGCAGAAGTCTCAGAGAAACTCCCGCTTTATTGCCCCTCCTTCTGCTGGATGGGACCCTGTTTAAGTCTCTTGTAAGTCGTGTGCCCGTGTATGCCCAGCAACCGGCAGGACAGTTTCGACTAGGCACACATGTAAGTGTCAGATGACTTGTTAAGACATCTGCTCTGGATCACGGCTCTAACCGCGCATCTGCCCAGTCTTCTGAGTGGTCTGCTCAGGAAGCACGGGTGGCCACTCACCACCTGAAAAAAATGAAGAGGCCCATCGCTTTCGTGCGTGTTTGTTACGACTGTTGCTTTGCTCCTGCTGTTTTCTGTGACACTCAACATTCACCGAGTGCCTGCCTTGCTCTACCGCACTAGGAACATGAAGATCTGAGACTTGTCCTCACAGGGCTCACAGTTTAGTAGATGACAGCAAGTTTGACTAAGGGAATGAAGTGGAATAAAAAAGCACTATCCAAGTTAGTGCTACTAACAGGTGTCCATGCACTTGTTCTTGAGTGTTAATTACTAGTGACCCCTTTCAGTCTCAAAAATGTCCCATTTTAAAGGATAAATTATATAGTTACCCTAGCTGTTGGGTGAGTACACACACACACACACACACACACACACACACACACACACACACTCTCTCTCACATACACACATTACCATCAGCCAAAGTCCAGAGCTTTCCTTAAAGACATGTCTACCCAAGCAACCCTGTCAGGGCATATAATAAGTTTCTGTGAAACGGAAGGGATGAACAACTACATTCTAACCTTTCCTCTTAAGTCACGTGCCATGATTAGAGTGGGAAATAGAAAGCAAGCTTGCCTTTGTTAGTTGCCTCCTTCCTGTGTCAGCCAGGGATGGCAAATAGGTTTCGGAGGTGTGTCGTCCCAGCAAGTGACAGTGTCTGTGGGAGTGTCCTGTGGAAGACTGTGAGCTTTGTCCATGCTCAGTTGCACAGAGAGCCACAACTGACCCACAATGTCGGCAGCATTTGCAGAAGCAGCTCTGGATTAGTTCGACTCGAAAACACGATTTTGGTTTCTGAGTATACTTTACAGACTAAATTTCAAGACTTCAGCTTTATTTAATAAACTCTGCCATTTGTCTTGGTTCTTTCTTTTTCTGCTTCCTCAGTATTCTTTTTGGTCCATGCTCGTGAAGAAAATTATCTGACATTGCATTCAGACAATTTTTTTTTCTTTTTCCTGCCCTGTAAATGTTTAAATCCATAGAATATTCTTTGAATATGCACTGGGGAGTAGCCCCATGTATTAGTCAAGATTCTTTGGGGGTGCTAGTGAAGGAAAACCAGGTCAAGCTAGTTTAAGCCTTAAAAGGTATTTGATTGGCTCACTCAAATGAGAAGTACAAAACTAGCTTCAAGTATGGCAGAATCCAGGGGCAAATGTCATCCAAACTTTCTCTGTCTCTCAGATTTGCTTCCACTAAATGTGGGCCTCATTAATTCTCTTGTTTTGCAAATGTCCTTCCTCAAGGGGTCCGGGGAAGATGGCTGCCAGCAGTTCCCAAACACATACACACATATACAGTCGCACATTAAACGGAGAAGGAATGCTAGGAACAAATGCCAAATGACATGCCATACTTCACTAAGACCCCTTCTGTTTTCTCTTTCTTCCTTCTCTTTCCTTCTTTCCTTTCTTCCTTCCTTTCTTTTTTTCTTTAAAATTTTCAGCATTTTAACACCTCTGAAATCAGAATGTATCTTAAACTTGCTGTTACCAGGTGGCAGTTGAGACATAGTTGTCTTTACCTGGACATGTGCATCAAAACTTGCAGAATTGGTGTCCATGGCTTGGGAAAAAAATCCCAAGACTCTAATAGAGCACTCTTTCTAGAAGTACTGCATCACTGATATTCTTGATGGTACTAAGAACACTGGGTGAAAAAACATGTATGGCAACAACTGCAAGTCCAAAAATGATTCAGAAGAATTGAACACTGCATATAAGGAAGTTTTAGAAATATCATTAGACTTGTTTATATCTTCTTTTTATTTATACACAAGAGTAAGACATCATAGAATTCAGTATCTAAATAAGTCTTAAAGAGTTCTATTAGTAAATATAAAATAAAATTTCATAATTATGCAATTTACAACCAAGGGCACCTTAGTGTAAACGAAATAGGTGGTGTCTACAAATCCACATGCATTTTCTACTGACAGAATAGGATTATCACAAGTCCCAAGTCTAATCTGATAGAAGTGTTATTCTATGGTGTTATAATAGTATTCCTGACCTGCACTAAAATTGCTTTCATTGAGCTATCATTGACATATAACATTATATTAGTTTAAGTTGTACAACATAATGACTTGATATTCATATATATTGCAAAATGATCGCCATGATAGTCCAGTTAACATCCGATCTGCATTTTACAGTTTACATGTGAGATCATGGAGAGGGAAACAGCAGAGCTTCCTCGGGCTGGTATAGTGGAAAGGGCTTGGGATTCTAACTCCCAATTCTCACTCTCACCGGCAAACTTAGGGGACTCAACTCACCTCTCTGGACCTCAGTTTCCTTATCTGTTACAGAAATTGCATGATCACTAAGATCACTTCTGGTTATAAAACATTTAAATCTAATGATGGCATATGCTATATAAACCTAGTGTTCTATTGTAGAGCTACATTGATCATTTTAGAATTTGTCAAGCATGACAACTGTATCACAAAGAAAATTTAGTAGTAATTCATATTACCTATTAGAGCAGCAACACCCACAGTTTTTCCTAAATCCATCAAAATAGCACAAAATGCTAGGTTAAGCATTATTAAATTGTTTTTCTTTTAACCTGCCTATGATAAACACACCAAGATATCCAGTGTAAGTGCTAATGAGTTTAGCATTGTTAGGCAACATAAGGAAACAGTAATTCCTGACTCTAAGTTCTGCAGGTTGATTCTGTACATGCAGAAAATGTGTCAGTCAATTTCTTATTCTTTTCTCAAAGAATCAAGAGAAGGAAGTGGTCACCAGGTAAACAGGCTAGACCGAATGCACCCCACAGCTAAGAATCAGAGTGCAAAGAAAAAAACAGCTTGGGCTGCAGAAGTACATGAAGTTTCTGTTAAAGCACAATGCAGACTAGACATTCAAGTTTACAAAAAGTCTTACCAACCAAGAAAAGAAGAAAACATGTGATAGATGTATTGCAACCTAACGACAGTAACAGCCTTTCTAATGAGGCTGTATGGAATATCAAGGCAGCCATTCCTTATTTTGCCCTAGTTACAGTCTTACTCATTTCTTTTCATCACATCTGCATAAAAACCCCAGGATATTGGTGCTTCTGATTCCTGTAAAACATGTAAACAGTAAGAAGCAGGAAAAAAAAAAAATCTTTACTAAGCTTTGAAGTCCAGTATATGCTAAGTGTGATCCAGAGCAGGTTTTTTTGGTGAGAAAATGGAGGCAATTAAAGAGTGAGTTAGTTATCCAGGGTCACAAAAGGAATCAGTGCCTAGAATTAGAATAAGTCTGACTCCTGAGTCATTGATTACATGAAAAATCGAGTTCTCATGTCAACAATGACTGCATAGGGACTTTCACTAGAGTGCGAAAATTTGGGGATAGACATTAGGACAACTTCCCTAATATGAAAATGTAAGCTAGTAGAGTATGCCAAGAAGGGAGAAGGTACACTCTCTGCCAGTGCAGAAAAGAGGCGCCAGACAATGTGTCGTTCTAGACAACCACTGCTGGCCTGGTATTCCTTTAGACGTGGAAATGTTTGAGTCCTACCCATCGCTCTGAGTGCTTCTTTCTAGTTTCTTTCAATAACTTACACTGCCTTTTACTAGTCCATCATTCTCCTGTGTCTCAAGCTACTTTATCAATAGTATTTTTAAATGTTGTGCCCCAGACTAAGTGTAATACCCCGAGTGGTCTGACTAATAGAGAAGAGTCCACTTAACTCCCTTTTTCTCTGTACTAAAGTATTAGTGCAACCAGTACTCCCTGTGGCTTTTTAATTTTTTGGTAAACTATAGCCGCGTTTCGATGTCAGTCCAAAAACCTGAAGCTCTCATGTGCTATTGTCACAATTTCCCCGTTCCATGCTTGATTTTTGGACCCAAGTGCAGGACTTCATATTTTTTTCTTATTACATTCCTTTCTGTTAGACTTGTCCCATTGAGATATTTTTAGATTCTGATTCTGCCATTTGCAAGTGTGATTAGCATACGCACTAACTACATCATCATCCAAATTATTGATAAAAATGGTGAGAGCAGAGAAGAGAGCCTGGCAATACTGAGGTCTAAACCTCCCTCTTGGGTGACATTTATAAATTAGCCCTTGTATCAGTCAGGGTCCAAACAGGAAAACAGAAACCACCCTGAGTATTTAAAACAGAGAGGATTTAATACATGGGAGTTGTTTCCCAGGCACTAGAAGATCTGAGAAGTCAACCAAGGAACAGTTAGGCAACCAAGAGTAGCAACAACAGGAAGCCATTGTCAGTCGTAGGCTGGAGTACGCATGGGGGCAGGGGTAGTAGAACCTACATAGCAGTGAAAAGTGGAGCCAAGGAGGAGATGCAGCCACTGCTGGAGCGGCCACCCAAGGCACAGAAGCAGGAGGCAAAATACCCCACTCCTCCCTTCCTACCTTTGGCCTAGCCCAGCTGGAAACCAGCTGATGCACGAGCTTAGGCAACACAGCTGGCTTAGGTCAGCCTCTGCGACACAGAGCAGAGAAGCATTCTTGAATCTAAGACAGTTTCTCCATCTTGCTCACAAGAAAATAAGAAAAGAGTTTCTCTTATGGAAATGAAGATCCTTCATCTTTCACCAGATACTCTCTCTCCTGACTACAAACATCTAATGGTTTCTACTTCAGCTCTTTTATGCTGACTGACCATGTGTAGGCCACATATACTTGACACAGGCAAATTTATGAAGCAGAAAGGGTGACAGAACAGATTTGTTTGGCTCAGTCTCTAAAAGCCATCTAATAGCCCTTATTCTCTCCCAAAGTCACCCTAGAGATACACTACAGGAGCACCTCTTAAATTAATGACCACTATGAGGATATATTTTTTTGAATTATCCTAAATATAATTATGTGATTTTATACTATTTCTCTAATCAATGAAAGTTATCCTTTAGAAAACTTTATATAACAAAAACACATTCAAAAAGTATCAGTGTCTGGGGGCACACAGGCTTAGTTGCTCCATGGCACGTGGGATCTTCCCGGACCAGGGATCGAACTCATGCCCCCTGCATTAGCAGGCGGATTCTCAACCACTGCGCCACCAGGGAAGCCCTTGTTGTTCCTTCTGAGTGGAGAACTCACACCCCAGATGTCTACAGGGTTGCCCTCTATACTCCTTTGCTGAAGATTCACTTCTCAGTGAGCCCTTCCTGACTTTCCTGTTCTAAACTGCAATCACCATCTCTCTCTGTAGCATTCCCTCCTCCCCATCTCTGCTTTACTCTTCTCCATAGCACTTTTCACCTTCTGACATAGTTATTTGCTTATTGTCTGTACTTCTTCTAACTCCCCCAAGAATGTAAATTCCAGGAGGCCAGCTTTTCATCTGGTTTGTTCACTAATGTACTCCCAGCCTCTAGAACAGTGCCAGGTATGCAATAAATATTTTTTGAGTGAATGAATGAAAGTCAGGACACTGACAAACTCATTTAGAGCAACTGGCTACTCCCATCATCTCTTCACCCATCTCGGGTTCTCGTTAGTGTCATCTTCCGCAAGCAGGGAGAGCAGGTAAAGAATCATCCCTGCAGCTGGACCAGCAAAGAGAGAACTTCAACATGGCAAGACAAAGAAAAGTAAGCCATTAAGGATCTATTAGAGTTTGTGTACAAATTAATCACAAAGGGTCTGTAGTCAACATTTTAAAACTCAAGATTAAAAAAATCTTGAAAGAGCCAGGTCTAGTTAGAAGTTCTGATTTTAATTGCTGATCCAAGGACTTGTCCCTTCCCCTCACACACCCATGATACTCCTTTAATAAAGTTGCTCTGACTTAACCCTACATGGGTGTAACAACCATATCCTAAGAGCTCTGAGAATTTCCTTTTAACTCATTGAGCCACAGGACACCTTTCCAGCACCTAAGTCAGAAATAATATTTGTTCTAAGAACCTATAAATTTATAAATGCTAAAAAATTAGTCAGAAATGTCATAATGGTGATAAATAAAAATAAATATGATGATTATACATAAATAGTATTTGTTCACAACTATTCCTTTACCTTTTTTCAATCCATAAAGAGGTCTTTAGGGTGATAAAACTGAGAAAACTTGCACTCTTCACACACAGAGTCTTGCCATGAATCTGGTGACCTAATGGTGGCTGGTCGAAATAAATTTGATTGGGCAAATTGTTTATTTCACTGTTCATTTCACAGCCAATAATTATTGGCTTTAAGACGATTTAGTGATCAAGTTGACTTTTTAAGATTTTGAAATATGTATAACTACACAATACTGCATTTTTTTCAGCATGAAGTTTTTTACTGAACATTTTGAATCTAAGCCTTCAGCACAATTGAAATTTTTGCACATTCTTAATGTTAACATTTTGTCTTTTTTTTTTTCAAATAAACCTTCACTCTCTGAATATCACTTCCTTATTCAAACACTTGTCTGTCCTCACTATTAAGTATGTGGCTCTTTTTTATTCAGGGATTTAAAAATTATCTCTCTTTTTATTTTATCTTATAGAAACATTTTACAAGTGTTCAGGTCATTAAAGCATTGCTTAAGATCTATAAGATAAGTCATTGTTATTTCAAAATTAAACATGAAGCTATTTTGCCTGAAAGTCTTTGTTCTGTGTCACTGGGAAGAAGCTCATACAAGTGAACTATGAAATGATCTAAGCTCTTTCGGTCATTCTTTAGGTTCTACCTGTATACAATGCTTATAATTTATTTTAAATACTTTTATAGTTAATAAAAATATAATTAAAAGAAAGATTTAATTGCACCTTTAGTACTAACCTAAAACTGTTTCAAATGACCCCCATTTCATTATTCCACAATAGTCTTTTGTTCTGGCTTTTTCCATCTGTTTGCTAAGCATTTTTCAATGGAAGTCTCAATTAGAAGAAAAAAAGGGAGGGGGGACAATCATTTAATTCAAAAATTAATTTGGAGATCAGGCAACTGACTTAGGCTCATGCCAGCAACTTAAGGCTTTTCAGCCTTGGCCACATGATCCGAAGGAACTGAGCAACAACTGTCTGGCGGCTTTAATCCTCCTTAATTTGAGAGCAAAGAAACTCACATGTGTTTCTAAGAACATTTTCAGAGTACAAGAAGTCCATTTCTGGGGGACACCATCTAATGCCCTTGTTTCGCTGATCTCATGTATTCTAAATTAACTTTTAAACTGCACATAAGCAGAGGGTGGGGTGGGGCAGAGCGGGGGGCAATAACTAACAGCAAGGCAGCTGTCCTGAGTTGTTAAAACAGCTACTGAGGAGCGAAGACTCCCTTCATAACATGACGCGAATTTTCTTTACGTTGTGATAAAGGTGGGCCCAGTCACGGGAAAGACAAAAGTTGGGAATGCTCACCTTATCTTCTCTGAGAAGCTGCTGAAAGGCGCACCCCTGGCAGGCTGCTTCTCCCCCTTTGTGTTGAGCCCTCTAGGTTCACTGGTCTTTAGAACTTAATTAAAATCTGCGGACAATTTTCCAGGAAGTTGATTAAGCCCTTATAGTAAACACATTCTGTTTGGGGGCTTTGATTCTCTCGACTTGTTTTACTTGAGAGGGGAAAAGCTGAAAGACTGAAAAACTGGTGGGACTCCTATGCATTTCAAGTCTGATGAGTTGATAGGCAGCTGAATCCTCAAGACTTTTTATCTGGGGTTTATTCATCAAATGGAAACTCAGGAAACCAGGCAGGATGGGACTTCTTTGGGCAACATTTCAAAATAGAAGCTGTTGTCCCCTGCACTGTGTTCTGCTTTCTTTAGCTTCCTCCCCCTTGGTGCCCATCTCCAGCCGTTCAGAGAACCACCTTCCCTAAAGCAAAAATCCCTCCTTGCCCCTCACTTACACAAAGCCAAACTTACTCTCAAGAAAGAGTCTGATCAAACCCTTCAAACCAAGGAGTAAATAACAGCTGGTATTTCCTGATCTCTCACTTTCTCCCAGGCATTGGTCTAAGCATTTGACATGTATTTCATTTAATTCTCCCAGCAACCCTATAAGATAGGCATTATTCTCATCCCCATTTTACAGATGAGGCTAGGGATTTGCTGAAATTCACACAGGGATTCCAACCCAGGAAGTCTCATTGCAAAGCTCGTCCTCTTAAACACATGATTCTGCAATCATTATGCCTCAGTGCACCGGGACAAGATGACTGGTAACACTTAGTGCATTGCTTTTCCCAGATAGGTTGCACTGGCTAGGGGACACAGCCTTAAGTAAAAGAGTGAGGCTGTAATTGTGTCTGTTTCTAATCCGTGGAGCCTTCCTGAGTTCCCTGAAACCCAATCCTAGGAGCAGTTGCCTATTCTGAACTTGCTATTGGCCTTCATGTACACTAATGAGCCAATTTGGAAACAGAATTAAATAATATTCATAAACCTATGACATAGATTTATGTTAACGATATTCAGGGAATCACAATCCTTTCAGTTATACGAATCTTAAAAGTCATCTATCCAACTTTTCATCCAAAACAGGAACCCCCTTTCCGAATCCTTGAAAGATAGTCTTTACGTCTCTTACTTCCAATGCCAGAGAGCTCATTGTACATCTCAGCTGACTGATCTTCCCTGCTTGTTACAACATTCTTATTCATATTGAGTGCAAACCTGCCTCCCCATAAGTCCAATTTGCATTCAGGGTGAGACAGGTACAGGGCACTGCTTTCCCCTCTCTCCTCAGAACTTTCCAAATAAAATGATATTCTCAAGAGCACTGTCATGGACCAGAGGGGACACATATGGGCCCAGGATTTGAAAGCCTATGAGGCCAGCTCCACCGGCAGCAGCTCTGAGGATAAAACCACTAAGTCTCACCATTTTCCACAGCACTGACATAGCTAGGGAAACTAACTCTGGGAGTTGTCTTCAGTCTCCCCAAGCCACCTGACATCTGCTCTGCCTTCATTCCCCGATCTACACTCTAAATTTCCATGACCTTGATAACATAGCCACCCCTTGACCTCAGCTCCCCCAATCCTGGCTTCTGACAATGACTCACAAAAACAAAAAAAAGAGAGAAGTGTGCGCCTCAAGTGCCTTGGCTGTGTGCTTCACTTTGTTAATGGTAACCTGCTTTCACAGACTCAAACTCTTTGAGGTTTTCAGTATGTGATTCTTTTTGGAACTCATGGCTATATTTTTTAAAAATATTAGCCACTGTGATAAAAACAAGCAACAAATCAATAAGAAATTGCCTTTAAGATTTGAATAAAGAAAAGGAACCTTCTGTGAATGAGATGTCTGCCCCCAAAAATGAGTCTAGTTTGCTTCAGTTTCGATGAGCTGATTTCTGGAAACTAGGCATCTTTATCAAAGGAAAAAAGGGTCTACGTAATTTCTGGAACTAAATTATGAAAGGCTGAGGGGACAACAAGAGGGACTCACATCTTGACCTCCCAACTCAGACCTAGAGTTTACCTCGTCCAGGAGGCAGCTCTGGAGCGGGGCCAGGTATTCAGCCTTAATGTAGAAACTCAGCTGATGAAGAAGCACCACGAAAGTAATTAAAACAGGATAGGAGAAGGCACAGGAAGTTCTGAAATCTCTCCACTGTTGATGACAGCCAAGTTCTGGGCTGTTGCCTGGAATAGCTATCCCAAAAACCAGCAGGTGAAAGTTCCAACATTTTGTGAATGTATTTTGGGCATGCTGAAATGAGCAGGTTTCATACACACATTATTATTATTATTATTAAAATGTGTGAATCTTTTTGATATTTCACCTGTTTCTTACTGATTAGATAGCAGAAGAATCAAAGCATAGAGCCTGCATTATATGGGTTAAGGATCACTGTGTGTTGGAAAGAGTAATGACCAAGAGTCAGAAGCCAGTTCTCTAGTCTCAACTGTAAAACAGTTAGCTGTGACCTTAAGCAAGTCACTCAGACCTGTGAAGCTCTATGAGGAAAGGACTCTCTCACAGAATGTCTTACATTTCTTCCAATTTAATGCTTCTGTGCCACATAACAGCTCACACCAAAAGATATCTCTATCTATCATCTACCTATCTGTTTATCCATCCATCTGTCTATCTATCTACCATCTATCTATCCATCCATCTATTCATATATCCATATCCATCTCTCTGCAAAATGGTCCAATGTAGTCTCAGTATTACTGTGTTTCTAGGTTCAGCCATAAGAGGGATTTAAGACTAAAGTAAGCAATGTTGGAGGGAAGGCAAAAATGTATGAAAGGCCAAATGAATGGTAACTCAATGGTAGATCTTAAAACAACTGAAGAAGCAGGAAGACAGAATTAAATTGCAATGTTGAGAAAAACTTAAATAGGGGAGGGGCTACATTTGATTAGGGCAGTTCCAGCACAACACTTGGTGTCTAGTGGGTGCTTAGTTAATATCGAATGAATGAAACACTAATAGACAAAGACTCTCAGGTAATGGATGAACACGCTCCAGTGTAGGGTTAAGTTGTGAGGGGGGCACTACCAGAGTTCAAATCCTATCTGACGACTCTAGAAATACAGAGTCACACAACCACAAAGGACATTTTTGTATTCATACCATGGGGTCTGTGAGTGTTCTGACCTGACTTATTTATATCAGGAAAATTGGAAAAAGCAAGAGTGCAGACAGACAATTTCAAAACCAGTTCCTGGTCTGCTTTGTGGAGAGCTCCCACAGAGGTTGGTGTGGCTGGAATCAAAGGCAGTCAAGCTGCAGAGCTGAGCTCTGGAAGAACGAGCAATCACTTTTGCTCCTTTCTAGCACACATTCCCCAGTGAGGGAGGGCAAGCACTCTTTAGATGCAAGCAGCAGGACCCAACCTGGGCACAATGAGAATCAAACAGTCAATGTTTGCCTTCTGCAGCGCAGTGCCCTCTTGCTGCCCTCTTCCCTGGAATTAGACTTGTTGCTGGCAACTCTTTGATTCAGAGATCTGGCATCAGGAGCTCTGGGGAGGAATCCTTTAGAGCTAGTGTATTTATTTATTTGTTTGTTTGTTTGTTTGTTTATCTAGGCTGTGTTGGGTCTTCGTTGCTGTGCATGGGCTTTCTCTAGTTGCGGCGAGCGGGGGGCTACTCTTTGTTGCGGTGTCCCGGCTTCTCATTGCGGTGGCTTCTCTTGCTGCGGAGCATGGGCTCTAGGCCTGTGGGCTTCAGTAGCTGTGCCATGCGGGCTCAGTAGTTGTGGCTCGCAGGCTCTGGAGCGCAGACTCAGTAGTTGTGGCACACAAGCTTAGTTGCTCCACGGCATGTGGGATCTTCCCGGACCAGGGCTCAAACCTGTGTCCCCTGCATTGGCAGGCAGATTCTTAACCACTGTGCCACCAGGGAAGTCCTAGAGCTATTTTTAAAGGTGATCATTAGGACAACAGTATGATCAACCAGTTATGCTTAACCATGTATCATGTTATTGGATGCATAGTTATCCTTCCACACACCCACAATGGTCAAAGTATATTGAAAACCAATGGGTTGGCTTCTAATTCTCTATGCCTCTGACCCTATAAAATGGGAGGGCTTCCGTGATCCTTTTGGCATGAGATGTGGTTAATTCCATTTGTGAATAGAGACACCAAATCTGCTCCAAAATTTGGTTTAATTACCACCTGGGTTACAAGTTGCCTGCCTGTATGCTTCTCCATTTGAATGGTATTTTGCCACCCTATAACCAAGCTTCTTAGGCCATTTATTGGCCACTGTGCAAGGCAACTGCAGGACAACAAAGAGTTAATGTGCTATTATCCCAGTGCATCTCAGCAACCCCAGAACATCGTGTCCTCCTGAATGTTGAGAAGCAAAAGCAAAATTCCCTCAAATATTTGTATCTTCCAAATAAAAGAGCAAGGCTGAGGAGGAGGACCAGACTGCAAAACAAAAGAGAGGAGGAACCTCCAGGGGGAGGTGGCAGATGGTCCACCAGGTGGACCTTGACAGTCCATAGAACTGGCCAAACTGACTGGTGGACCAGGCAATTTTTAGCAATGATTGCAGTGTGAGCCAGAGTGCACCAGCCATGTGGCACATTGCCAGGCATTACTCCTAGTGACATTCCAACCAGATAAGCAATACATTCATTGCAGGAAGGGGGTTGAGGGGCACCAGGGAGGAAGTTAAGGAGAATGGGCAGGCAAGCAGGATGGAATAGGGATGGCATAGAGCACGCTCACAACCCACATCTAAGAGGTTCCAACATGTCTGAACAGGTAACTAGTAAGGTGGCTTAACCTTTGGTCCCTGCACACCCAGGAACATTGCCCTGTAAGAAAGATTTGATTTACTCAAAGAAGTAATTAAATCTGGTGGCACAGTGCTAATCAGGATAGCATTCATCAGCACTCAGAGCTGGAAAATTCTTTCTCTCCCCTTTGTAAATGCCCAAACCCTGGGCACCTTATTATTCAAGTTTTTAATTAAAAAGGAACAGGAACAGTTCAATAACCTGGAGCAATCCATCATGTTCACAACCTAATAAAAGAATGCAGGGTTGTGAAGATACCCTCCCCTCTACAGGGTCCTGTATGGCTCCACAGTGAGAAAGCCAGGAGTTGCTTGGTTCTTTACCTCTCTGCTGACTTAACTGTCATATTGCATATTTGCTGCTGAATTGCACGAAAGGTATTTCTAATCTCATGACGGTGACTGGAAGAGGTTGAAGGACACAAATTAAGTCTCAGAGCAGCACAGCTGAGTAAGAATGGAAGGTCAGTCAGTTGACTCTTCCCACAATTCCCCGAACAAGGCAATTATTCATGAAGGAAATTTCAAATTATTTTCATTAGACTTGTGTTTTACCAATCTAACCAAAGTGATTAATTAGGGATTAAAATATTTACTCTGCACATGCTGCCTTGGCTCAGTACTAGCATATTTAAGCATTGTGCTAAAAGGGTCAGCTGTTTCCAGTATTGTTTGGAATTCATTTCCTATTTTCTATGTAAAAGGGCACTGACATGCATGTCTATACCATACTTGGGGTCTCTCCAGGCACCAAACTGGAGAAGGAGAAAGAGGCTCTAGTGTTCCCACCCTTTACTCCCAAATTTCTTCCTTGTTAGAAGCACTTTGTGTCAATGGCCATAGTTTTGCTCTATCTGTGCCTTTGTAACAAGGTGTTCAGGATGCCTGGGGACAACACAACACCCTAATCAGTGACCCATGGTAGAGCAGTGACAGTTGTAGAATGAGATACACCATGGCACATGGGGGTGAAGGAGACAAGAATGGGAGGATTTTTGAGATTTTAGAGGGGTTTTCAGCACTATGTGATTGTGAAGAGCAAGTTATAATAACAATTTCCCGTGTGTTGAGATAGTGGCAGCAAAAGTGGTTATTCAGACAGGATGCCCGAGCTTCACTTGCTCTGGGGTGCCCAGCAAGGCCAGAGTATTTATATAAGTTTGAATTTATTGCCACCTTAATGAGACTCCAAATGGGACACCAGTGCTGGAGTTGTGCCTTGTTTATTCATAAGTTTCTAATCTTTTAAAAGATTGCTAAGACCTTGCAGGGACAGGAGATAGTGGGTGAATTACTCCCTTATATTGCTGCTGGATGCCTTCACTGAAGGGATGAGACCCACGGAGTTTCCATGACTTACCTCTGAAGGTTTGTAAAGGGTGGTTAAACATGCAGATGATGCTTAGGCATTTTCCAGTTCACTTCCTGCCAACAATGTCAATCACATTCCTTCAACTGTTCCCACCAAGCCCTTAGGGAAAAAATTATATATGTATGTATATATATCATATATATATACACACACACGTATATATATGTAATATGAGGATAAACCAATTAATTGGTCTAGAAGCAGATATGGTGAATGCAATGTGGTGAATATGGAGGGGTAAATAAAACCATGATCCATGCAGAGCACAGTTGAAGAGGAGAATAGTACGTTGAAGACTCTGTCTGCAGGAACAGGCAGAGCTCTGAAGGGTGGGATAAAGGGTGGGAAGTGGCGCCATTGGAAGAGGAAGGAGTCATGTATGAGGAAAACCACGAGGGTGGGTGCCCTGATGTCAAAACCGAAAAGCATCCAGGGGAGAGGAGGGAGTCCACAGTACCCCAAGCAGGAGAGGTCCTGGAGTGGTCAGGAGGATTCACTGTCAGGGAGAACAGTAGTTTGGTAGGTTGGCTGGAGCCCAAGGAGGCAGCTGGTGTGGAGATGTGGCTATGTTAGCAGGTACAGCAGTGCAGCTCTGGAGTTTATCTAGGAATAATAATAATAACAATGAAAATAATCTACTGAGTGCTTTCCATGTGCCAGGTACTACACGGGCAATATCTCACTTTCTTTACAAATCTATGTCCACTTTATACACAGCTTTTAAGAGCCAGAATCAGGATTCAAACACAGATCTGTCAGAGAGCAAAGCTTGTGCTCTTAACGAGCACAAAATGCAGTCTTAATAAAAGAGGCATGGGATGGGGACTAAAGGAGCTGATGAGAGCATAGCTGGGGAGCATTACTGATAGTTATGATGCCTTAAGGGATGACACATGGAGAAGTCTTGGGCCATGTCTCACCCCAGAGCGATGATGTGGTTTAGAAGACCCTAGGCAACACACTTGAGGTTGGAAACCAGGAGGTATGGACTCTAATGTTTATTCAGATCCCCCAAAACTCTCTTGACTTTAGGAAAGCCATTCAACCTTTGTGCCTTGGATTCAAAGGCACTCATGAAACAAAAATAATACTGCTTACTCTATCTACTTTATGAAGCTACTGCAAGGATGAGATATAGTAAATTAGTTCATTTAAATGGTTTACGCTTATTTGGCAAATGCTATGGGCCAGCACTGCGCTAAGCACTTCACATGCATTCTTTCACCTAGCTCTGGCAATAACCCTGTGCACATGTATTATTACTACCATGAGATAAAAGAGGAAAAAAAGAAACATTTCAGAAAGTTCAAAGAACGACAAGCATATCAGGTTTGATGATTACGATTTTATAGGAAGTAGTATTATCTGCTTAAGGAGAAGATGGTAAAAAAATCTCCTCTGGGGACTTCCCTGGTGGAGCAGTGGTTAACAACTGCCTGCCAGTGCAGGGGGCATGGGATCGATCCCTGGTCCTGGAAGATCCCACATGCGCGGAGCAACTAAGCCCACGTGTCACAACTACTGAAGCCCGTGCGCCTAGAGCCCATGCTCCGCAGCAAGAGAAGCCACTGCAATGAGAAACCCGTGCCCCGCAAAGAAGAGTAGCCCCCGCTCATCACAACTAGAGAAAGCGCGTGCGCAGCAACAAAGACCCAACACAGCCAAAAATAAAATTTAAAAAACTGCTTATAAAAAAGAATCTCTGAAATTTCTAGAAAGAAAAAAGGATAGAGGCTGAGGTAAGGCACTCATAGGTATGTAATTAGGAATCATGTAATATTGCTGAAGGCTCAGCTATAGGGGAAATTTTATAGAGAAGTATTGTTGTTTACCTAAAATTCTGAATAATTGAATTTGGGATAATCTTGGCTCTATTTCTGAGAGAGAATGTATCAGATATAAAACAAATTGATCTTGGTCAACAGCTTTGAAACATTATCTGCCCCTAGAAGTTGGACATGTTTCAGGGTATTTTAAGTCTCAAGGGAAGTTATACTTTCCTTTACCTTATATCTAACTTATAGCCATTGCAACCTCACTGAGATGAAAAAGATGCATAACAGGATTTGCATTCCTTCTCAGAATATGACTGCTGCAAGCAAACAGTTCAGAACTTACTTGTTAGCAATATTATTAGAAGTCTCAACCGTTTCCTCACAGGGCAAAATGCCCGGAGGGGAAAGAAGTCACCTGCCACTTTCTAATGTTATTTAATCTTTTTAGTCTGTCTGAGCTGTAAACTGTCAATCACAGTTAATGTTTAGTCACCTTGAATGCTGTTTAATCAGTAGAATGCTTTGTATATCTATAAATACCTGATGACACAGGAATTAAGTCTTCACAATAATTACCCCACTACATCACTTGACATCATTACTCACAGGCAAGGCCAAAACTATTTTTAATCTCTCACAGTTTTTCACTAAGAAATGTTTCATTACTGCTACATAAATGGAATTGTTATTTCACATTGAGAAAAACGGGCTACTCAAATCTGCACATTTGGTTGTTTATAATGTCTGAATGGCCCTGTCTGTCGTTAAATGCTGCCGATGACAGGATAATTATGATCGTGGGAACTGATTGCCAAGTGTATGCAGTAAGAAATAAGAGCAGCTCTGCTTCAGTATTTGATAAGTGATTTGTGTTATGTGCACTGAGGTTCATGCTAATGTATTTAACTTATTAAGCTCATTGAAAGATGACTTTTTTTAATGTAAAGAAATGAATGTAGGTCCTGAGACAATATGTTAATTGTACATGTCTTTGTTACTATGGGTGTTCCTTCCTTTCTAAGTTTTTTCCATTCTATTTCATTGTTTTTTCCTTTATTCTTTCTTATATTTTCCAAATTATGTATACTGTGTATATAATATTTTTTACAAAGAGAAATATACATTTAAAAACATGTTAAAGTGATAACCACTTAGTAATATTACATAAAGTAATACACTTTGGTTTAACGTATTGTTATGTTCACTCTAACAACACCAGCTTCAAGTGCCTGCTTGCCATGGGTTCTTGGAATGCTGGTCATAGGGTCTCAATCTTCCACGAATGGCTCTGTCAGCATGATTATTGGCATGGATTCAATTTTGAGGGCTGTGAAAATGCTGGCTGGTAAAGGTGCAGTGTATTTTGTTAGAATGTGAAGCCACAGATTTTTCTTTTTCTTTCCTTCTTCCTTTCTCTGCTTCCCCTTCCTTCCTTCCTTCCTCTTATATATGGTTTATTTTTTAAGAAGCATTTTAAAATTTGTTTTTTCCTGTCTGATTTAAAAGGAAAGCAGAGAATGCATTCAGTCGTTCATTCATTCCACAAATATTTCTTGAGCACTACTGTGTGTGCTAGGCCCTGTTCTAGATACTGAAATACAGCAGGAAACAAAACAAACAAAAATCCCTGCCTGCAGTGAGCTAAATCCTATGGAGGGAAGACCAAATAAAACAGAAAATCAAATAAATTTTATGCATGATGGTGATAACTTCTATGGAGAAAATCTGAAAAGGAAAGGAGAGAAGTGAGTGTGTGTGGAAGGGTTGCAATTTAAATGGATGGTCATGGAAATTTCACTGACGAAATGGTATTTGAGTCAAGGTGACAGGTGGAGGCCCTGGGACCATCTGGGGGAAAAAACAGGAAGAAAAGAGGCTCTGAGGTGGGAATATGCAAGGAGGAGCTGCAAGGCGGCCAGCATGGCAAGGGTGTCGGGACGGAAAGCTGTAGGAAATGAAGTCAATGAGGTAACAGGGGCTGCTCATGCAGGATCTTGGAAGCCATTGTAAAGACTCCAGAGAGTGGGATGCAAAGTTATAAAGGTTTTGAGCAGAGGAGTGCCATGATCTAACTTTTATCCTGACTCATTTTAGTGACTAGGTTAAGGACAGACTGAAAAAGGCAAGGTCAGAAGCAGGAAGACCAGTAAGAGGCTATTATGTATTCCAGGTGCAGATTTTGACTAGCCTGATCCCTATGGAGATGGTGAGAAGGAGAAAGATACTGGATATATTTTGAAGGTAGAGCCACTAGGATTTATTGGCTGATAAATGTGGGGCTCAAGAATGGTTTTTAGCCTGAGCAGTTGGGAGAATGAAGCTGACAAAAATAGAGTTGGTATTGAAAGGTGTGAGACTGGATGAGGTCACAAGGGAAAGAGGGTAGAAAGAGAAGAGATCCAAGGACTGAGCCCTGGGCACTCAGTGTTGAGGGTACGGGCAGGTAAGGAGCAAATTAGTCCAGATACTTCTACTTGCTGTAACCAGCAAAACCAGAAATGAATAATGGTTCAAACTCAATAGAAGTACATTTCTCACTCACATAAAGTCCAAAATGGGTGTACTGATTGGTGGGTGACTCTGCTTCCATTCTGTGGCTCGTCAATCTTCAACACATGGATTCTGAGGTCATCATGAGTATCTGCATCATGCAAGGAGGAAGGAAGGAACGTGGAGGATGGTGCGTGGCAAAATTTTAGGGACCATGCTTAGAAGTGGTACCCATGGGCCCTTCAAATTGCAAGGGAGATTCAGAAATGAGGTCTAAGTAAGTGCTCACGAGAAACAGAAAGCACGTTCGGTAAGCAGCCACCCAGGCTCTGCCACAAGGAGGAACCAGGAAAGGGGGCCGAAAAAGACAGGCTTATGAGGTGTTAGAAAAGTCAGTAGAGCATGATGTCCAGGAAGCCAAGTGAAGAAAAGATTTCAAGGAGGAGAGAAAGGTCAACTGTGCCCATTGCTGCTGAGAGATTAAGATGAGGGCTAAGAACTAACCATCGGATTATTATTATTAACGTTGTTGGTGACAACGTTAATGGTAGAGTGATAGGGGCATTGACTTGTTGGAATGAATTCAAGAGAAAAATAAAGAAAGGAAATTAGAAGAGTAGGCATGGCTAACTCTCTCCAGAACCTGTTGAATGTATAGCAACACAAAGGTGTATCAGCTACCTTCCCTGTCATCATTGTGACAGGAAACGGAATTCACCCCAGCTGGTTTAAATGAAGAAACTTTCAGGAAAGTATTACTTAAGGAGGTTTGGGCTGGGTCACAGGAGTAAACAACAGATGGTGAGGTCCCAGGCACTAGCTATAGTGGGAAGCTGTTATCGCCTCGAAACTGAAGGGACAAGAAGAAGAAATCAGGTTACTGGAACACAATGAGAGACAAAAAAGCAGAGCAGAGTCACCCAGTGGGAGCTGTGGTCATAAAGGGAACCAGTTGTGCCTGAGATAGAGCGCGGAACAAAGGAGAGAGCCCAGAGAAACTGCCCAAACCTTCACTCTCACCCTTTGATCTCCCAAAATGGATCAAAGCTAAGTCCACCAGCAAGGGAGCTCAGGAGATGTGGTCCATATAAGATGGGGTCTTTGTGCCATGGGCCCATCTTGCCACGCTCAGCAGGTTGGGAGGGAAAGGACAGAAAATAACAAGCTCAGATGGGTTGCTTGACTTGGATTTCAGAAGTGGAAGGGTGTTTGCTGCACCTCATAAGGGACATACCTTTTGCTCGATAGTGATCAAAGGATAGTTATCATATCATTCCTGTTGACTATCACACGATGTGAAGAAAGAAATATGATTACTCCAAATAACACTAAATGGGGTCTATATAAGCACCACACTTGTGGAGATTAGCACACTATGTTTACTTAAAATGGGAAACAAATATTTGACTAAGTCTCCAAAAACTGACTCAATGATAGCAACTATTCCACAGGAAGGGGTATATAAGTCCCACAGTGTTCTAAGCAGCAAATTGTGTGCATAACTAAAATAAGGAGGGGTTACTTAATATCCAAGGCTACCTGCATTTAACTGAAAAGGAAGTAAATTTGTATTGGTAATCCACTTGCAGAGTACAGTTTGTAATCAGAAGGCCAGGTGAGGATGTTATGCAATTAGGTCACATGTGTCCATGTGCACGTGCACCATTCCCAGAAAGGAATTAAAGAGGGATTCTGGAGTATACCAAAATTAGCATAACCACTATGCCCTCTACCCCTGCCCCCAGCTCTTCCTCTTCTGATTTTGTGAAATACAAACACATCCAGGAATCATTGCTCTTTCGTGGAACAGATAACAGCTTTACACGATATTCATGTTTTCAATAATATCCCTTGAAGAGCACCCTTGAGGTTTCTTTTATAACTCTCCTAATCATCTTCCACCCAATACAATTAGCATTATCTAAATTAGTTATCAGTTTACCAAATTGTCTCCTCCTTTTAAAGAAGTTGTATTGCGAAATTATAGGTATAGCCAGAGACAGAACCACTAGTCTATGCTTGCAGACATTTGGAGAGAGATAATGTTCTTAATCCTAATTAGAATTCTTATATGAACTCCTCAGAATCAGGGGTGATCTTTTTTTCTTTTGGACCGAGGCATGGTAAATCAGCTGATTTTCATTTGTCTTGACACACAGCACCTCCTATTCAAATGTGTTTATTTAAGCTCTGGGCCTTTTACCCTTTCTGCATTACTGCTTCTTCCAAAAATATCCATTTGGAATAGATTGCATTCCCTTATTCTGCAATATGATCTTTAGTACATATTAACGATTGTTTGAACCATGAGTCCTGCCTTTTGAAGTTAGCACTTCCAAGCTCAGCGTTATAATGTTTCTATCAGATTGTCTCTCAAAGACTGGAAAACTGCGGATTGTCCTCCAATATCTGTTCTCCCCTCTTTCCATAGCACTAGAATTTAAACTAGGCATGTGGATGCTCAGCTAGAGACTACATTTTTGGCCTCCTTCTCACGGGAATGTGGTTATGTGACTAAGTTCAGGCCAATGGAATGCGTACAACTTTTGGGACCTCCACCTTTAAAGACAAGCCACTTGTCTCAATGCACTTCTCATTTCTATTCCCATAAGTTGGGACGTGGATGTGACCATGTCCACGTTTTGATTAAGCAAGGCCAGCTTTGATTATTTGGACAAGGACGATGCCCTAAGGGATGACAAAACAACAAGATGGGTTCCTGAATGACCATGTGGAATAGAACTTTTCTACCACTGTGGAATATATTCTCCCTAGAACTGTCTTCTTTAAGCCACTGTATTTAAGGTTGCTTTGTTAAAGCAACTTAACCTCTACCCTAATACCATTGTCAAATGGGCTGAACTTTTCAAATATATCAGAAGAGATGAGATCAGATCAAAGCATAACTACCCTCAAGGAAAGTATCACTTTTCCTTAATTGTTGTGTTTGAGTTAGCACAACATGGATTAATCCAGAACATTCTTCTTCCTGTCCCTGATGATGGAGTGTAAATCACAACTCTTACTCTCAACTTTCCAACATCTGGCCTTTTTTCAAACATTGCTCATTCAAACTAGAATCTGAAAAAAGTAATTATTTCTAAACAACTTTGTAACTATTGACTAAGTTAAAAATAGGATCAATTACCCAAGAACAAAAATTTGTTTTTTAAAATGTACTCTTTTACTGAGGATTTCCAAATTTAGAGTCATCAACAGCAGCTAATAATAATAATAATAATAAATAAACTCAAAAAAAAAAGAAAACCCCAAACAAAAACACAGAGAAATTTGTATCTTGGTCTTTTTGATTTTCCAGTGGGTGTATCTGGCTACCCATCTGTTTGGTTCTACAGTGAATAGTAGTGTTTGTTGGTGTAATTATATGAGTTGTCATTCAAAACAAGAAGACACTTCTCAAAGAAAATTGACTCCTAGAAACATTGTGACATAGAGAAATGCACAAGATTTCTTTGTATTTCTTCAAGAAAGCGTTCTGCACCTTGCTAACACAAGAAAGCACTTAGATGTGGCATTTGCTGCAGTAATGAGGCATTTTTTAAAGCAACAGAATGAATCAGCACAAAAGCTTTCTCATGTGCTGAGCCTGCAGCAGTAGATCCATTTTTATATGTTTAAATATTCAAGAGATTTGATATAAATATCGTTTACATTATCTCTCTTTCTTTCTGATTTCGGGGTCAGGATGGTGCATAGGTACAACCACACAAGTGGATCCCTGTCAAAGAAACTCACAAACACTCAAAAAGACTAGAGTGTACCATTGACACTGTGCTCCCATTTATGAGATCCAGCTTCAGGATCTTGTGACCAGACTTTTTTTTCTCTTTTTTTTTCACTTTTTGGCTGCACCCCGAGACATGCGGGATCTTAGTGCCCTGACCAAAGATCGAACCTGCGCCCCCTGCGTTGGAAGCGTGGAGTCTCAACCACTGGACCTCCAGGGAAGTCCCGTGATTAGACATTTTAAAGAGCAGAAATTACTTAATTATGGCAACTAAACCAAGCCACTAAACCCCAATCTTGTGGCCCGTGACTTGAAGCTTAATATTTAAGTTTTCTATGCACTCCTAGGTCCAAGGGAAGCAAGTGAAAGAGGCTAGAGATACACCAAGGATCCAGCCACAAACACAGATGTCGCTGGAGCACGGCCTCCCTTGTTTCTGTGGCACTGCTCATTTCTAATCAGCTTCTCCAGAATCAGACCATTTTCTACACCTCTTTCCATCTATCTGAGCCTTAAATATTGGTGTTTCTAAGAACTCTGACCTTTAATCTTTTATTAATGTATACACTCACTCTGGGGGATTTTATTCATGCTTATAACTTACAAAGAGAACTGTCAGTTGGTTATTTCTGGCTGTTCCTCCCCAGAAATCTCAAATGCAAAATAAGCAAGACTCTGCTTCCAAAGTTCCCTTCAAAAGTGCCTTCCCCTCTATTTCCTAGTAATGAATAGTACCACTACTTATCCACGCCAGAAACCTAGGGGGTAGTCTTCATGCTTCCTTCTCTGCCAGCCCCTACCTCTGAATCTCCTCCTCAGCTAAATCTTGCTGATTCTGTCTTTTAAGTGTCAGCTGTGTCCCTTCTCCTTATGACTGCTTGTCAGTCCCTATCTCCACACATCAAGTCACTTGTAAGTTTCCAAACTGGACTCCCTGGATCCTGATTTGTCAGTTTCTCACCTTCAGTTCACTCTCATGTTGCCACCAGGGTAATCTTTCTAATATGAAATTTTCTCTCTCTGATGGTCCTCCACTTAAGAAACCTGAGGAGCTTCCAACAGAGCAAAGCCCAAAGCTCTCAGCAAAGTACATGCGCCTTATTCATCCACCAACAATTTATTGTGTCTACTATATGCTAGGCACTTTTCTGGGTGCTAGGGATTAACCAGTGAACAAAACAGACAAAAAAAAACCCTCCCTGCTTTCAAGGAGCTTAAATTCTGGTGGGAAAGACAGATAACAAGCAACTTAAATAAATTAAAAATATATTAAATATTGATAAATTTTAAGTTAGAAAAATAAGCAAATAAAAAGAATGGTGTGCATGTGTATATGTAGGGGATGTTGATATTTTATGTAATGTGACCAGAAAGACCTCACTGAGAAGATGATATTGAGTAGAGACTTAAATGAGGTGAAGGAGCAAGCCCAGCATATAGCCTGGGAGAACACGGTAGGAAGATTGGACAGCAAGTGCAAAGGCACTGAGGCTGATGAGGGCTTGGTGTTTTCAAGAAACAGTGAGAACTCCAGGGTGGCTGGGGCAGAAGGGGGAGAGAAATAGGAGATGAAGTCATAGAGATAACAGGGGTCAGATCATACAGGGGGGTTTGGGTAATTGTAAGAATTTCAGCCATTATTCTCAGTGAGATGGGAGATCCATAGAAAGGTTTTGAGTAGAGGGATAACATGATCTGTCTGACTTTGTTTTTCCATAGGATCACTCAGGCTGAAGCAGGGCAAGGGTGGAAGCAGAGAGACTAGTTATTGCTACTGCAATAATCTAGGCAAGAGATGATGATGGCTTACACTAGGCCACAGTAGGATATTGAGAAGCCATAGAATCCTAGATAGATTTTTTAGGGTATGGATAACTGTATTTACTGACAGACAAAATGCAGGGCGTAAGACAAAGAAAGGAGTCAAGAAAGTCCTGAGCAACCAGAAGGGTGTGGTTGTCATTAACAGAGACGGGAAGACTGGAGAAATGAGTTTGGAGGGTACCAGAATGAGCTCTATGTTAATCACATTAAGTTTGAGGGGTCTATTAGATATACAAATGGAGATGTAGGCAATTGAGAGATGATAAGGAAATGGCAGAGCATTCTAAGAAGAGGGATTAGAGAGATACTGAAAAACCATAAGAGTTAGAAGTCAAGTGATCATCTTCCTTCAAGGAGGAAGGTGGATCCATAAGGTATAATGCCACTGATTGGCCAAGTGAGATGGAACCAGATAATTTACCACTGGCTCTAGCAATGTGGAGGTCACTGGTGACCTGGATAGAAGTAGTCCTAGTGGAGAGGTGAGAGCAAAATGCCTAATGGGAGGGGGTTCAAAGAGAATGGATGGAGAGAAATTGATGACGACAAGTATAGACAACTCTTTCAGGAATTTTTGCCATGAAGAGGAGAAAAGTGGGAACAAGAGAGAGATTTTTTTTTTAATGGATGAAATATTTGATGCTGAAGGAAATGAATGATCCATGAGGGGATCAAAAATCGGGTGACCAAGGAGAGAAAGGAAGGAATTGAGACCTTAAGTAGGTAAGTGAAGGTGTGATCTAGTATAAAATAATCATCTGGATTATTTCATAATTGAACAACATATACCGAAAGTTAAAAATTCAGCTAACTAGACTTATTGTGGTGATCATTTCACAGTATATACACAAATGCGGAATCATTATGTTGTACACCTGAAACTAATATAATGTTCTATGTCAATTATTCCTCAATTTTTTAAAATAAATTTATTTTATTTATTTATTTTTGGCTGGGTTGGGTCTTCGTTGCTGCGCGCGGGCTTTCTCTAGTTGCGGCGAGTGGGGCTCCTCTTCGTTGCAGTGCATGAGTTTCTCGTTGCAGTGGCTTCTCTTGTTGCAGAGCACGGGCTCTAGGCTCGTGGGCTTCTGTAGTTGTGGCACGTGGGCTCAGTAGTTGTGGCGCACGGGCTTAGCTGCTCCGCAGCATGTGGGATCTTCCCGGACCAGGGCTTGAACTCATGTCCCCTGCATTGGCAGGCAGATTCTTAACCATTGCGCCATCAGGGAAGCCCCTCCTCAATTTTCTTTTTTATAATTAATAATAATTTATTCCACACTTAATATTGACCAGATATTGCTTTAAGCATTTTATAGTTATTGATTAATGTATTCATTTCCAAAAATACTGATTCATTAAATTAATATTTTGTGTCAAAGTTAATTCAAATTTATCTCTTTGTTTTGTTTTTTTTTAAACATCTTTATTGGAGTATAATTGCTTTACAATGGTGTGTTAGTTTCTGCTTTTTAACAAAGTGAATCAGCTATACATATACATATATCCCCATATCTCTTCTCTCTTGCGTCTCCCTCCCTCCCACCCTCCCTATCCCACCCCTCTAGGTAGTCACAAAGCACTGAGCTGATCTCCCTGTGCTATGCGGCTGCTTCCCACTAGCTATCGATTTTACATTTGGTAGTTTATATATGTCCATGCCACTCTCTCACTTTGTCCCAGCTTACCCTTCCCCGTCCCCGTGTCCTCAAGTCCATTCTCTAGTAGGTCTGCGTCTTTATTCCTGTCTTGCCCCTAGGTTCTTCATGACCTTTTTTTTTTTTTTCTTAGATTCCACATATATGTGTTAGTGTACAGTATTTGTTTTTCTCTTTCTGACTTACTTCACTCTGTATGACAGACTCTAGGTCCATCCACCTCACTACAAATAACTCAATTTCCTTTCTTTTTATGGCTGAGTAATATTCCATTGTATATATGTGCCACATCTTCTTTATCCATTCATCTGTTGATGGACACTTAGGTTGCTTGCATGTCCTGGCTATTGTAAATAGAGCTGCAATGAACATTGTGGTATATGACTCTTTTTGAATTATGGTTTTCTCAGGGTATATGCCCAGGAGTGGGATTGCTGGGTCATATGGTAGTTCTATTTTTAGTTTTTTAAAGAACCTCCATACTGTTCTCCATAGTAGCTGTATCAATGTACATTTCCACCAACAGTGCAAGAGGGTTCCCTTTTCTCCACACCCTCTCCAGCATTTATTGTTTGTAGATTTTTTGATGATAGCCATTCTGACCGGTGTGCGGTGATACCTCATTGAACCCATGTCCCCTGCATTGGCAGGCAGATTCTTTTTTTTTTTTTTTTTTAACATCTTTTTTGGAGTATAATTGCTTTACAATGGTGTGTTAGTTTCTGCTTTATAACAAAGTGAATCAGTTATACATATACATATGTTCCCATATCTCTTCCCTCTTGTGTCTCCCTCCCTCCCACCCTCCCTATCCCACCCCTCTAGGTGGTCACAAAGCACCGAGCTGATCTCCCTGTGCTATGCGGCTGCTTCCCACTAGCTATCTATTTTACATTTGGTAGTGTATATATGTCCATGCCACTCTCTCACCCTGTCTCATCTAACCACTGTTTGCCACCAGGGAAGCCCCTCCTCAATTTTTAAAAAGCTAAAAATTCAGGATGTAATGGGGTAACCTGAGCACAGTTATTTACATTTGGTGCATTTAAAAACACTATATTTCTTTTGTAACGACAGAAGGATGAAATAAAAAAGGCTTTGGGAATTTCTCCTGAGAACCTTGAAGATCAAGTGGCATAGAAAGAGCACTGACTGGAGGAAGTGCACTTGGGTTCCAGGCCTGGCTCATCCATGAACTTGCTGGGTTGGCTCAGAGCCTCTCTGAGCACTTGGTTCTTTACCGCTGAATGAAGGAAGAACTCTCAAGTGTTTCCTTTTCAAATGCTTTGTTATGCTGGACCTCCAGCTTGATTTTCACAGAGTGCCACATTAGCAGTGTTCAGGATGCCACACCAAGAAGCAGACATGCCCCTTCCGGAATTTCCAGAACCCTGGAAGTTGCTTGCCCCAGAAACTGCAAGGGAAATGCACTGTGAAACATGCCCATTGTCTGAACCACTGTCCACAACTGATTCCCAACACCTGAGCTGCAGTGGAATCATCCAGGTGCTACTAGCATTATAAGATTCTATCCTCACTCTCAGATATGCCATAATCTGAGTGAGGCCATGGAATCTATATTTTCATAAATTCCTTCATGTGATCCAGATAATTGGTCAAGTTTGAAACTATTGGTTTAGAGGTCTGAACCTTTCCTACGCATTTAAATTTATTAGTTTACATTGTTATTATTGGCAGTCTTTCTTGTTATTACACTTCCAATGTTATTCATCAGCTAAGTGAGATAAATGAGAAAATGGCTCAATCTGCATAATCTTTCTCCTAAATATTAAATGAGTACAAAATAAAGTGTAGTCTACAGTAGTGATAGCTACTCATTTACTTTTCCTATTTTATTATGAAAATTTTCAAACATACAGAAAAGTTGAAAGGCTTACACAGTGAGTAGTTATATACCCACCACCTAGATTCTATTATTAACATGTTACTTTACTTGCTTTAAATCACTTACCTATCTATCCATCAATCCATCTTATTTTTTGGATGCATTTCAAAGTAAGATGCAGACATCATTACACATCACTCCTAAAGAATAGAGCATGCATATTACAAATAGAGTTAAATATTTGTTCATGAATTCTTACTTTTGAGGTAAAATTTTCTTACAATTAAATGATCGTAAGTGTACCGTTTAATTAGTTTTGACAACCTGTATAGCCTAAACCACTATCTAGATATAGAAATGTATCAATCTCCTCCACCCCAGGAGCACCATAGATCAATTTTGCATGTTCTAGAACTTCCTATATATGGAATCATATGGTATATATTCTTTTGTGTCTGGCTTCTTTTACTCTGCATAATGCTTTTGAAATTCTTACATATTGCATGTTTTAGTAGTTTGCTCCTTTTTGTTGCTGAGTAGCATACCATTCAATAAATTTACCACAATTTATTCATTCTCTTGCTGATTCCTTTTTTTTTTTTTTATTGGAGTATAGTTGCTTTACAATGTCGTGCTAGTTTCTGCTGTACTGCAAAGTGAATCAGCTATACGTGTGTATATATATATATATATATCCCCTCCCTCTTGGACCTCCCCCTCACCCCACCCCCACACCAGGGCTGTTTCCAGGTTGGGTTGTTATGAATAAAAAGCTTTTATTCTTGTAAAAGTTTTTTTTTTTTTTTTAATATGTTTTCATTTCTCTTCGGCAAATACCCAGGAGTGGAATTGTTGGGACATAAGATAGGTGTATATTTAGTTTTAGAAGAAATCGTCAGGCTGTTTTCCAAAGTGGTTATGCCATTTTACATTCCCACCAACACTGTATGCGAGTTTCAGTCATTCCCATTTCCCCACTAATATTTGATGATATCAGTCTTTTAAATTTTAACTATTCTGGTAGGTGTGTAATGGTGGGTTTTTTTACATTGAAGTATAGTTGATATACAATGTTGTGTTAGTTTCAGGTGTACAGCTGTAATGGTATTTTGTTGTGGCTTAAATTTGCATTTCCTTTATGGATAATGATGTTAAACACCTTTTTTGTGTACTCAGGCATTTACATATCTCCCTTTACTGTTCAAATCATTTTTCTAATTTTAAATTGGGTTATCTTTATATTTTTAGTTGTATAAGTTCTTTACACATTTTGGATGCACATTCTTTGTCAAATATATATTTCATAAATATTTTCTCCTCATCTGTGATTTGCCTGTTCCTTTTCTTATTGATGTTTTTTGATGAGCAGAGTTATAAATTTGGTGAAATCTAATTTATCAGATTTTTCTTTTTATTGTTTGTGCATTGTGTGTCCTGTCTAAGAAGTATTTGCCTACCCTCAAACTGCAAAAATATTATCCTATACTTTAAAAATCTTTAGAGTTCTAGCTTTTACATTTAGATCCATCTTGAATTGATTTTCCTCTGTGATGTGATGTAAGATCAAGGTTCTTTTTTCATTTTCCCATATGGTCATCCAGTTGTTCCAGCACCATTTGTTGAAAAGACTTTCCTTCCTCATTGGATTACTTTGGTACCTTTATCAAAAATCAAATGGCAGTAAGTGTGGGCTCTCTATTCGGTTCCATCGCCTATTTATCTGTCTGTGTGCCAATACCACAGGTTTTGATTACTGTAGCTTCATAATAAGTCATAAAATCAGAAAACAAAGTCCTCCACACCTGTACTTTTTTTCAAGCTCCTATTAGATATTCTAGGTTCTTTGCATTTCCATACAAATTTTAGAATCAAAATCTATTCATATACTCTTAAAAACTGAAGTTTAAAATGTTTAATATAGCCATGCATCCAAATAGAGTTCCATGCACCCAAGAAGAGTTTTATGCATTTATGTTCCTGTATTAATTGAGACACTAACATCTTAAGGTCACTCATCTCATCATGAGAGTCAATATTTCTTCCCATTGGTACATCAACTACTCCCAAATCATGTGGCACATGCTTCTACCAGTGAGCCATTTGTAGTTAGCAGCTCTGCATTTTTCAGACTGGATTAACTAACCAGGTCCTATCACATCATAAACACAACTAGCTACAATAACAAAGTAGCTCATTACTTTGACTAAAATCAAGTAAATTCAAATATCAAAATTTTAACTGATCCATTTAAAAAATTGTGGCTTGTTTGTTTCAAGTTAATCCTAATGAATAAGCTGAAACAAAATTTGTAATTTCTAAAGAAAACTGAAGAAAAAATTTATTCTAATTGCCGAACTAAGTTTTAAATAAAGATTTCTATAAAGAACAGCTTACCGTCACTTAAATATTCTTTCTGCAGGGTATCATAGAGTGATACTTTCCAAAGCCTAGTTATTTTATCCATCATATGGTAATTAATAGCAACGGGGTAGCAGACCTTCTCTTTTTAAATTTTTTTTTTTTCTTTTTAAATTCTAGTCGATTCCACACTTTCTCAAAGATTCTTTCTATCTTGAGAAAATGGTTTGGAAAAAAGAATAACTAGTGGAAGGGGAAAGGGAAAAAGAAGTCTTTCTTATAAAATTAAATCTTTAGCAGACACTGCATGTACTTAACATATTCACAGAAGTATCCCCTCCAGTTATGTTGCAAAAGCCATGCAAATAATAATTGTGGCTAAGTGCACAACACTGACAGTCAATATTGTATTTTCCAAGCTTGTACTCATTATTCTTTATAGTATTCATGCATTTTGTGAAAGATCAAAAGATTTACATATCATATGGAGTGCTTTAGGGAATAACTTGCTGAGTACTTTAAATGCACAATGTTCCGTAGCCTTTTAAATACGGATTTGACTTCTCTCTTCTTTGTGATAAAGAAATAACAAGATAGAGCTAGATGTTTTTTCTTAATATAATAAAAAGCCTATTTTAAAATATAAGATAAAAGTTTGATATTTTTATCTGTAATTCTAAATACAATTCTGTGATCCAAAATAATAAATTATGGGTTTTCTTCCATATGTGTGTTGAAAAAGCATCCATATGACCCAACTCCAACAGATTCTCAAGCAATTCGTTACACAAACATGCCACAACTTTTATTGAAGTTATTAAATAATAAAACTGATTCAGTTGCCTGAAGACACTGACAGGGTAGTCTTTCTGGAAACTGAGAACAGGACTCCATTCCAAAAAGCTTTAATATAAAATAAGGTGGGAGGAGCTAGCAACAGGCATATTTCAGTGAGCATGGATATAAAAACATAAGGGAGAAAATTCTTAAGAGAAAAGGAGTCTGGTTTACTAGCCAAATTTCCCTTACCCGAGATGAATCAAAAAGGAGTTTGAAAGGTTTGCCATTCCCAGACTCCGCATAAAGCTCATCAGTATTTCTTCCGCTCATAAGGTTATTATCAACAATAATATTAAGAGGCAGTTATCGACATGAACAACACCAGCTGGAAGACACTGCTCTTCGAACAACAGCTTAGAAGAGAAACCATGAAAATTTCCAAAAATCACCTATGCCAACGTGAACCATACCAGAAAGACATTCTCCCAATACCCCCCAAAATATTAGTGATTAAATATTTTAGGAACACTGCTTTCCAGGTTTGGTTTTTTCCCCCGATAAATCATACTAGTTTAACTAACATTAGTTATCCAGATCAATAATTACAATATCGAGGTTTTTGTTTTTGTTTTTGTTGCAGTTACTTTACCCTGGTGCTTTCTACAGCATGTACATTCAACCGAGGAATAAGGAGGGGACAACTGAAGGAGAAGAGGGAAGGAAAGACCTTATAACGTATAAGGATAGGAGTGCTGGCACCATATTACCGTAGGATACTGAACAGGTGACACGTTTATGCTTTCCAATCCAGCCAAAAACTCAAAAATTTTGCAGCACGGGAAAGCACACAGGAAGGAGGTTGAATGGTACATGAGCCAATTCAAAGCATGTAATGCTTCAGCAACTGGTAGAAGAATGTCACTCACTCATATGCAACCACTTTGCACAAGGATGCACACAAACACCCTTTATTTTATCCATTACTGTCACAGTGTTTTCCTGCCACAGACCAAATTCTGGTAGAGGGGCATGGATAAGAGAGGAGGGTTCATCATCATAAAGCCTTTCTTCCTGAGAAGTCCTTGTTTTCCTATTGTGGAAAAAAAAAATGCTGGGAAAAACTGGAGAGTGTACTGATTTGGAGCATCTCACTTTACTCCAGAACAAACCGAATGAAAACTGTTCTTTAATGAAGCATAACAGTGTAGAGAATTCTGCTTAAATATTTGCTCAGATAATATTTTCTTACTCTGAAGCTGTGAATCTGGCAACAGAGACAGATTAATAATAGCAATGAGCCCTGTGACTGTTTGAAGAGAGACTGTGTATCCAGAGGTAGCAATCAAATTAGCTTTGATAACTTCTACCACAGAACCATATACAGAGTGCCAGGGAGCTCTCCTCCATGAGCCTAAGTGTTTAAAGTTGTGACACTGGCCCCTCTACATCCTAGAGTGTTGCTCTAGTGAATGCTACTGAAATTACAAAGTCAGAAAATACATGAAATTGTGCCATCTGATTCAGCTTCAGCTTCAGAAATAGTATTTCAAAACACTTGAAGAAAAACTGCAGCTTTTAAACCCATATCTACATTTAACATCACAGTACAGAGGATGTCTGGATAATAATCCTGAACTAAAGAAGCCAAAAACATAAAATAGTGATCTTTAGGGAAAAGAAAAAAATATATATATATATACAACTAAAGAAATAGGGTTTTTTTTCTTTTGTAATGAGAAGGAGAGGAAGAAAACAATAAAGTGAGATTTGGGTTTTCCCCTATCAGACTATCAGATCATTTACATCCAGTGTTGGTGACATGCAAAATAATAGGCATTAGCATAGCTGCTGGTGACCTTGGAAACTGATACAATCTTTGTAGAGGGCAATCTGACAATACATATCAAAAATCTTTAAAATGGACTTAGAAATTCCTCCTCTATGAATTTACACTGAGGAAATAGATAAAAAGAAATTAAAAATGTTCATTTTGGCTTTGTTCATAAAAATTAAAGACAAGTTGAATATTCAAAATAGGGGGTATGTTATATATATGGAAGATATATACAATGTCTACTAAGAATTTAATATCAGTTTTTGATATTAATATGCAGATTTGATATGAAAATATGTTCACAATATATCAGGTGAAAAGCATATTACAGAGCAATCTTTTTGTCATGTTCTTGATTTTATAAAATGTGTGTGTTATGTATGTCCAAGCACAGAAAAAGAACAGCAATTATCTCAGGTAAAATGTTTGTAAATAAGCTTTTGCTGTTTTTCTTATTCTTTTTACTGTTGCTTAACATACTTAGTATGTGCACAAGTTCACTTTACAATCAGAACTAAAGCTATAAAACTGTTTCCATTTTGAACAAAGAAAGAAGCAATCCATTTGATTTTAAAATAAAAACTTTTTTGAGTGCTCAGCATCAAATTCTACTTTAATACATAAATTCATACTTAAGTGATTATTATATATATATTTTTAAAATCAAATCTAGAAACTTTGAGCAAAGGTGGAACTATTAGTGCAGGTTCAGTTACAGGGAACAGAATCTACTCTGGTTCACTGAGGTAGAAATGGATTTATTACACTGTACAGCATGGCCTATGGGATGGGTGGCCAAAGATGGCCAAAGAAACAGATTCTAGGCTGAGTTTCTAGGAACTGCCTGAAGCAGTAGATCTGTTAATTCTTCTTAACTCAGTCTTTGGTAAATATATCTGACTGGTGAAATCAAATTACATTTGAGTCTACATCTAGTCTGCAAGGGAGTCCAGGAAATGTAGTTTTCAGATTTTTAGCTTCTGCAGCATAGGAAAGCACACAGAAAAGAGGTTGAATGGTGAGTGGGTCCATCAAAAGTATATGCTTCAGCAATTGAGTAGAAGAATGTCAGTTAATATGTGGAGAGATTTCTATTATTACTTTGCCAAGTGATTGTCATAAACCCTTTCTGCAGAGTTTCTATTCATATACCAAGGCTGATGGAAGGAAAGAAGTGTGGTGGATGGAATATGTCTAAAAACCAAACAGGTCAGAAAAAAAGAGTTGGTAAATCATCAATTATCCTTCTCTTTATACTTCAGCTTGTTCAAATAACTCTTTTAAAAGTTTTAATGAGATATCTTTTTTAAAATAGTTTTAACTTCTTTATATGTGTGTTTCATGAATTTGAATACTCTTTTCAAATTCAAACACAATTTTATTTGTTAATAGCTTTTAATCATAGCAGGTAATCTTACCTAAATAATTACCTTTCTAAATTAAATAACAGCATATATGCTTAGTTCATAAATTTTTTCTGAGTTCTCCCTTGCAGCGGTATTTTCAGATAATGGTACACATAATCTTCATATTTTTTATGTGTCTTTTAACATATGGGTGTGTGTATCTGTTCTTAATCTTTCACTGGCAATGATGATGTTTTATCACTCTTTCCACTTTCTCTGCTAGAAAAATATTACTCAGCCTTCATGACTCAATCCCAAAATCTTCTCCTCTGAAAAGGCTTTCCAAATTTTATGTCAGAATTTTATTATTTTCACCCTGTTTCTCTGTACCATCACTACTAAAAGACTTAGCATAGTGTATTGTAGAGAGTATAATACCTGTCTCCATTTCTGCTCCTTCCCCCTCACAATGAGAGCAATTTGAGGACAGGTTTTGGTTATGTGACCTCCGTTGGGAGCACGGGGTGAACGTACTAAGAATGGAGGAGGAGTGATCCTCCAAAGGAAAATTAGCATCCTCTCATTAGAAGAAGGAGGAAGAAAATCAATGAATGGCCACTGTACAATAAAGAGAACATCCCAACTGGATCTCAAAGGCATTTCAAAGGAAAAAAGTCAGTCTAAAGGCTCACATATGATTCTGTTTATATAACATTCTCAGCATGACAAAATTATAGAGATGGAGAAGAGATTAATGGTTGTTAGGGGGTGAGAATGGTGGTGGAATCGTACTCCTGGGCATATATCCGGAGAAAACTCTAATTTGAAAAGATACATGCACCCCTATGTTCGTAGCAGCACTATTTACAATAGTCAAGACATGGAAGCAACCTAAATGTCCATAGACAGATGAATTGATAAAGATGTGGTACGTATATATAATGGAATATTAGCCACAAAACAAGAATGAAATAATGCCATTTGCAGCAACATGGATGGTCCTAAAGATTATCATACTAAGTGAAGTAAGTCAAAGACAAATATCATACGATTTCACTTATATGTGGAATCTAAAATATGATACAAATGAACTTATTTACAAAACAGAAACAGACTCACAAACATAGAAAACAAACTTATGGTTACCAAAGGGGAAAGGGAGTGGGGGAGGGATAAATTAGGGGTTTGGGATTAGCAGATAAAACTACTATATATAAAATAAACAACAAGGTCCTACTATATAGCACAAGGAACTATAGTCAATATTCTGTAATAAACCATAATGGAAAAGAATATGAAAAGGAACATATATATATAGTATATATATATATATATTCTCTCTCTATATATATATACATACACACTTACATATAACTGAATTACTTTGCTGCACACCAGAAACTAACACAATATTGTAAATCAACTATACTTCCAAAAAAAAAAAAAAGAATGGTGGTGGAGAGGAAAAGTAGGTATGACTATAAAGTCATGGAATAGTTCTACATATTGATTCTGGTGGTGGTTAGATTACACAAATGTATACACGCAGATCAGAGTTCTGAAGAAAAGAAAATGTGATCCAAGAAACTCTTATCCAGTGAGGCAAATGTTATTCTTATATGAAAGCTACAGGTAGATATTCTCAAACTAGGGGAAAAAACCCCTTAGAAATAAAGCATCCATATACCCTTCTTTAGAAAAAATTACTTGACAATTAAATTCATCTTATTCTGAGATTAATCAAAATTCATAACTTAGAATGGAAGCTGTTGTAAAAGGACTGGAAATGAGCATTATAGTCATTTAAATGTATTAAATGAATTAATACATTTTTAAAGATCAGAATCTCAATATTACAAACATGGGCGTTGTACAAATAATCACATAAAAACTGGGAAGTGAGAGCAGAGGAGATGAGAGAGTATGTAAGAGTACAAAGATTCTCTTATTTCATAGAAAAGCTTAATTGGTAATATGTAATTTTTTTTTAACATCTTTATTGGAGTATAATTTCTTTACAATGGTGTGTTAGTTTCTGCTTTATAACAAAGGGAACCAGCTTGGTGATATCTAATATTGAAACATACATAACTGCAGTTCAAACTTGTTATAATCTTTTTTCTTAAATTTAGAGATATCATGTGGAATATGTTAATTCTTACCGTGAAAACACACTTAAAGTTCCACAGTTCCTGAAGTTTCCTTTTCCCCATTAAATTAAAAGAAAATTACATGTATTTTGTTTTTGTTTTATTAAAAATAACTTCTAGAGTATGGTCTCCATTTTATAAAAGCATTTATCTCTCTCCCTCTCCCTCTCTCCCTCTCTCTCTCTCTCTGTATTTGTAGGTGTACACACAGAAAGATATCTGAAAATACGTTCATCTAATGTAATGATTACAATATTATTTCTGGGTAATTGAATTTGAGGTGATTTTTAAATATTCAGCATTATTTGTCAGTGTCTGATTCTTTTCTATGTGTGTGTTTCATTTTTATTAAAATAGTGAAATTTTTTTCTTACTTAAAAATATGGATATAAAATATGCCACAGAAAATTACTAGAAAATAAGTCAACAGTTGTTATTTCTAGGTGGTGGATTTATTAAAAACTTTTTTCTTTGTACTTTAATATTTTTTAAATTTTAGAAATAAATAATATTTTAATTAATAAATAAAAGATGAGTGGCGACCTGAGAAACTAAGGAAGATTTTTCCAATATCTGAAATTTACTGTTGAAATTAAGGCTAGATAAAAAACACCACCTCAGGCGGGCAGGAGGATCCAGAAGCTCTGTGCTCCATTTTTAGGTTCTTTCTCTGCATTACTCTAAATCACTTAATAGATTTTCATTTCTTAGTAGTCAGATCTGCACACTAACCAACTGACAGTGTGACCACCATCTCAACGATCTGGGTTTTCAACGAAAGATGCGGTGATAGAGTTTCTTAACCCTGTTGATTTGAAGGGATATTTGTGAGTGCTTCAGTTCACATGGTTTCATTTGATGCCCTGGGAAAGGATTGGACAGATTCCCCCAGCCAAATGAAAGTCTCTCTGAAACTGGGAAGTGAGCAAGGTGTGGAACAAGCTGGAAATATCATGTAGATCTTAGTAGAGAAATCTGAGTAGAGAGTAGGGTTCAGAGAAGAAAATCTACTTCAGGTACCACCTATGAGGTGTAGGCATTGAAACCCCTCTGTGTAAAATGTTCTGACTTCTAAGAAAGTCTCATGGCTTGGAACAATGCTGTTGCTATTCAAACACAATCTACTGTAAGATTTACAAGTACTTCCAAAGATTCTACTTTGACAATGGCTTACATTCGTTTGCAGATCTGTGTGGGTTATCCCACCTAAATGAAGGGAGAGAGAACTGGGGACTTGACCCAATATGGCCAATATGACTGTGAAGCACCCTTTCCATGACTGTGTCCAGAGAGATGGGCTGGAATTGAAGAGCAGAGCTGATCTTTCTGGGAATCAATTACAACTTAGAGGAGCATCTGCTGATCAGAACAGCTAATATTTATCAAATGCTTAAGGTGGACCCGCAACTATACTAAGTATTTGACATAATAAAATATTAAGTATCTTATTTAACCCTCATGATCTCTATTATCTTCATTTTATAGATGAGGAAATTGAGGATCAGAGAATTAAGAAACTTACCCAAGGTTACATGGTCACATAGCTGGGTAGCACAGGATCCAAACTAAGACCAACTGTGCTGTCCGTTGTGTGTCCTTGTTGATATCTGCTGCAAAGAGGGAGACTACATAAGACTTGTGGTAGCCACAGATCTGATAAACTTCAACACAGGAAGGTGGAATTCTTCCTCTTGATTTTAAACCCCAGTACAACTTTTATATATTATGGTCAAATGTAACAATACCAAAACATAAATTGAAAATAACAGTACAAATAATGTCTGTTCTAAAATCGCACTTAGCCACTGAAAAACCCTCTGGATTTATCAGAATACAAATAAAAGAGTGATGAATGCACTTTACAGAAATGCATAAAGGTATACCAAACCAGCCAATTTGTCTTGAGACAAGACCATGTAACAGTTCTAAAGTCATGGGTGTTTAGAATCTATTGAAAATATTACTTCTTTATAATGAATATAATGTTAATCAAATGATAATGGTTTCTGTTTAAGGACCACAGAGAGTAGATAATACAAAAGGCACTTATATTTTGCTTTGATTTGCAATTTATATTATTTTTGCAGCAACAGATTTACCTGCCTATTGAATGTTGCTTATTCAGACTAGTAAATCAGTTTGTTTTCCCTGAGCGTAAACCAAGTGAGTAAGTTGGGGAGTGTTCACATGTTAAGGAGAAGTAAGGGGGTGCGTAGTGCACAGATCATCTAGTGCAGAAGACTGGACTTGTTATTCTTTGAGGACATTGAAGAAATCCCTGCCCTCATGGAATTTATGGTCTAGTTGTAGAGATAAAATGTACACATATAAGACACCTTAAATTTTTGAAGCAACACGTTAACAAAAGCAAAAAAAAAAAAAAAGATAAGATGTAAATTATAATTAAATACAAACGTTCTAAGGATATGCAAAGAATAAAATGACTAGAACAAAGATATAACTAGTAAGTGAAGATTTTTGAACTGAGTTTATATGAAGCCTTCCGAGGATGAAAAGATTATGAAAGATAATCCCCAACACCTAGTCTAAATTAAATAAAGGTTGCTGATTGATGGTTTTTTTTTTTCATGTCAATTATGCCAAGAGACATACGTGGTCCTCTATCAGTAGAGTTAAGAAGTGAACTCTGCTTTTCCTTTAACAAGAAGACTGTCAATAGTTCTTTTGGTTTCTCTTTGTGAAATAAAAATTTCAATGTTTTTCCTAGATATTGGAGGCTAACAATGCCATATATAAATTGCCTTTCATTCCATACACGTTTGAATTTATTTGAGCAGAGGAGCATGGACATAAAAGTCTTGATTTAATATACATTTTAGGATAAATAGCTATTAGTTCTATTATATTATGCCAAGGTGAGGAGTTAGATGACTCATAGCCAATAAGGAAAATGTCACTATACAATCCCACAGAGATAAAATTGAAATATATGCTATAAAAGAGATTATTTTAGCTCCAGAAGAAACTGAACATATCCTGGTGCTTTTCAATACAGAGTGACTTTCACTTCACCTTTGTACACAGAAGTTCAGAAATTAACTATTTTGCCAGACAACTTGCTTTTTTGCTGTGAGCATGTCTCTCAAGCCTGTCATTACAAGTTCTCTTATGTTTTCTATTATAAATGTCTTCAAATCCCAAACTCTGTAATCTTGGCATGACTCATAATGACCAGATACCTGTAAAAGAAATCCCAGGGGAACCATTTCTGTCCCTGAACTTCCACTTAGCTCTGTTTTGTATCTGTACAAGATACAGAGCTAAACATGATCTAACTCATTATTACAATTCAGCCTCAGCATAAGGATCCCACATCCTGGGAATATTCATTCGATTTCACTGGCCACTAATGGAAATTGTCACCAGAGAGCATTGGAGAAGGGGCAGTTCAGTAAGTTGGGCTCCATATCCTTTGACGCGCACACACACACACACACACACACACGCATGCGCACACACACGCACGCACGCACGTGCACACACACACACACACTTTCTTTCACTTCAGCTCCACTTTGCCCACCCCTCGCCTTTTTTTTTTTTTTTTGAGTCATACTGGAAATCTTCCTACTATTTTTTGAACAAAATGTTCTGCCACTTTAAAAACACATATGTTCTAAAACCATTGTTCTGAAAGATGAGATATAATGCCTTAGTGCTGTCTTCCAACTTAAAACCGCTACCTTTAGAGTCAAATTCTCAATAGGAAATACTGTCTATCAACGAAGAGAAATAGAGAAGGAATTAGTTCATCAAATAAAATGCATTCATAACAAGTGAAATTAAAGGGCAGTACCTAGTCGTTCAAAACTCTTGATTTCTTATTTCTGAGAAACATGATCAAGGAACCCCACTTAAATCTTACTCAAAGTGTCTAAATAAAATACTTTGCATGAATTTAAGATTATGTAAGTGTAAAATAGTCAGCTCATAAAATGTGTCTGCACTTTTTGGGATTCTGCCCTTGTGCACACATAAACCCACAAGAATGGGCTGAGTCCAGTGGTCTCAGAGTTATCTGCCTTAAATGTGTGCCTCGGGTTTCATTTTAGGTTCACTCTGTTTGGATGCTGCCACGGCATCTGTCCTCTTAGGGAAAGCTGCCCTTGGAAATGGCAGGCATAAATCAACTTGAAAATACTGACAAGGTTCATTCCAACCACTGTACAGAAATCAGATTCAGCAAAGAACTTTGAAACAAAATCCACTTTATTCTTATCCAAAATGAATGTGGTATCCAATAAAAATAACTACTAGAGCATCACAACTTCAAAGTGCTCTTTCATTACCCACTAGCTCATTTGGTTCTCTGAACAGTCCTAAAAGATGAGTACCATTTCACTCATTTTATATTGTATTGAGACTATGAGAAGCAGGAGATTCATTTGACAGAAACTCAGATTTTTCTGAATCCAAATTCCCCAAAGGGAACAAACTCACCTCTGATTTAAAGTTCGACATTCTTTGATTCAAGGGCAGTATCGGAATTTTGATATGTTATGAACTCTATAAGCAAAAATTCCCTCTCTTTCAATGTATTTCTTTGACATATTGTCTACGGAAGGAAGAGAGAGAGCATTTTGATATGAAGGTAGGTGAACATTTCCAGTATGTTCTTGGGTCCATGAAAATTTTCACTAGTTTTTCCCATTATTTATTATAAATGGAGTCATGTGACTATGAATATACAAGAATAACACTGAAGGCATAAAAATGCTTTCAAAATGCAATACAAAAGACTGGGGGCACAAGTGCTATTGCAGAATTATGGCAATTAAGTCCTTAAAAGCAATCTTATTTCATTCATGGTGAGCAACAATTCATCTGAGCTGATTTATGTGACTGAGGAAGAAAAAGAACCTCGTCTCATTTTAAACTCATAATAGATCTTTTGACTACATTGACTCATATTTTCTAATTAGTCACTAGAAAGTTGAATTCAACTAATCAAGTTACTAATCTGTAATAATGGTCAAACTACTTGTGTGTGACATCAAACTCACACACTTAAAACAAAAAGAACCTAGAAATTAAATATCTAGTACTCAACTTTAGAGCTTAGTGAGAAATAAGTTTATTTTATTAATTTACTTTTTTATACTTTTGAAAACGTGGCATAGGTACAAAATAATAGAAAAAGTTCAAACAGTACAAAACAATACACAGTAAAATCTGAATGTCAGATCACTTGTCTCCCATTCCCAGAGGTAACCACTGTTAAGTGCTTCTTGTTTATCCTCCAGACATAGTCTATGTACAGATAAACATATATATGCATGTGTGTATATTTCTTTTCTGTTTTTACACAAATGAAGGAACAATATACACATTATTCTACACCTCACTTTTTGCCCTTGTGGTATGTCTCAAAGGTTAGCCCATGTCTACACATACGGAGCTAATTCACGCTTCTGAACAGTTGCATAATGCTGTTTTTATGGATGTACTATCAATGAGATATGCCCTACAGATGGGCCTTTAGAGTTTGCCCGGTCTTTTGCTATTATTTGAAACAATTCTGTATTCAATAACCTTTATGTACATATATAAGTGTATGTGAGAGATAAATTCCTAAGATAAATTTTTGACTCAAAACATGTTACTTAACTGGGAATTTCTGACATTATTTAATTATTTTAACAGAAAGCTACTCAAGAAAGCTTTATCATCATTAAGAGAGAAAGGAATGTGAATGATCACAAGAGTGTTAATGCTCTTCCTTTACAAACCCTACATTGAAATGAAGTGAAAGTTTTTATTAAGGAGTGGTGGGGGTGTGTGTATGTGTGTGTGCGCGCGCAATGTTAGAAGGTCAGAAAGAAGAACGGGGTAATTTCTATCATTCGAGGTCTAGTTACTCATTAAGACCTCTGGGAGAAAGGCTATCGAAAACAGTAATCCACAAAGCTTCTCTCTTCCTTAAGGCTTTATCTCTCTCACCACCTCTGCTGCATGCTGGCGTGAAGTGGCTGAAACGATATATGCTATAATATATAGATAGATAGACAGATAGATAGATCTCCAAATCACAATCAGTGGTCTGGGCAGAGAAAAACTCCCTCATCCAGATCTGAGACTTCTTATTCCTCAAGGGTATCCCTGGAGTCTTGAGAAAAGATAAGAAGAAATCAGACATATCTGACACTTCTCCATCTTAGGAAGCAATTTTGTAGGCAGAACCAAACTTTCCTATAACATCCCACTGCAGCTGTGAAACTCTTTCAGCTTAGCTGAGAATCCCCCAAATTTCAAGGTGCTCAAATAAAGGAAGGGTCTGGGTGAGCATAATGTTTGCATGAGATAAAATGTAAAACCCCATCGATTCTTTCTTCTCAGAAAAAAAAAAATTAAAATTACCCAGCATATTTTTCTAGCCAACTGCCAAAAACCTGAAATGGAGTTTTTTTTGTCTTCCTCTTGACTGCTGATGCTGGCTTCCTTCGAGGCAATTCAGGACAGCATCTGGCTTACCTCATGTTCCACTGAAATACAGGTTCTGAAAAGCAGCCTGAAGATGACATTCTGGAAAGAGGAACTATGTTCTGTGTGGCGGGCAGGCACTGGGGAAGTGGGAGCAGGGGGAGGTGGCAGAGCCGTGTTAATGCAAATGTATTCCCCGGGTTTATTTGCTGGCAAACCAAGTGGACACCCAGCTATGTGAATCTGGGCCAGCGAGTTTGGCACATCTTCTGCTGGCAGAGCACGAGCCCAGCACAGCATCCTGCTGCTGTTGGCATGTATACAGCTGTCTTTCTTCATTGACTCTCCAGCACAGCGGCCGGCTCAACAGGTGTTGCCAGGGACACAGTGTGTTTGGCAGCTGTCAACTTTCAATAATCATCTCTGTAGCATATCCTTTTCTACTCTCCCACCCCAGTTCTTCCCCCCTTGCCACCACCTTCAAAGCTCCCAGCACCATTTGGGCCTTTGCGAAGGGCAGAGTGAGGCAAAGATGCTGAACAAGGCGCATGGTCATCTGGAGGGTAAAATTCTGCCTGGGTCTCGACCGAAGTGTAATAGGATTTTTATAAGATATAGGCCTTTGGTGTGCATCCGATTATCCTTTTTTATTCCCCCTTCTGAGGTAAACTGTTAACCCATTTTTTCCTGACCTTTATTCTTTCCATTTTCTTAGTTCTTTCGAATGCCAGCTCCTCTCCTTACAGCTGTGAGATCTTAACCGTGTTCTTTAACTATCCAAGTCTTAGTTTTCTCATCTGAAAAATGGAGATAATAATATTTGCCGCCTATACCAATGAGAAAACGGAGGCGAAATATTTAACACTAAGTGCCACTATACGTTAGTGATTCCCCTCCTCCCAACTGCTCTGGAGTTTCATCCTTAAAAGCCCTAGGCTTCAATGACTGCCCTTGAATTCCAAAGATGTGAGGACTTGCTCTGTTCTGGGGCTTCTTTCCCATTCTTATCAAAGTTAGAATCAGAAAACATACTGGCCCCTTAAGTTCTGGGGGAGACGCCAAATAGATTTTTTTTTAAGGCAGGGATATACAGTTATTTATTACAGCCTTATTTATAATTCTAAATATTGGAAATCCCTGTCTATCAGTGAGAAATAAATAAATGGATGAAGAAATATGGCACTGTATGCAGCAGGTAAAATTAATTAATTAATTAGATTAGTCAATGAATAAATTAACTAGATTATTTATGTAAGTACATGTAGTCCTTACTATATGTCCGATGATTTCTTTTTTTTTTTTTAATAAAACATTGGCTGTATTCCCTGTGTTGTACAATATATCCTTGTATCTTATTATTTTTTTTTATACAGCAGGTTCTTATTAGTCATCAATTTTATACACATCAGTGTATACATGTCAATCCCAATCGCCCAATTCATTACACCACCACCCCCACCCTCTGCTGCTTTCCCCCCTTGGTGTCCATACGTTTGTTCTCTACATCTGTGTCTCAATTTCTGCCCTGCAAACTGGTCCATCTGTACCATTTTTCTAGGTTCCACATATATGCGTTAATATACGATATTTGTTTTTCTCTTTCTGACTTACTTCACTCTGTATGACAGTCTCTAGATCCATCCACGTCTCAACAAATGACCCAATTTCGTTCCTTTTTATGGCTGAGTAATATTCCATTGTATATATGCACCACATCTTCTTTATCCATTCGTCTGTCGATGGGCATTTAGGTTGCTTCCATGACCTGGCTATTGTAAATAGTGCTGCAATGAACATTGGGGTGCATGTGTCTTTTTGAATTATGGTTTTCTCTGGGTATATGCCCAGTAGTAGGATTGCTGGATCATATGGTAATTCTATTCTTAGTTTTTTAAGGAACCTCCATACTGTTCTCCGTAGTGGCTGTATCAATTTACATTCCCACCAACAGTGCAAGAGGGTTCCCTTTTCTCCACACCCTCTCCAGCATTTGTTGTTTGTAGATTTTCTGATGAAGCCCATTCTAAATGGTGTGAGGTGACACCTCATTGTAGTTTTGATTTGCATTTCTCTAATAATTAGTGATGTTGAGCAGCTTTTCATGTGCTTCTTGGCCATCTGTATGTCTTCTTCAGAGAAATGTCTATTTAGGTTTTCTACCCATTTTTGGATTGGGTTGTTTGTTTCTTTAATATTGAGCTGCATGAGCTGTTTATACATTTTGGAGATTAATCCTTTGTCCATTGATTTGTTTGCAAATATTTTCTCCCATTCTGAGGGTTGTCTTTTCGTCTTGTTTATGGTTTCCTTTGCTGTGAGAAAGCTTTTAAGTTTCATTAGGTCCCATTTGTTTACTTTTGTTTTTATTTCCATTACTCTAGGAGGTGCAACAAAAAAGATCTTGCTGTGACTTATGTCAAAGAGTGTTCTTCCTATGTTTTCCTCTAAGAGTTTTATAGTGTCTGTCTAGTCTTACATTTAGGTCTCGAATCCATTTTGAGTTTATTTTTGTGTATGGTGTTAGGGAGTGTTCTAATTTCATTCTTTTACATGTAGCTGTCCAGTTTTCCCAGCACCACTTATTGAAGAGACTGTCTTTTCTCCATTGTATATCCTTGCCTCCTTTGTCATAGATTAGTTGACCATAAGTGCGTGGGTTTATCTCTGGGCTTTCTATCTTGTTCCATTGATCTATGTTTCTATTTTTGTGCCAGTACCATATTGTCTTGATTACTGTAGCTTTGTAGTATACTCCGAAGTCAGGGAGTCTGGTTCCTCAAGCTCCGTTTTTTTCCCTCAAGACTGCTTTGGCTATTCGGGGTCTTTTGTGTCTCCATACAAATTTTAAGATTTTTTGTTCTAGTTCCGTAAAAAATGCCATTGGTAATTTGATAGGGATTGCATTGAATCTGTAGATTGCTTTGGGTAGTAGAGTCATTTTCACAATATTGATTCTTCCAATCCAAGAACATGGTATATCTCTCCATCTGTTGGTATCATCTTTAATTTCTTTCATCAGTGTCTTATAGTTTTCTGCACACAGGTCTTTTGTCTCCCTAGGTAGGTTTATTCCTAGGTATTTAATTCTTTTTGTTGCAATGGTAAATGGGAGTGTTTCCTTAATTTCTCTTTCAGATTTTTCATCATTAGTGTATAGGAATGCAAGAGATTTCTGTGCATTAATTTTGTATCCTGCAACTTTACCACATTCATTGATTAGCTCTAGTAGTTTTCTGGTGGCATCTTTAGGATTCTCTATGTATAGTATCATGTCATCTGCAAACAGTGACAGCGTTACTTCTTCTTTTCCGATTTGGATTCCTTTTATTTCTTTTTCTTATCTGATTGCCGAGGCTAGGACTTCCAAAACTATGTTGAATAATAGTGGTGAGAGTGGACATCCTTGTCTTGTTCCTGATCTTAGAGGAAATGCTTTCAGTTTTTCACCATTGAGAATGATGTTTGCTGTGGGTTTGTCGTATATGACCTTTATTATGTTGAGGTAGGTTCCCTCTATGCCCACTTTCTGGAGAATTTTATCATAAATGGGTGTTGAATTTTGTCAAAAGCTTTTTCTGCATCTATTGAGATGATCATATGGTTTTTATTCTTCAATTTCTTAATATGGTGTATCACATTGATTGATTTGCATATATTGAAGAATCCTTGCTTCCCTGGGATAAATCCCACTTGATCATGGTGTATGATCCTTTTAATATGTTGTTGGATTCTGTTTGCTAGTATTTTGTTGAGAATTTTTGCATCTATATTCATCAGTGATATTGGTCTGTAATTTTCTTTTTTTGTACTATCTTTGTCAGGTATCAGGGTGATGGTGGCCTCATAGAATGAGTTTGGGAGTGTTCCTTCCTCTGCAGTTTTTTAGAAGAGTTTGAGAAGGATGGATGTTAGCTCTTCGCTAAATGTTTGATAGAATTCACCTGTGAAGCCATCTGGTCCTGGACTTTTTTTTGTTGCAAGATTTTTAATCACAGTTTCAATTTCATTACTTGTGATTGGTCTGTTCATATTCTCTATTTCTTCCTGGTTCAGTCTTGGAAGGTTTTACCTTTCTAAGAATTTGTCCATTTCTTCCAGGTTGTCCATTTTATTGGCATAGAGTTGCTTGTAGTAGTCTCTTAGGATGCTTTGATTTCTGCGGTGTCTGTTGTAACTTCTCCTTTTTCATTTCTAATTCTATTGATCTGAGTCCTCTCCGTCTTTTTCTTGATGAGTCTGGCTAATGGTTTATCAATTTTGTTTATCTTCTCAAAGAACCAGCTTTTAGTTTTATTGATCTTTGCTATTGTTTTCTCTGTTTCTATTTCATTTATTTCTGCTCTGATCTTTATGATTTCTTTCCTTCTGCTAACTTTGGGTTTTGTTTGTTCTTCTTTCTCTAGTTCCTTTAGGTGTAAGGTTAGATTATTTATTTGAGATTTTTCTTGTTTCTTGAGGTAGACTTGTATAGCTATATACTTCCCTCTTAGAACTGCTTTTGCTGCATCCCATAGGTTTTGGATTCTGGTGTTTTCATTGTCATTTGTCTCTAGGTATTTTTTGATTTCCTCTTTGATTTCTTCAGTGATCTCTTGGTTATTTAGTAACGTAGTGTTTAGCCTCCATGTGTTTGTGTTTTGTACGTTTTTTCCCCTGTAATTCATTTCTAATCTCATAGCGTTGTGGTCAGAGAAGATGCTTGATATGATTTCAATTTTCTTAAATTTACTGAGGCTTGATTTGTGACCCAAGATATGATCTATCCTGGAGAATGTTCCATGTGCACTTGAGAAGAAAGTGTAATCTGCTGTTTTTGGATGGAATGTCCTATAAATATCAATTAAAACTATCTGGTCTATTGTGTCACTTAAAGCTTCTGTTTCCGTATTATTTTCATTTTGGATGATCTGTCCATTGGTATAAGTGAGGTGTTAAAGTCTCCCACTATTATTGTGTTACTGTCGATTTCCTCTTTTACAGCTGTTAGCAGTTGCCTTATGTATTGAGGTGCTCCTATGTTGGCTGCATATATATTTATCATTGTTATATCTTCTTCTTGGATTGATCCCTTGATCATTATGTAGTGTCCTTCCTTGTCTCTTGTAATATTGTTTATTTTAAAATCTTTTATCTGATATGAGTATTGCTACTCCAGCTTTCTTTTGATTTCCATTTGCATGGAATATCTTTTTCCATCCCCTCACTTTGTCTGTATGTGTCCCTAGGTCTGAAGTGGGTCTCTTGTAGACAGCATATATATGGGTCTTGTTTTTGTATCCATTCAGCAAGCCTGTGTCTTTTGGTTGGAGCATTTAATCCATTCACGTTTAAGGTAATTATCGATATGTATGTTCCTATGGCCATTTTCTTAATTGTTTTGGGTTTATTTTTGTAGGTCCTTTACTTCTCTTGTGTTTCCCACCTAGAGAAGTTCCTTTAGCATTTGTTGTAGAGCTGGTTTGGTGGTGCTGAATTCTCTTAGCTTTTGCTTGTCTGCAAAGCTTTTGATTTCTCTGTTGAATCTGAATGAGATCCTTGCCGGGTAGAGTAATCTTGGTTGTAGGTTCTCCCCTTTCATCACTTTAAGTATATCATGCCACTCCCTTCTGGCTTGTAGAGTTTCTGCTGAGAAATCAGCTGTTAACCTTATGGGAGTTCCCTTGTATGTTATTTGTCATTTTTCCCTTGCTGCTTTCAATAATTTTTCTTTGTCTTTAATTTTTGCCAATTTGATTACTATGTGCCTCAGCATGTTTCTCCTTGGGTTTATCCTGTATGGGATTCGCTGTGCTTCCTGGACTTGGGTGGCTATTTCCTTTCCCATGTTAGGGAAGTTTTTGACTATAATCTCTTCAAATATTTTCTCGGGTCCTTTCTCTCTCTCTTCTCCTTCGCGGACCCCTATAATGCGAATGTTGTTGTGTTTAATATTGTCCCAGAGGTCTCTTAGGCTGTCTTCATTTCTTTTCATTCTTTTTTCTTTATTCTGTTCTGCAGCAGTGAATTCCACCATTCTGTCTTCCAGGTCATTTATCTGTTCTTCTGTCTCAGTTATTCTGCTATTGATTCCTTCTAGTGTAGTTTTCATTTCAGTTATTGTATTGTTCATCTCTGTTTGTTTGTTCTTTAATTCTTCTAGGTCTTTATTAAACATTTCTTGAATCTTCTCGATCTTTGCCTCCATTGTTTTTCCGAGGTCCTGGATCATCTTCACTATCATTATTCTGAATTCTTTTTGTGGAAGGTTGCCTATCTCCACTACATTTAGTTGTTTTTCTGGGGTTTTATCTTGTTCCTTCATCTGGTACACAGCCCTCTGCCTTTTCGGGTTGTCTGTCTTTCTGTGAATGTGGTTTTTGTTCCACAGGCTGCAGGATTGTCTGATGATGTCTATATATTAACTCATTTTAACCTCATAACAACCCAGTGTGGTGGATACCATTATTATCATTATATTTACTGATGAGGAAACCGAGGCAAGGAGAAGCAGAGCCATATATATATATATATATATATATACACACACACACACACATATGATCATAAATGGATCTCACAAACAAGGTCAAGTGTAAAAAGCAAGTTGCCAAAATAATACATGCATCAAAGAATTGATGTAAAGTTCAAAAATACACAAAGGAATATGTTACTTATGGAAACGCATGTATAGAAAATTACACAAACAAGGAATGAGAGAATACACCCCAAGTTCATGTTGTAGTTGCTTCAAATCGGGGGGAAGGAGGGTGGGACTGAGAAGTACACAGGGGAGACTTCACTTTTATCTGTAGGGTCCCATTTAGTTAATTTTTAAAAGGACATATTAAAATTAGATCACTCTGATTAATGCACATAATGTTTTTAAGTATATTTTCTACTGTATTTTGTGTTTTGTAAAACAATGTATATACAGAAAAGGGCATAAAATATATTTACAGGGTTTCACAATCATTATTAAGCAAAAGTCATGTGACCACCATTCAGGTCAAAAAAAGGAATGAAAGGGCTCTATAGCAGCTCTGTGGACCCTTCCCCAATCATAACCCCATCCAGCATCCCCCCTCCAACCCCCATAGAGGGAATCTCCATCCTGAGCTCCGTGATACTCATTGCCTATTTCTCCCCTACAACTCCACCACCTATGTCTGTATCCTAAACATCAGAGTCCAGCTGTCCTGTTTCTGAACTATAACAAGTGGAATCATGAAGTACGTATTTTTTCATGGCTGCCTCTTGATCAATGTTGTATCTGTGAGATTTATCTGCATTGTTCTTTATTCAGTGTTGTTGAATAGACTTCCACATTTAGTTATCCTACTCACTCTTGATTGACATTTGGGTTGTCTTCTCTATAATTTGCAAGCTCAAAAGGAAAGGCAGATGTTGCATCCAGTAGATACCCAAGAATGAATATCTTCAGATTTTTCCTTGGCCTTAATTTTTTAACCAAGAAACATATTTTCCTTTGGACTTATTGTTGCTTTATTTTCTTTAATTTCTTCTTCACTTCCCTAAGTCAACAGGTTGCTTTTCTTTGCTACTTTATTTGCCTTTACACTGTGAAGTATTGTCATCCAGAATGGTATTGTTGAGGCCATAATCTAACTCAAACCCTTTGTTTTACATTTGAGGAAACATGCTTTTGTGCCCTGCAGCTCATTTTTAAGTTCATCTTAGTAGCTCTGAGACCTATAGATGGTAACTGGGTCATTGGAATAGGAGTTTTAAATGTTCTATTGTCTCTGGCAGCTGGTTAATCGTATGTTTAAGAATAACGCCTTGCCACCGTTTCTCTGCAGGGCAAATCTATTCTATATGAGACCCATACTGAGTGCCACAAAGATGTTGCCAAACGTCTAAATAAATTTTTCCCTCTTCATTATTAATCATTATACAGCATTGCTTAAAAAAGAAACACCCCAGGTCCCAGTAGTGAGGAGGGAAGAGCCCACAAAACAGCATTATTCTCCGAGCACATACCAGTAATCAGGCCAAGCAGCAAAGGCATTTTTTATTGTAAGGACCTCAGCGGTGCTGTAAAAGGCATCTTCCTGCTCTCCAATATTGCCATTAATATGTAAAAGCTTAAGCTTGCTAAAGGGATTATTGCACATCCTATCTGATGGTAAACTAGCATTGCAATGATTACATGTATCTTTTTGTCATTTTCTCATAAAACATCTTACTCTTGAACGGTGTAATTGGCCTCTTACTAATGTTAATGATTAAATCGGCATAAATGTAACACACTACTTTAAATGGAAGGCATGTTTGCAATCTCCAGGGTCTTGAATGTATGCTTTACAGCATGGTCATTATATTCATTATGTGTGTGTATGCTGCATGCACATATACATATATATTATATAGGGTCTATACATATTATGGTAACAGAAAGCACAGATTTCATAAGTGGGTCATTGAGTGTGATAGTCAGCAGAGATGCTCTTACTTTCAACTTTGCTTCATGGACCCACATACTCTAGATATGGGAGATAAAGTACCACATATCAGCCAGTGGCTTAATGCATGTACCACTTCCCAGAAGACAGTGCTCCAACCATGCAAGATGTTGTCCCCAGCTAACCAACACCTTAGCTAAGGCTTCAATAAGCTGTTTCACCATTTAATCCAGCAGGCTAGTGCTGGGTGATGAAGTACATGGTAATCCTTTGGTCATGAGTCTATTTTCACAGCTTTTTAAAAATATTTATTTATTTATCTATTTGGCTGCGCCAGGTCTTAGTTGCAGCACATGGGATCTTCGTTGCGGCATGCGGGCTCTTAGTTGCGGCATGCAAACTCTTAGTTGCAGCATGCATGTGGGATCTAGTTTCCTGACCAGGGATTGAACCCAGGCCCCCTGCATTGGGACCACGGAGTCTTAACCACTGAACCACCAGGGAAGTCCAGCTTTTTTTTTTTTTTTTTTCTGCCATAAAATGGGTCCCTTGGCCCAAGGCAATTGGTGGGAGATATAATGTCGATGGAACAGATGGTAGTGTTAGTGGAGGTGCTGTAGGCAGGCAAGGCAAACTCCAGTAAGGATGAACGGCGACCCCCTCCCAGGTGTAAGGGGTCAGATGTAGTCAGCCTACCACTCTGGCTGGCTGGCTTCCCTGAGGAATGGTGGCAGGTTGAGGGCACAGTGTCCATCTCTGCTGCTGGCAGCGGTGGCAGGAGCTGGCTCAGACTTAAAGAGAGGGATCCACGGTATTGGGTCCACGCACAGCCTCAATCCCTTCTATCGAATACTATGATCACTATATTCATGGGTTATTAAGCAAGCATCAAGATGGCTAAGGAGAGAGTCTGGCCGACATCCACAAGATGGGTCAAACTCTTCACCTGTTTGTTAAGAGCCTCTTCAGGAGGTCATTCACATGAGACTCAAAAGTACACGTAATTTGTGCCACTCCCACTGGGTCCTACATACCCCTTCCCCTGACTTCCTTGTCATCAGTCTTTCAGTTCTGTTCCTTCTAGACCCCCTCGTTAACCAGTCAAATTATTTACCATTGACCAGGGGCCCATGTACCATACCATATACATCCATCAAGCCACTTCTCACTCCACACAGAGTGGACAATTCATGTGTAATTAGGAGGCCATAACTAATATGCCTCCTCCTTCTCCTCTACCACCCATTTTCAATTTCTGCTGGTCTAGGTGGCTTGCCTTGTGGGGTGATTCAGACTCTCATCTCTAAGGGACTTGAGTCCCTGGTTACCATGCCCTTCTCAGGCCATGGCTACTGTACTTATCCATTTATTGTTAAAATTGGACATGGAAGCACCAAGAAACACACCAGTGGGTATACTGGACACCAACCATATTCTTCCCTGTCCCCACTGTAGCAGCAGCCCTACCTGCTCCTGGTAATTAACCACCTCATAGCTCCCTGAGAGTCAGATCGCTCCTGGTACCACTCCAACCTTGCCATTAATTGTAGTAATTGCACCTACCTTGCTTCTGATGTTTAAAGACTGATGACTACAATCCCCTTTGTTCTCAGAGAGCCCAATTCTGTAACAGCATCTGCACCACCATTCCTGACCTGAGCTGAGGAAGAAGACAGCTACCACCGAGCTTCTCAATAATGTTGGTGCCACTTACCTTCCTGCAGAAGGCTGAATACTTGGTTAGTAAGAGTTTTTAGACTTATGTAGTATATCCATTTTATCATGCCCACTTTTTTGTGCCTTTCGATCCTTTCCTGTACCATCTGCCATAGCAGTTCTGGTACTTTCTCTTCACTTAGTGTGGCCATCGTTTTTTCTAAGCTACTAGGAGCATTCCTAGCACTATATTAGCACAATCTCTGGGGTCTTTTATAGTCTATTAAATCCCATTTCATAAACTCTCCTTTATTCAATTTCATGTTCTACCCTCTTTACTCAGTATCAGTCCCAAGCATACTCCCCTGGCCATAGCTCCTTCTGTATTTAGTCTCCCCTACTTCCCCAGCCTAGCATATCCCTAGCCAGACTATGCTGAGATTTGATCTTTGTTATTGGTCTGGTTATTTGGAAGGGAGATGGAGCTCAGGGAGGGTGGCAAGAGACAGCATAGTTTTTTAAAGTACTTGCATGATTTGAGTCTTCGGCATGCTGTTCAAGGGGTTCCGTTATATTCTGACAAGGAGAAGGGCCCCCTTCTGCAGGCCCAGTGGCTTCAGGAAATTTAGGAGTTCAAAGTTTTCAAATACATATACCTAGATAGCCCCATCTCAAATCACAGGGTCCACCCTGAGGTTGGCGTGAAGCTCCACTACTTTTACAATTAAGTTCTGAGTCTGGTCCTTCATCTGTCTGCACTTTGGCTGCAAGACATCAGGGAATACTTAAATGCTACCAAGCAGGTCCTCTAGCTTTCACATTTTGCCTTGAATTGGTTATTAATCACAGGAACCTAACTTCTTCTCTCTTCAAGTAATCAGTGGCACTCAACAGTGGCCACACAGTTCCATTGTCCTCATAGAATAATTCCTCTCACACCTCTTATACAATGGAGATATTGCACCAGACAGTGCATCCCCTTCCACTGGTCTCCCATCCCAGTTTACCACTGGTGAAAGTTTCAACAACCGCACTGTGACAGAATGCTAGGGGCTAACCATATTCCACCTACTCTCAGTGATAGAGTTATTGGTAGCTGGTTGGTGAGTGATCCAGCAGCAAAGTCCAATTTTAGAGTCAATCTGGTTCCTAGGACACTTGTGGGACCAACTGTGTTAGACTGGGTTCCCTGGAAACACACTCTGAGTGAAAAGTTGCAGAAGGTTTATTGGGGAGTACTATTAGGAGATACATCTGAGAGAAACAAAAGGGAAAGGATTGGGCAAAGGATGAAACTGATCCACAATACAATTGTCACTGAGGCCTCAGTTGATTCAACAGAGAGCTCTAGAACCAGGATGGCTCATGAGACTAGTCAAAAATTAAGGCAATGGGGCCAGGCCTTTGTACCTGCACATGTTCAGTTATTATCCAGAGGCCAATGGGGAAGGGTCATATCCTTGGGTGAGGCATTTCCTGGGGATAGACACATCTGTGACCTGTTAACCACCAATATTCCCAGCAGCAGCGTGCACTGGCCTTGGAAAAGTGATCTGAGCAGAGAACCACTGTATCCACTACAGACAGTTAAGAGTTTCTACCTGATCTCTGCTATTCCCCAATCCCATTATCCCCAAAGATAGTAGGGAACTCAATTCCAAGCCTGAATCCTCCTCTCTGAATCTCAGAATACAATAGCCATACAATACAGCCACTAACAAGTTTATCAAAAATGAGAGTGCCTCCCTCACCTGTGAATCCGTTACTAAAACTAAAACTAAAAGTGTCCTCTAGACTCTCCCAGGGAATATAGTCAGCTGACAGGCAAGTACTTGGCATAATATTGAGTCCTGAGTAACAGGATGAAAATCCCCATGTCAATAACTTTAGCCTTTTATTCCACCCCCTATTCTAAAACCCTCAAGATCTTTTCTACTTGTATTCTCCCCTTTTCTGCCAATACATAGTAGCGAGAACTTACTATTCCTCTGCAAAGCTTATAGAAGCTAAGCTAATGGGAAATTTATCAAGACCAGGAATCAGTCATGAGAAACTGAGGCAAGAGCATAGTCACTGGAATTGCAAACAATGTAGAGATTTGGTCACAAGAAAAAGGTAGGAGCAGAAGCTGAAGAGTGGTCAAATTTTCACCATTCAGGGGAGGGAACAACTAAAATATGTCATCACCCCAAAATAACCTTCTTTCAGTGTTTGCAAAGGCTCACTTTTACTGAATGTTCTCCTTAGCCCTAGTCCCCCTGACATCTTTTCAGCTCTATCACCAAGCAGAAGTTCATTCAGTGTGAATCAAGTACAAGGTAAGAGCTGGCATAGCAGCAAGAGTGACTTCAGATGCTGGGCTAAAGTTCCTTAATTTTCCTCGACTCAGAATTGGATTGGTTCAAGAATGAAAGGATGGACTGAGCCGAGAGGTGAGGGGACTTAGAGGCATTATACAGAATGGTTAAAAACCTGGAATGGGAAATAAGATACAGCCTCCATTCAAATCTCAGCTACTCTACTCAGCACTTGAGTGTCCTTGAGGAAGTTACTGAGCTTGCTAAATTTCAACTAACTACTCATGTGTAAATTGGTGATGATAACACCAACCTCAGTGGGTTGCAGTGAGGACTAAATGAAGTGTTACATTTGGAGTGCTTAGACTCATGCCCAGTGCATAACTAGTGCTCAGTAACAGCAATAGTAACAGCAGAGTAGTTGTTGTTCTTACTATTAGGGGTTAGAATGGAGGAGGTTGGGAGCAGAGAACCAAGCTGTTAATTATAAATATTGCCAAGAGAACTGTAGTCTCTGGCCGATGCAACAGGGGAATTCACAGGCCAATGCCTAGGGAACTTGGGTGAAGCTATAAATACCCCAGAGGCCTGGGCAATCTTGACAGCCCCCTAGCAGAAGACAGAGCATGGCGGCAGAGCAATGAGCACACCATACCACAAAGCAGATACCAGGAATCCTAGAAAAGCAACTTAAATGCTATGAACAGTAGTCCCTATAAATTTTAAAATATATGCAAAATTGGCAGGGGGTAGGTGAAATAGTATTTGGGAGTGTAAATTGATATAATCCATTGGAAAGCAGTTGGGTAATCTTAAATGTCTTAAATGTCGTAAAATGCTCATGACCCAACAATCCACTTCTGAAAACCTAAGGAAATAATCCCAAATATGGCAAGATCTGTACATGTAAAAATTAATTCTGTCATATTCATATCAATTATTTATAAGAGCAAAGCATCAGAGGGAAACTAATGTCCAACATAAGGAAATAGTTATGAAAATAATAATACAGATTATATGAAATATTACACATTCATTTAACATATGTATCGAGTGTTTATAATAAAATTAAAATATACTTTTCATAATAAAAAATAGAACACAAAAACTGGTGCATATGTTATGATGATGACTATATAAAAAAGAAACAAAACTTTATTTTTTTAATTTTTATTTTATATTGGAGTATAGTTGATTAGCAATGTTGTGTTAATTTCAGGTGTACAGCAAAGTGATTCAGTTACACATATGCATGTATTTATTCTTTCTCAAATTCTTTTCCCGTTTAGGTTATTACAGAATATTGAGCAGAGTTCCCTGTGCTATATGGTAAGTCCTTGTTGGTTACCTATTTTAAATATAGCAGTGTGTACATGTCAATCCCAAACTCCCGATCTATCCCTCCCATCCCCCCATCCCTCCCCCCGGTAATCATAAGTTTGTTCTCTACTCTGAAAAACAAAACTTTAGTCAAAAAAATCCTGAAAGGGAAATCCACATCCTGTGAACCTTCTCTCTAGGCCCACTAGATGCATGGCGGAAAAACAGATGCAGGTGAAGGATTCATTCTGAAACCAGAATGGAAAATACGTCTCTTCTTTTCCCCCAACACCAAAGGATGGATGGTGGTTGCATAGAGAATTCTAAAGACCTGGGTCTGGTTCAGCTGGAAAGAGGATCAAGATTGATTGATAATGTCTGCCATGGGCAAATTCAGGGACAGTAGCAACAATTGCTCTAAATATTTGGCAACGTTGGATATGAAATTTGGGTAACTGAGTGAAGTTGTTGTACAGGAGATCCCTTCGTTGAGATTCCTCAGTGTCAGTTCATCACCTTCTACCTACCTACCTCTCAGGGTAGAAGATTCCTTCACAGAATTAGCGAGGGATATGTTTGGGAGGAACTGGGAGCATAAAGGAAGTTTCAGAGCCCCTCAAAAGTCACAACACAACTGCTTACTTCATAGACTTGGTCCACAGGCTACCCAAACAGAACACCATGATTACTGATTTCTCACTCAGCCCAGCATCCCAAAAGAAAAGTAGATAAAAGCCATTTCACACAACAGTTCTGAAGAAGCAATTTGCTTGTAAAGATTATACCTGGAGTCTATCAAATTACAGGTGTATCTGTATATCAGGTTTCACTGCCTCCTGACCAGGAAGTAGTCAGCCTGTACACCTGACCCAACCTGAGAGTTTCTGAAAGTAAAACATAGAGCCCTCTAGCATCACTCAAATTATTCACATGTCAACGATATTTTCACCACTCTAGTCAGCAACAAGTTACTCAACTGAGTATAAATTTTTCCCTCTAAGTTCAGTTAAAGGTTAATTTCTTCAAAGGAAACTGTCAAACCTCATGAGAGACCTTAAGTCAGAGTCACTTAGCCTCACCCAGATTCCTGACCTACAGATACTGTGTGATAATAAATGTTCATTGTTCTAAGCGACTAAATTTTGGGGTGATATGCAGCAATAGACATCTGTATTTTTAGGAAAGTTTTAATAGAGAATTAGACATTTTTAAAAGATTGATTTTGAGTTTTTAAGGGAGCATCTTTCAGTTTTAGATATCTAAATAAATCATCTCTTAAGAATTCTGTCTAGCTTATCTAACCTTTATATCAAAATTGGTCAACAGTACTATTTCAATCAAAAATATTTATTGAGGGACTTCCCTGGTGGTCCAGTAGTTAAGAATCTGCCTTCCAATGCAGGGGATTCAGGTTCGATTCCTGGTCGGGGAACTAAGATCCCACATGCCGTGGGGCAACTAAGCCCATGCGCCACGACTACTGAGCCCTCACACTCTAGAGCCCACGTGCCACAACTAGAGAACCCACATGCTGCAACTACTGAGCCCGCTCACACTAGAGCCGCGTGCCACAACTAGAGAGCTCACGTGCTGCAACTACTGAGCCTGCGTGCCCTGGAGCCCATGCTCCGTAACTAGAGAGAAGCCCGCGTGCCGCAATGAAGAGCCTGTGCACCGCAAAAAAGATCCCACGTGCCGCAACGAAGATTCTGCGTGCCGCAACTAAGACCCAATGCAGCCAAATAAATAAATAAAACATTTTTTTTAAAAAAGGAAACTGTCAAAACCTGACATCATGTGTGGTTTGCAATGTGGTGGTAACATTGAACGTGGAAACGTGCTCCCCTCACTAAGTTTTCAGGTTATGGTGGAACCAACACGTGTTTGAGTTCCAAGCGAAAGTTGGCCTGTGGCAACTTGCTTGGGAAGCGAGGCTCACCCCAGCAGGCAAAACACAACAAACAAATGTGGTTTAAAATAATTAGTTCCCATGCAGAGCGATCCCTGCAGTGTTTTGTTAGACGAGATGTTTGAAGCTTTCTTCTGCATAAAGAAATGGGCTGAAGGGCAGGGAGAGTAGGCTTGAGATACAGGTTGAGAAAAGAGGCTGGAATTTTTCCGACATATTATAAAGCAGAGCTAAGAAAACAAAAGTTGGTCTCAAGGTCCCAAACACACTGAAAGGCCATATGAAGCCAAAATTTCCTGTGAATAATTAAAAGTTTTGCTCCATCCAAGTGTCTTTTAGTGATCCAACCATCTTCCATTTCAGTTGAAAATTATGTTTTATTTGCTAGTGCTCTCCAATTGGGAAAGCTTGCAGTGATCTTTCTTACTAAAGTCAGTGCTTATTTTGATACTAAGGACAAATAAAGTTTTGGTAGAAGTTTCCACAGGCCAGGAGATTTGGGGGGATGTTAGCTTTTGCCCATTGAGCTTATTTGCCAGAACCACTTGGATGGGTGGAACAGCCAAAGCAGCCAAGAGTATTTTGGCCTCACAATAGATTTTAACCAAGAGCTGTCAGTCCTAAACACATTCAAAATTAGAATATGAAGTGAGGGTGTATCTAGAGAATTGTAATAATCCAAATATGTTTCAGGTTTGTAGAAGATACTTATTTTAAAGGCAATGATGTAAGTTTAATTTCAGATTCCCTAAGAAAACAAGGTCTCAAGGCATTTTTTGCTTTTACTATTTACAAAATAGGCAGCTCTGAAGGGAGGAGTGCCATTCTTTGATGCATCCCAACCTGGATCTATTTGATGATCGTGTTGAAAATTGTTAGCATTCAAACATACTTATTGTATAGAAACCAAATTAATCTAGGTCTTGCCTCATTTAATAGAGCTTGGAAGCCCTGATGCCCATTCAATTAATTAATAATGGAAGAGGAGTCTAAATATCAGCCATTCCTAAAAGCTCTTCAGCATGATGAGCTCAGGAAGATAAGCATTTCATTAGTGCAATGACCACTTGCATCTAATTCTTTGATGTGCCCTAGATAAGCAACTCTAAATGTAATTACAAGGGCATTCTTGGGAGATGGTTGCCAGCTGTCATAAAGAGAAATGATTCTCATGATTTTTTTAATTCTAATAACTTAATTCAAATAGGTTCCTATAGAACTGACTGCATTTTCACATATAAAAATATTTAGAAACCAATTAGCAGCAATTGTGCATCTGATAAATTTCTTGAACTACTCTACTGCCCAGAGGTTAAAGTATTTAGGACTTCATGTACCATCAAAACTGCTCTTGGGGGCTTCCCTGCTGGCGCAGTGGTTGAGAGTCTGCCTGCCAATGCAGGGGACACGGGTTCGAGCCCTGGTCTGGGAAGATCCCACATGCCGCGGAGCAGCTGGGCCCATGAGCCACAATTGCTGAGCCTGCGCGTCTGGAGCCTGTGCTCCGCAACAAGAGAGGCCACGATAGTGAGAGGCCCGCGCACCGCGATGAAGAGTGGCCCCCACTTGCCACAACTAGAGAAAGCCCTCACATAGAAACGAAGTAACAACACAGCCTAAATAAATAAATAAATAAATAAATAAATAAATAAATAAATAAAAAACTGCTCTTGGGGAATTCCTTCTATGATAATAGAACATTTCACCAAACTTGGAATAATGGAGAACATAAAAGCCCATTCTCCATTCCAAGCCATCTGCCTCCCACAAGAGTTTCTAGCTTTAGAACACCTCCAATAGTGAGCAGCTCCTAAGATAACCTATTCTATTGTGGAGAGTTTTAGTCTTAAAAAAATTTTTTTACATATATTAAATCCAAACCTTCTTCCTTATAATTGCCACCAATTTATTTATGCACTGTCTTCTGGAATCACATTGAAGGAGCCTATTAAAATTTGCTTTTCCCAGGATAATCATCCACAATATCTTCAACATTTTCTCATAGTTTCTCTTTTCAAGACCCCCTATTCCCATAACTCTCTTTTAGGTTCAAACCCCAGCTTCCCCACTCCCTTAGCTGGCTGACCTTTGTACCATAATGAGTGTCATTTTAAGTAACAGATTGTTCATCAATTTTTTCAAGTGGCAACCATAATAGCAACAACTTAAAAGGTTGTCCTAAGTACTAAATAAAGTATCAAATGTAGTATATGCTTAATAAATGTTTGTTTTCCCTTTTTATCTTTAAGTGAGGTTCTCATACCAAATGAGATGAAATAGATCGTTTGGGGGCACTTCTTCTATTAACGTAATATATAGGTTGGTGTTTCCTGTAGCTATGTCACACTGATGACTAATGTTGCATGCTATGGACTGAACTGTGTCCCTCCAAAAATCATATATTGAAGGCTTCACCCCCCCAGTGTGACTATATTTGAAGAGATAATGAATGTTAAATGAGGTTACAGGGGTTGGGCCCTAATGTGATAGGATTGGTGTCTTTATGAGAAGAGGAAGTCAGACCACCGCTCTCTCTCTCTCTCTCTCTCTTGCTCCTTCTCCATGCCACAGAGGAATGGCAATGTGAGGATGCAATGAGAAGGTGGCCACATGCAAGCCAGGAAGAAAGGCCTCACCAGAAACTGAGTTTGCTGGCACCGTGATTATGGACTTCCAACCTTCAGAACTGTGAGAAAATAAATGTCATTTAAGCCACCCCGTCTGTGGTATTTTGATATGGCAGCCTGAACAGACTAATATATGATGCCTACCGTCAATCAAAATCTCTACATTTCTCCCTTCATATGCTGCTGTCAAGCTATGTCTAACATACCTAATGGTATGTGAGAAAGAGCAAAGTGCTCAACACTACCTTTTCAATGATTCATGAATAATTTTTTCAGCCAAAAGTAACAGAGTCTTACCCAGTACCTATGCCAGCTCATCAGGTTACAGTGGTAGAATCATACAGTTATGAAAATTTGGAGCCACATCGGCTCATCTCCAGACCTCTGTAACTGCTCCATTTCTCCCACTCTTTTTTCTCAATAATCATCATAGCAGCCATTGCTAGGCACCACACTAAGTGTTTTACATTGATTAACTAACAATCTTTTTGTGCCTCAGTTTTCTCACCTATAAAATGTGGATGATAATAATAATCCCTACCTTATAAGGTTGTTGTAAAGATTAAGTAAGGTGGCCAAGGTCACATAACTTCTAAGTGGCAGAGTCCAGATTCAAGCTAGCTATGGGACCCTGAGCAAGTGACTGGACCTCTTGTGCCTCGGTCTTCTTACCTGTAAAATGAGGACAATAATGGTACTTACCACATAGGGCTAGTTCAAGGATTAGATTACTTAATACATGTGAAATGTCTGGAGCTCGCATACTGTCCCATAAATCACCAAATTCAGGTCTGGTCCCAAGGTCTAGGATAGAGCTGTCAGCTACATGAGGGCAGGAAACCGACTGTGTCTTATTCACTGGTCTATTCCCTGCTGCTAGTGCAGTACCTGACACGCAAGAGTCATTCAATGGGTATTTGTGGAATGAGCCAGGGGCAGGTACCAAATAGTTAAAAGTGATGGAAGAAAGGTCAAGAATAGGAAAACAGAAACCAGGAAGAGTCCTGGAGATGTTCCTTTTATCTCCACCCACTATGTCTCCAGTTTTTCTCATTTCTTATTTTCTGTATACAGGCAAAGGGTATTTGAGAAAACCCTCCCTTACCTGGGAGGAGCAGCAAGTGTCCCAGCCACATACACCCACGCCTTCCCAAACCTCCTTTCAAAGCACACTGCCTAGCACTTGGTCTTCCCTGTTGAACGGTTAAGTGTCTTACTTATCTTGTTCACTCACCATTGGTCTCCAGTGCCTTGCACATGGAAGTGGCTCAATAAATATCTGTGAAAGAAAGAAATGAAGGAAGGAGGGAGAGGGTTGGAGGAGAAAGGGAGCTAGAGTGAGAAGAAGAGAAGGAGGGAAACAACAAAAGGTCTCTGGGAAATTTTGTCCAGGAGGTGGGGTGCTCTGATGGAAAAAGCAAGAAAGAGAATGACCTAGAGAGCAGAGCTATTGGTACATAATTAATCTAGGCTGGGAGACCTTCTTTACTGCAAACAGCGACCTGTTCTTTAGAGTCATCTCAATATCATAGGTTTCAGCTTATCACAGCCAATGTTTGATCTCCCTTCCAATCTGACAATGATCATGTTCCTTGATCCAGGAGAGAACAAAAAATGCACAGGACTAATGACAGAACACAGGAGATCAACTCTGGAATCCAGGAGGAAAGTCCTATCGGAGTGCAGAGGTGGGGAAGAGGTCTGTATGCTGGGGAAGTCAAGGGAGTCTCCACAAAGGAGGGTGGAAAAGCTAGCCCAAGAAGAGGTGATGACAAAAGGCAAGAAAAGATGAGGGAACAGGGACCTCGTCAGCCTCACAGAGAATGACACCTAAGGACAACTTGATAATTGTGAAAATGAAACAATGACATTGATAATGGCTAACATGGGGCACTTACTTTGAGCCAGGAATTGTGCTAAGTGTCTGACAATATATTAACATCCATAAGTATACACTGTAACTATAAGTATGTGTATATATGTATATATACCTGTATAGAATACAACTATTACTGTCACCATTTTACAAGAAGGAGCTCTGTCAGAGGGGTGAGCTAATTTGCCTACAATGACTGTATAAATGGTAGAACCAGGATGAGGCTGTGGACCCAGGACCCAAGCAGTCTGGCAGACAAAGATTGTCCTGGAAGAGCACAGATTCTGAAGACAGCTATGTTGCGAAATACAAAACTTCAAGGCCTGAGGGATTACACTGGGAAGCTGGTAGGAGCAGGCGAAGTTGCTCCCAGAAAATAGAGATAAGAGGGGGTGGATGAAAAGGAGGAGGTCAGATTTACTGAGCATCCACCTGACCTCACACCCCATGTTCCTTCCACTACATTGTGACACAGAGACAGAACTTATTAGAATCCCCCTCCTTCTCCCCAGGTTGAGGACGTTTCTCAATCATATGCCCATTTATCTAGAGAGAAAGAGTCACACAAAGAAAGCAGTGTACAACTGTGGAGCTGCCCAGAGGCACTGTCCCATCTGCTCGCACAGCAGAGCCACCACTGCCTCACACGTGTGCAATGAGAAGTCTGAGGTTAAGCCTCTTTTTCCCTTGAATCCCTTTGGCTGGTCATAGCTCTGTTCTACAGCACTGGTCCTGCTCTCTTCTCCAATAACAAACTGATGAATGTAACCAGACAGAAGAACTTACGTGGATAGCACCAACCTTTCGGGTAAGATTTATCTTCAAAAAATTGTAAAGCTTGTGGGATAGCGTCATGGAGTTTGGGGATGGTGAGGCCTGAACAAGGATCTGTAGTGGACTCCATGATGTGCCAGCCCACATCCTCCTTCTGGACTGAAGAACTGAGTCCCCCAGTTGCTGGGACACAGTGTCCTCTGGGAATATCCTGGCTGAAGAGAGCTCTACCTGGGCAGCACATACCCAGTGACTGACCGATGTGCGGTTCAAAGGCCCTGCCCCATCGAGGGGAAACTCTGAAGGACCAGCCTCACTCCAGAGCTCCCTGAAGGCCAACTGAGACCTCGACTGAGTCTGTATCACAGCTCAGCTTCACCCTCTGCACAACCCTTGCCCTTCCCTTCCTCAGTTTTTAATCCCAAGAGCTCTCCTAATAAACATCCGGCATGCTAATCTCCATTTCAGATTCCGCTTCCCAGGGAACTCCACTGTGACAGGATCTGATCAGGTCACCTGTAGAGGACAGAAGATATGCTCTAGTTGCCTCTCTACTCACTCACCACCCGTGAAAAGCAGTGCATTTCCAAAGTGTGTTTCAGAAGAAATATTTGAGCGCTGGAGGAAAACCTAATTGCTAGCCTATCTCATTAGGAACTATATCTCACTTTTCTTTTTCTCCATGTCCCTGGTTCTCTTGCCTTTTCATTCTATTACACTGTGAGTTGCTCAAGGGTAGGGCCATCTCTGTACACCTTTGTGGCACCCCTGGTGCCTTGCAGAGATCATGAAGTGCTCAATACCAGACTTAATGCCTGTCCTCTCCTCTCATACTGAGGAGAGTCCCAAATGCATTCATGTCTTATTCCTGCTACTTTCCAGCAGTTCCTCATAAATGAATTATGGGCTAAGGTGATTTGGGGGTGAATCATATGTTAATCATTTATGTATATGTTTCATTATTAAACCCAGACTTTCTACGCCACTGCTCTAGAAATCTTGGGACAGGGATTAATGTGTAGTAGGTTGAATTGTGGCCCTAAACAGGTATGCCCACTTCCAAATCCCCAGAACCTATAAATGTTACCTTATTTGGAAAAAGGATCCGTGCAGATGTACTTAAGTTAAAGATGTTGAGATGAGATGATCCTGGATTACCAGGGTGGACCCTAAATCGAATGACAAGTGCCCCATAAGAGACAAAAAAAGAGAAGTCACAGAGAGACAGAAGAGGAGGCGGCAATGTAATGGGGAGGGGGCGGCAGAGACTGGAATGATACAGCTGTAAGCCAAGATGCTTGGGGCAAGCAGAAGCTGGAAAAGGCTAGGGACAGAATCTCCCTAGAGCCCTCGATTTCAGACCTCTTGCCTTCGGAACTGTGAGAGAATAAATTTCTGTGGTTTTATGCCACCAGCTTGTGGTGACTTGTTATAGCACTCCTGGAAAACTAATACTTCTGGGAACTGGAAAATCCAGAGACGGTTCTACCTCTACAGTAAGATCTATGTGTTGGGACTTGGATTTCTACTCCAGCCATTCCCAGACACCACCTTGTGTCTTCCCCTTTGCAGACGACCTCAGCAGCATGCTCATAGGGAGGGCATTGAGGTCACCCAGTAAATTTGTAGCTGCTTCTGATTCCTGTGGCACAGTGTTGGCCAAACCAGGGCCTAAAAAAAGGCCAGAGCACTAGACACCCCAGAGGAGGGAGACAGAGCTTCATTTGGGTGAATTTTCCAACACTTAAAGATTTTATTGAATTAATAATCCAACTGCTCAAAAAAACCAAAACAAACCTCAAGAAAAGGCAGTACTGGGACTTCTCTGGTGGTGCAGTGGTTAAGAATCCACCTGCCAATGCAGGGGACACGGGTTCAACCCCTGGTCCAGGAAGATCCCTCATGTCGTGAAGCAACTAAGCCCATGTGCCACAACGACTGAGCCTGCTCTCTAGAGGCCACGAGCCACAACTACTGAGCCCCTGCGTGCCACTACTACTGAACCCACGTGCCTAGAGCCTGTGCTCCACAACAAAGACAAGCCACCGCTATGAGAAGCCTGCGCACTGCAACGAAGAGTAGCCCCCGCTCACCGCCAACTAGAGAAAGCCAGCGAGCAGTAATGAAGACGCAATGCAACGCAACCAAAAATAAATAAATAAATAAATTTATAAATAAATAATAATGCTTTAAAAAGAAAGAAAAAGGTAGTACTATCAGATAATGAATCATAGGCCTTGCTGGAGTGGAAAGGAATTTTTAACAATCATAAACCAACCTTTATTTTTGATGAGAAAATTGAGGTGGCAATGTCTTGATGGCCTATGGCCATATACCTAGTTGGAGCAGAGCCTGAAGCAGAACCCAGAAGCAGGAATTCTAGCCCAACATTCTTCACCATACTAATGTATAATCCTGGAACCTCTTTTTTTGGTCATCTTAACATTTCTAAATTACCACAGAGGATTACTTATCTATGTATTTCAAATGAGCTATATAAAAGTAAAATATTAGTCTTGATTTTGAAAATAGCTGTGTTTCGGATAGATATTAAGAATTCCACACCAGTTTGCATCCTGGTGACATTCAGCTAGATGGAAACAGAAGCAACAGACAAAAGGAAGGCTTAAGAACTGACCTCCCAGCTGCATGGGAAAATGGCTTTGAGACGGTTAACCCCAGCTAGGAAGAGCCCAGGGAAGCAGCATGTCTACACCCTACCCATACATATTCAGATGCTTTGTCAAAAAAGCCCAGTGCTGGAGGATTTCAATTAACAAAGTGGCATGGTTTACCTGATAAAATGCTCCCTGTGTGAGTGTAATTACATATTTATACCCCACAGAGATTTTTTAATTTCTGTTTGGTTTGTTTGCCTTGAAAGTGTTTGTCACTGGGAGTGTTCTTGATGTGCAATTTAAAAGCAGTGTTGGCCAACTGTGTGGCTTGTTTTCATTTTAGATTCATTACAGTTTGAAGATGATGCTTTTCCCCTTGTCTACACACAACAGTGATACTTCCACAAGAAGACAATGCATCAAGGAACAGGAAAAGCATTAAAGGAACACTGTCAAGTACCTGTCTTCTGGTTCTCCCCTAGTAGTTTTCTCTTTTTTTAACCCACCAGCGGCTATTAATTGAATCTAAAATGCATGACAATAGGTTTTCTTCTTTGAAACAAGTTTGCTTGTTTCCCGTCATCTGTTCTTAAAGCTTTTCCTTCACTCCTACCCCATCAATATAGCAAATAAAGCTGAAAGAACCACAGTCCTTTCCATAGTTCTCCAGCCCTCCATTCCCTGATGAATACACAAACACGCAGATACAGATTGCTGATTAATTGGAGTTGCTTTCATTCCATCACTAAGCAGCAGAGCCCCTGCTATGTGCCAGGGACCACTGTTCAGCTTTGGATATTCAGAGATAAGTCTTGGTCCCTGACCTCACGGGGCTATATGCTAGCAGAGAAGCCAGGCATGGAGAGAAGCAACTATAGCCTAGTATAGCAAGTGCTGTCAACAAGGTGTGTGTGAGGCACCGTGGAGACAGAAATCAGTTCTGCCCAAGGCAGGCTTCATGGAGGAGGAGGTGGCTCTTAAAGAGATCGCCTCGCAGACATGCAAGTTCACCAATTGCTCAGACCAGAGATAAAGCCCTAATAAGACCAACATGGTCCCCGAATTCGTTCTGCTAGGAGGGAGCAAACACTAAGGAAGAGAACAAAGAGGATTTTTCATTGCAAATAATCGTGATCAGTGCTGTAAAGGGACTAATGATAGAGATGACATAAGGAAGGGAACTCCTTTACATGGCTGGTCAGAGAAGGCCTCTCTAAGGAGGTGACATTTGAGTTGACACATGAAGGATGACAAGGAGCTCATCATGTGCAAAGTTAAGGGGAGGGCAAGTGCCAGGCCCAGAGAGGGGCTGGAACAGGCAAGGAGCAGAGAGACAGTGTCGCCAGTACAGCAAGGCAGAGAAAATGGGGAGTTCAGCTGGACCCAGGTCCCAGAGGGCTTTCGAGGACGTAGCAAATGTTTGGATTTTACTCCCAGAAATGCAAATCAAAACCACAATGAGCCGCGCACTGCGATGAAGAGTGGCCCCCGCTTGCCACAACTAGAGAAAGCTCTCGCACAGAAACGAAGACCCAACACAGCCATACATACATACATACATACATACATACATAAAAAAAAAGAATGTAAGCAGACAAGAATAGCATTAAAAAAAAAAAAAAAAAAAAAACACAATGAGGTATCACATCACACCTGTTAGGAAGGCTATCACCAAAGAGATAAGAGGTAACAAAATTTGGTGAGGATGTGAAGAAAAAGGAACCCTTGTGTACTGTTGTTGGGAAGGTAAATCGGTGCAGCCACTGTGGATAATTCATGGATAATTTTTTGATATTTCTCAAACAATTAAAAATAGAACTGTCATATGATCCAGCAATTCCACTTCTGGACATATATTCAAAGGAAATGAAAATAGGATCTTGACAATACATCTGCCCTCCATTGCTCATAGCAGTACTATTTATAATAGCCAAGATATGGAAACCACCAAAGTGTTCATTAACAGATGAATGGATAAAGAAGATGTGGGGTGTGTGTGTGTATGTGTGTGTGTGTGTAATGGAATATTACTCAGCCATGAGAAAGAAGGAAATCCTGCCATTTGCAACAACATGGGCATTATTCTAAGGGAAATAAGTCAGACAGAAGAAGATAAATACTGTGTGATTTTATACGTGGAATCTAAAAAAGCTGAACCCATAGAAACAGAAAGTAGAATGGTGGTTACCAGGGGCTGGAGAGTGAGAGATATGGGGAGATGTTGGTCAAAGGGTACACATTTCCAGGTGCAAGACGAATAAATTCTGGGGATCTAACATACAGCATGGTGATTTTTGCTAATAACACTGTATTATATACCTGAAAGAGAGTAGGTCTTAAATGTTCTCACCACAAAAAAGAACTGGTGATTATGTGGTGTGATGGAGGTGTTAACTACCATTATAGTGGTAATCAATTTACAATATATATGTATCAAGTCAACACCTTGTACACCTTAAACTTTACAATGTTATATGCCAATTATATGTCTAAAGTTGGAAAAAATTATTACAATAAAAAAGAAAGATTTTATTCACAGAGAAATAAAAAGTCATTGAAGGATTTTAAGCAGGGAAATTATGTAATTTGATATAGTCTGTTAAAACACATCAGTTTGGCTACATTTGGAGTATGGGTAAGGGAGGAAGAGTTGAAACGATGACAAAACTGAGAAGGTAACTGGGTAATTCTTTGGTTAGTGTCTATACTCTCTAATAGACTGTAATCTCCATGGGGCAAGAGCAATGTAACAACTCATATCAACATGTCAGACACATGGTAGGAATTCAAGAAATAATTACTGAATGAATGAATGAATAAATGGCATCCTGAGTCAAAACCAGCCTATGCAAAGGCAAGGGAGCTTGCTGACTTTACAGCTTATCACAGACCAGAATACTTTCCATTCTGAGAGACAGAATTTGTGCCATGGCCAGCCAAAGGCATTCCCATACATGCCCACAAGGAAGCCAACCTGCCCTGTGTTTCTCTCATGCAGTTCACCTCACTTACTCAAACATTCATCAGTAGGCTCACGGAAAGGGGTATGCATGGGGAGAAGAAGCAATCAACAGACTGAGTTGTGCTGGGCTAGAAAAGACAGTAGTTTAGTGCCATTGAATGCCTACAACTAGATGCAATATGGATCACTGAGTCAAAGATGCACAGACCTTGGCATCCCACCCCACCGCTAAGCTGCCGAATTTTATTCCAAAACATTCTGAGTGGCTCTTGGAACTCCTGTTTTGATCTGCTCGGTATTTTTTTCTGTTCCCCTTCCTTCCTCGGAAAAGCACTCCTATTTCCTTGGTGATTTCAAATGATTTTTAGTAGAGTTCTTGATCACAGTAAATCACTCTGCTTTTGGCCACAGAGCTGAACGTGTGACTCAGACTTGGCCAATTATGGTATCCTTTGGCCCTGACCAGACAGACTGGTCCAAGAGATAGTACTTGGTTGCTAATAGACTGCTTTCCCTCCACATGGCGAGAATTTCTCTGCAGCAGGAAAGAATAAGACGAATATATAATACAAAGAGAAGAAGAAATAAATGCACAAAGTCAAGAGACAGAGAGAGACAGAACAGACCTCACCCCTGAGGTCCTGGATCCAGCAATGCCTGACCTCCAGGTAACATGAGTTAATGGATTTGCATTTGTGTTTAATCTAACTGAAATTGGAGTTCCGTTGATTGCAACCAAAGAGTCCCTTTCAGTCCTCTCCCTGGCTCCATCCAGTTCTCCTGTTTTAGGAACCTAGAACAGAAGCAGTTTGCCGGAAGGCAGAGATTCTCAGTTGGAAACTACAAATCAGGTTGTCAATTCTAGCTGAGAGCCAGAGAAACAAGCTCCACATAAAATTATGCTAATTCCATTTGTAATAGGTCTCTGAATTTCCAGCATTCTATGTTCATAGGATAGCCTCTTTTATCACACCCGGAAGAGTCCCATCAACAGGGCATCCAACAGAAGTCCTTAACTGGCTACTATGAATATCTGGGCCCTGAGTTGCTCACTTCTTAGGGAATTACCTTTAAGAACAAGAGTACTGACTATTTTCTAATAGTTGTGCCAGCCCATGGTGAAGGCTCACTATCTGGGAGCCAGTATATCTAGATTATGCCACTGACTGTCATTGTGATCTTAAAGAAATTACCCTTTGCCGTGTGACCCCTGCTCCCCTAATCTTCCTAAACTGTTTTTTTTTTAACTTTTAATTTCCCTTCAAATAGAGTGAACATGGCATTGGATGTTCCAATAAGCTCATGCTGGCTACTATGGAGTCAAATTGAGGGTTTCATTACTATTCACTGTTCACTGACGTAAAACCAATCAGCAAAATAAAAACATATCTCAAAGAGTAGAGAACTTTGAGTTGGGATGTGCTGTGAACTAGACAAAGGACTCCTCTCATAATCAGATCTTTATAGGGTGGCCTCAACGTTTAGTCTGAATTTTGTGGCTGAGGACACCTGTAGCCTAAGGCATATTCATATATAAAGAACATACAGACACAATCTGATACTAACGAAAAACGATTTTGGAGCCACTTAGCCTCCTTCTAGGCATTCCTCACTGTTCTTTACCTTTAAAATTACTCTCAAAATTTCACCTAATGCTAATTTTGCCTTAATTTTTCTTAATCATAGTTTACCAGCCAACCAGTCAGTAAGTATGGACTGGGAAGGTCCTGTGTATCCATGTTCTGGTAGATGCTCAGCTAAGGGAATAAGGAACAATAGAAGTAGAAAAGGCATGGGCAGGAAGGGTGATATTTGTGGGAGTACAGATACTTCCACAGAGTGGCAGCTTTCATGCCACCCCAAGAGGCTGACTTACAGATGGAATAAAAGAACCACACGGGATCAACCTTGAGGACCACCATATGGCAAGCCCAAGGCTGTGCAAGTTCTTATCCTGGAGATATGGAGCGCTACCTGGAGAATGTCTCTGGAGAGAGAGAATGGTGGGTGGGAATAATATAACTGGGCAGGCCAACCAGAATAATATAATTGGGCATGGTTACATATTAGTGGTCTCTTGAAAATGTGTCATAAAGCTAGGTTATATGATAGCAATTAATCACTAGGGTTTATTGAGCATTTACAACGTGTTCTGCACTATTCTAAACACTGTACACACGTTATTTTATCCTCACATACTATCCCTATTTTTAGATGGAGAAAATGAGGCACAGAGTTGTTAAGTGACTTGTCCAAAGACACACAGCCAGTTGATAATAGAACTGAGATTTGAAGTCCATATTGAACCATACTGATGCTCACCAACATGTTGGGATGATATAATTGTCCACATTGTCACTCATAATCCATTCCTCTCCTTCGCATTTTGCTCATTTGGGGCCTTCATTTCAGGTATGTGACTGATATTTCCCAAGGAGAGATTAAATATCTACATTTATTCTCTTTAGAGATTCTATTTCCCTTTTAAAAAGTGTGAAATTTAGAAATCCACAGACCTCCACAAAAATAAACATCCATATTCTATGCATGTGCACTTCTTTCAAATTTTCACTGACTCTAGCTGTAGGATTTGCCCCACTGACTCCAAATTGAGAACGGGTTCAGTGATCCAGTGACTATAGTGAAGGGACAGCTCAGGATCTCTCCTGTTGGTATGCAGGTATGACACATTTTAAATGGTGGTGTGTGAAGTTCAAATGCTTGGTAAATTTGCTGCATAAGTCAATAAAAATTTTAAAAAATAATAATAATTACATATTTATTCACTAGACCACCTGGAACACAGTCATGTTACTTTAGTCAGCATTCAGGGAAATGCAAGGTTTTCATTTTTCTCTTTTTTAGAAGAAAGCATACTACTGAGACTATTAAAGAAAACACAAATCTCCTAGCTGTTTGGGAAGGCTCCGAAAGAGTGAAAGTGAGCAGTTGTTACCAGCAATGTTTGGATGAAAATGTAAAATCTTTGTCTTTAAAAATGTTTGTTTAACTGAGGAAAGTTTACACAACTTGTGGAGAATTACAGTGGAAGAAATTCCATTTTGCTTCATCCGTTTTCTCCGCCTGACAACTGTCCCCATTTCAGTCTGCTGGGGCATTAGAGATGCTTAAAATGATCAGAAAGAAATAACAACATTTCTTATTAAGAGGAGGAAGAATGCAATTAGCTCAAAATGAGAAATTTGCATCCCTCATGGTCCACACACATTTGGAATAATTTCTTCTAAAATAAGTTTGTCAATCAGATTTTTATTCTGATTTCTCCTTGCCCATTGCTAATGAACAGGGTAGAGAATATTTGGAAAGTTCCTAAAACCACTGACCCTTTGGTAAGCACAGAACTCTATATCTTATAAATGTTCAGTAAATATTTGTTGACTAAATTTTAAAAAGTGCCTATATAAATTAGTGATCAATTAGTGATTAATGATCAATGAATGTATTTATTTAAGTGCTTTTGGGGAAAAACTCCACTTGAGGCAGAGGTAAGGTAATGAATGTTTAGGTTTCTTTGTAACATTCTCTTGTCTCCTCCTCCCTAAACTCCTTCCTTACTTTCAGCCAACCCTAGATATGGGCACCACAAGTAGATGACAATTAATAATGGATGAGCCAAAGTGTGCCAGAATGGCCCCTTTGTTCCAAGTTTCTAGAGCTTAAGTCATAGTATCCCCATTAACACTTTCTTCTTCTCATATTAATATAGAAACTATAAATCCCAGGAAACCATATCTATTCCTTATCATACTGAGATGATAATGTGGCAAAGGGAAAGGTATGAAAATACCACATTGGGCTGTCAAATTACAGTTCAGGAGGCCTCTGGTGTTTCCTAATCATGGGATTCGTGTAGGGAAGCTTTTTTAAAAAGCTCTTGATTCTTGGGGCCACCTTCCCCCCAAAATCTAATTAAGTCATCGTGACAGCTGGGGATCTAAAATTTTTTAACTTCCTTTCTTGGTGTCATCCATGTCTACAAACAATTTCTTCACATCGCAACAGTACAGTCCCTAAGACGTATTCAAGCACATGTAGTATTTAGATGACAAACATGAATACAGGAGATATGGGTGTACTAGAAAGCATATATTTGGTTTCCTGTGAAGTAGATACTTAGCTGACTAAGGTATTAATGATTAGATTCTAGATTACATTCACTTTATGTTGATTGCTCCACAATGGCCTGGAAAACAACTGAGTTTTTTTGAAGTAAGCACCTTTCTACTCTATCAAGGTCAAACCTTTTACTTGATGTACTTAACTAACCATGTAAAATATTATATCAGCAAGCCTACGAGGCACTTAGAGATATATTCACATTTGCATAATGTCCTCTGTAAGTTAGTCTTTGGTCCTTAAGGGTGTTTAGAATAACTGCATGTAAGAATATACTTAATCCAATCTCATTTTAGCTTTTGCTCTTTTAAGATTTCAAAATTAATAAATCCTCCTGATACTCCAAATTACCATGAGCTTTTATAAGCATAACTTTGTAACTTTAACCCATTTATGAACATACCCTATAGGCAAATGTACTAATGAATAAGAAATAACATTAGAAGTTTAAAAGATGGTCTCTTTATGAAGTAATGTAAGAAAATCCTGTTAGCTGGATCAACTACAAAAGTGCGATTTCTTAAAAAATAGAAAATCCGTCACAAAATTACATGTAATTACAATAACCAAAGGATAGGAAGTAAGAATAGTTGAAGTATCATGCATTATTTAACTTAGTACATGTTATCACTTGCTTGCATATGGATGAAAGCAGGAAGAAAGGAGCCGACAAACTCTATGCCTGTGGCTAAAGAAATTGTGGTATTTTGTACCTGACTTCCTGGTATGTGAATTCTTGACCAAAGCTATCAACACACCTGACAGGCAGACTGTGTTTCAAGCTCCTTGTCATTATCTGCTGGTCCCCTCTCTTCTTTCACACCCTTCTCATTGCCTACCTCATTACATGGTTAACCCATAGAGTAAAGGCAGTGCCAGATGTCTCCTTCAGAGCCCAAAGAAATGTTAAAATCAGCTTAATCAACACACTGGACCTCGCCTTTGGAAGGACAATAAAATTATGAGCTGTATGTTGTCATTATAGGCAAGTGTGCATGTGAATTTCTACCTTTCTTTGATTTTATTCACTACAAAAATGCCATAAATACCATATTACACACACCTCTAGTTTACTGATGAGGACACTGAGACACAGAGGGGATAAATCACTTCCCAATGTCACACAGCTAGTCCCTGCAGGAGCAGATAATAGAATTTAGTTTTGCTGAGATTCTAATCTTCTACGGTTCACGGAAGGGACATCCAAAAAGAGGATGAATTTTTGCCATAAAGAATTTGAAAGAAAGATTACGAAGAGCAAGAAATGATATTAGAAAAGCTCTGAATATAGAGCAAGAGTCCAGCATATGGACCATCAGAGTCTTAATGACAGAATAGAATATCTAGCATGTTATCTGTGGCTGAGATTGCCAGGCTCCATCTGGCCCTGGGAAAGGTGAAGAAGCAGTGATCCAGTGGATGCTTCCAGATTGGAAAAGTGGAGGCTGACTTCTGAAGGCCATTCCTGGAACAGGCACTCTCTTATGTTGCTGAGAACCTTCCTGGAAAGCACCTTGGCAATCAAAAGTCTGTATCCTTCATGTTTTAAGTAAAACTGAAATGTGGGCAAAAACTTATGCTCAAAAGCTAACTGTAGACTTATTTATATGGTGAAAAATTAGGAATAACTTAAATATCCAACAAATAGAGAACAGTTAAGTAAATGATGGTGTATTCATGTGACAAAATATTATATATCATGGGCAAGTGCTTTCTCTATAATGTGTATTGAGTGAAAAAAACTACATACACTTATCCAATAAAAATAAAATGATTCCTAAGAAATACATTAAAATGTTAATAGTGATTTTATCTCTGAATGGTAGGGCTTTGACATTTTTGATATTTTCCAAATCCTCTGCAATGAGCATGTATTACTTTTATAATCAGAAATACAACAAAAGTAAAACATACTGGGCTTCCCTGGTGGTGCAGTGGTTGAGAATCTGCCTGCCAGTGCAGGGGACATGGGTTCGAGCCCTGGTTTGGGAAGATCCCACATGCCGCAGAGCAACTAGGCCCGTGAGCCACAACTACTGAGCCTGCGCATCTGGAGCTTGTGCTCCGCAACAAGAGAGGCCGCGACAGTGAGAGGCCCGCGCACCGCGATGAAGAGTGGCCCCCGCTCGCCACAACTAGAGAAAGCCCTAGCACAGAAACGAAGACCCAACACAGCCCAAAATAAATACATAAATAATTAATTAAATAATTAAAAAAAAAAGTAAAACGTACTATTTTACCCATATTGAACTTTTATGTTGTGTGACTTTTACAACAATCAAAAAAAAAAATTCAAGAAAAAAAACAATACAAGAAACATTAAAAAATTGCCATACTGGATTCTTATACTCTACTGATAGAAAGATGAATTAGTATTGTTTAGTGTGCAAGGGTATATGTAAGGATGGTCATTGAAGAATTATTTGTAAAAGTAAAAAATTAGAGAAAACAAAAGTCTATTAGCAAGCTATCTTCTAGTTTAAGGAGGGGCAAGGCTGCAGATGGTTTCTTTCCTTTCCTGGGGTAGCCTTTTCTGACCTTCTGTGAGAATGAAGCCTAGGTGACCTAATTTTAAAAAGACCTATGTGAGGAGGATTGACTTCATTGCCTAGGCATTGTTAAAGAGTTTTTGTTTTATTTTATTTTGTTTTCTGTGCCTCGTGGAAATTTGGGGACTAGATTAAGCCATGTGGATGAAAGGCTCTTGGTGCTGCAGCCAGGCATCAGGGCTCTGAGGTGGGAGAGCCAAGTTCAGGACACTTGTCCACAAGAGACCTCCCAGTTCCACGTAATATCAAACGGCAAAACTCTCCCAGAGATCTCCATCTCAACGTCAAGACCCAGCTTCACTCAACGACCAGCAAGCTACAGTGCTGGACACCCTATGCCAAACAACTAGCAAGACAGGAACACAACCCCATCCATTAGCAGAGAGGCTGCCTAAAATCATAAGGCCACAGACACCCCAAAACACACTATCAGACGTGGACCTGCCCACCAGAAAGACAAGATCCAGCCTCATCCACCAGAACACAGGCACTAGTCCCCTCCACCAGGAAGCCTACACAACCCACTGAATCAACCTTAGCCACTGGGGACAGACACCTAAAACAATGGGAACTACAAACCTGCAGCCTGTGAAAAGGAGATCCCAAACACAGTAAGTTAAGCAAAATGAGAAGACAGAAAAACACACAGCAGATGAAGGAGCAAGGCAAAAACCCACCAGACCTAACAAATGAAGAAGAAATACGCAGTCTACCTGAAAAATAATTAAAAATAATGATAGTAAAGATGAACCAAAATCTTGGAAATAGAATAGAGAAAATACAAGAAACGTTTAACAAGGACCTAGAAGAACTAAAGAGCAAACAAACAGTGATGAACAAAACAATAAATGAAATTAAAAATTCTCTAGAAGGGATCAATAGCACAATAACTGAGGCAGAAGAATGGATAAGTGACCTGGAAGATAGAATAGTGGAAATAATTACTGTAGAGCAGAATAAAGAAAAAAGAATGAAAAGAATTGAGGACAGTCTCAGAGACCTCTGGGACAACATTAAACACACGAACATTCGAATTATAGGGGTCCCAGAAGAAGAAGAGAGAAAGAAAGGGACTGAGAAAATATTTGAAGAGATTATAGTTGAAAACTTCCCTAATATGGGGAAGGAAATAGTTAATCAAGTCCAGGAAGCACAGAGAGTCCCATACAGGATAAATCCAAGGAGAAACACGCCACGAGACATACTAATCAAACTATCAAAAATTAAATACAAAGAAAAAATATTAAAAGCAGCAAGGGAAAAACAACAAATAACACATAAGGGAATCCCCATAAGGTTAACAGCTGATCTTTCAGCAGAAACTCTGCAAGCCAGAAGGGAGTGGCAGGACATATTTAAAGTGATGAAGGAAAAAAACCTACAACCAAGATTACTCTACCCAGCAAGGATCTCATTCAGATTTGATGGAGAAATTAAAAGCTTTACAGACAAGCAAAAGCTAAGAGAATTCAGCACCACCAAACCAGCTTTACAACAAATGCTAAAGGAACTTCTCTAGGCAGGAAACACAAGAGAAGCAAAAGACCTACAATAACAAAACCAAAACAATTAAGGAAATGGTAATAGGAACATACATATCGATAATTACCTTAAATGTAAATGGATTAAATGCTCCAAGCAAAAGACATAGACTGGCTGAATGGATACAAAAACAAGACCCATATATATGCTGTCTACAAGAGACCCACTTCAGACCTAGGGACACATACAGACTGAAAGTGAGGGGATGGAAAAAGATATTCCATGCAAATGGAAATCAAAAGAAAGCTGGAGTAGCAATTCTCATATCAGACAAAATAGACTTTAAAATAAAATCTATTACAAGAGACAAAGAAGGACCACTACATAATGATCAAGGGATCGATCCAAGAAGATATAACAATTGTAAATATTTATGCACCCAACATAGGAGCACCTCAATACATAAGGCAAACACTAACAGCCATAAAAGGGGAAATCGACAGCAACACAATCATAGTAGGGGACTTTAACACCCCACTTTCACCAATGGACAGATCATCCGAAATGAAAATAAATAAGGAAACACAAGCTTTAAATGATACATTAAACAAGATGGACTTAATTGATATTTATAGGACATTCCATCCAAAAACAACAGAATATACATTCTTCTCAAGTGCTCATGGAACATTCTCCAGGATAGATCATATCTTGGGTCACAAATCAAGCTATGGTAAATTTAAGAAAATTGAAATCATATCAAGTATCTTTTCTGACCACAACGCTATGAAACTAGGTATCAATTACAGGAAAAACTCTGGAAAAACTACAAACATATGGAGGCTAAACAATATACTACATAATAACCAAGAGATCACTGAAGAAATCAAAGAGGAAATCAAAAATACCCAGAAACAAATGACAATGAAAACACGATGACCCAAAACCTACGGGATGTAGCAAAAGCAGTTCTAAGAGGGAAGTTTATAGCAATACAATCCTACCTTAAGAAACAAGAAACATCTCAAATAAACAACCTAACCTCGCACCTAAAGCAATTAGAGAAAGAAGAACGAAAAGACCCCAAAGTTAGCAGAAGGAAAGAAATCATAAAGATCAGATCAGAAATAAAAAAAAAAGAAATGAAGGAAATGATAGCAAAGATCAATAAAACTAAAAGCTGGTTCTTTGAGAAGATAAACAAAATTGATAAACCATTAGCCAGACTCATCAAGAAAAAAAGGGAGAAGACTCAAATCAATAAAATTAGAAATGAAAAAGGAGAAGTAACAACTGACCCTGCAGAAATACAAAGGATCATGAAAGATTACTACAAGCAACTCTATGCCAATAAAATGGACAACCTGCAAGAAATGGACAGATTCTTAGAAATGCACAACCTTCCGAGACTGAACCAGGAAGAAATAGAAAATATGAACAGACCAATCACAGGCACTGAAATTGAAACTGTGATTAAAAATCTTCCAACAAACAAAAGCCCAGGACCAGATGGCTTCACAGGCGAATTCTATCAAACATGTAGAGAAGAGCTAACATCTACGCTTCTCAAACTCTTCCAAAATATAGCAGAGGAAAGAACACTCCCAAACTCTTTCTACGAGGCCACCATCACCCTGATAACAAAACCAGACAAAGATGTCACAAAGAAAGAAAACTACAGGCCAATATCACTGATGAACATAGATGCAAAAATCCTCAACAAAATACTAGCAAACAGAATCCAACGGCACATTAAAAGGATCATACACCATGATCAAGTGGGGTTTATTCCAGGAATGCAAGGATTCCTCTATATATGCAAATCAATCAATGTGATACACCATATTAACAAACTGAAGGAGAAAAACCATATGATCCTCTCAATAGATGCAGAAAAGCTTCTGAAAAAATTCAACACCCATTTATGATAAAAACCCTCCAGAAAGTAGGCATAGAGGGAACTTTCCTCAACATAATAAAGGCCATATATGACAAACCCACAGCCAACATCGTCCTCAATGGTGAAAAACTGAAACCATTTCCACTAAGATCAGGAACAAGACAAGGTTGCCCACTCTCACCACTATTATTCAACATAGTTTTGGATACATCATAGTTTAGCCACAGCAATCAGAGAATAAAAAGAAATAAAGGGAATCCAAATCGGAAAAGAAGAAGTAAAGCTGTCACTGTTTGCAGATGACATGATACTATACATAGAGAATCCTAAAGATGCCACCAGAAAACTCCTAGAGCTAATCAATGAATTTGGTAAAGTAGCAGGATACAAAATTAATGCACAGAAATCTCTTGCATTCCTATACACTAATGATGAAAAATCTGATAGTGAAATTAAGAAAACACTCCCATTTACCATTGCAACAAAAAGAATAAAATACCTAGGAATAAACCTACCTAAGGAGACAAAGGACCTGTATGCAGAAAATTATAAGACACTGATGAAAGAAATTAAAGATGATACAAATAGATGGAGAGATATACCATGTTCTTGGATTGGAAGAATCAACATTGTGAAAATGACTCTACTACTCAAAGCAATCTACAGATTCAATGCAATCCCTATCAAACTACCACTGGCATTTTTCACAGAACTAGAACAAAAAATTTCACAATTTGTATGGAAACATAAAAGACCCCGAATAGCCAAAGCAATCTTGAGAAAGAAAAACGGAGCTGGAGGAATCAGGCTCCCTGACTTCAGACTAGACTATACTACAAAGCTACAGTAATCAAGACAGTATGGTACTGGCACAAAAACAGAAATATAGATCAATGCAACAGGACAGAAAGCCCAGAGATAAACCCACGCACATATGCTCACCTTATCTTTGATAAAGGAGGCAAGAATATACAGTGGAGAAAAGACAGCCTCTTCAATAAGTGGTGCTGGGAAAACTGGACAGCTACATGTAAAAGTATGAAATTAGAACACTCCCTAACACCATACACAAAAATAAACTCAAAATGGATTAAAGTCCTAAATGTAAGGCCAGACACTATAAAACTCTTAGAGGAAAACATAGGCAGAACACTCAATGACATAAATCACAGCAAGATCCTTTTTGACCCACCTCCTAGAGAAATGGAAATAAAAGCAAAAATAAACAAATGGGACCTAATGAAACTTCAAAGCTTTTGCACAGCAAAGGAAACCATAAACAAGATGAAAAGACAACCCTCAGAATGGGAGAAAATATTTGCAAATGAAGCAACTGACAAAGGATTAATCTCCAAAATTTACAAGCAGCTCATGCAGCTCAATATCAAAAAAACAAACAACACGATCCAAAAATGGGCAGAAGACCTACATAGACATTTCTCCAAAGAGGATATACAGATTGCCAACAAACACATGAAAGAATGCTCAACATCATTAATCATTAGAGAAATGCAAATCAAAACTACAATGAGATATCACCTCACACTGGTCAGAATGGCCATCATCAAAAAATCTACAAACAATAAATGCTGGAGAGGGTGTGGAGAAAAGGGAACCCTCTTGCACTGTTGGTGGGAATGGAAATTGATACAGCCACTATGGAGAACAGTATGGAGGTTCCTTAAAAAACTACAAATAGAACTACCATACCAGCAATCCCACTACTGGGCATATACCCTTTGAAAACCATAATTCAAAAAGAGTCATGTACCAAAATGTTCATTGCAGGTCTATTTACAATAGCCAGGACATGGAAACAACCTAAGTGTCCAACAACGGATGAATGGATAAAGAAGATGTGGCACATATATACAATGGAATATTACTCAGCCATAAAAAGAAAGGAAATTGAGTTATTTGTAGTGAGGTGGATGGACCTAGAGTCTGTCATACAGAGTGAAGTAAGTCAGAAAGAGAAAAACAAATACCGTATGCTAACACATATATATGGAATCTAAGAAAAAAAAAAAAGGTCATGAAGAACCTAGGGGCAAGACGGAAATAAAGATACAGACCTACTAGAGAATGGACTTGAGGATATGGGGAGGGGGAAGGGTAAGCTGTGACAAAGCAAGAGAGTGGCATGGACATGTATATACTACCAAATGTAAAACAGATAGCTAGTGGGAAGCAGCCGCATAGCACAGGGAGATCAGCTCCGTGCTTTGTGACAACCTGGAGGAGTGGGGTAGGGAGGGTGGGAGGGCGGGAGACGCAACAGGGAAGAGATATGGGGATATATGTATATGTATAGCTGATTCACTTTGTTGTACAGCAGAAACTAACACACCACTGTAAAGCAATTATACTCCAATAAAGATATTAAAAAATAAAAAAACTAAAAAAAATAGTATGGGTTAAAAAAAGAAAAAGAGTCTATTAGCAGAAAATAGGCAAATAAATTAATAATAACAGTATTAAATTGTTGTTTTTATTATAAACAGGTTACATGTATTTATCCTTACCATGTGCTAGACATAGTTCTGAGCACTTCAAATGTCTTAACATTTTTAATCCCCACCATAACTCTTTGAAATACATACTATTCTTATTCTCATTTCCAGTTGGGATTTAATATTCATATAATATTCATTATATGCAGCTTTTAAAGAATGAGATAGTCTGATGGGCTGACGTGGAAAGTCATCTGTGATATAGTGTTATGCAAATAAAGAAAATCATAAAAGAGAATATTTAAGATGATTACTACCTTCTTTGCTTTTACAAAAGGTGTATACAAAAATGTTTGTAAACATTTGTATACATGAAAAAGTCTGAAACAACAAACTAAATTATTGGTAGGGCTTTCTCCAGGGGAATGAGAGTGGAAGTGATGAAGAGAGTGACATTTTCCTTAATATACTTCTAAATTTTTATTTAAAACATAAATATTTATTCTCATAATTGAAATATGATTATAGCCTTAAAAGAACAAAGAAGAATAAAATTACCCTACTTTTATACAACTAATACTTAGGAAGACAAAATATAATGCAGCTGGAAAAAATCCACAAGCCACCTAACAGAAGCTGATGTATATAAGCCAAAAGATACTTGTTATTACCTTAGTGAAGGTTATATGGATAAAAATTGGGGATGCTTGTGAGCAAGGTTACTCAACAAAGAATGAGAAGTACAAGTTTAGGGGGTATAAGAGAGCAAAGGGTATTTATCAGTAAACAAAGGAAATTAATTTGATGAGGTGAGATAGTCTTAATGTTTAGGATTTGATTCAGTAGGCATCAGGTAACTACTGTAAGTTCTAAGGCAAGAAATGACACGGTAGGTCACAGAATTTAAGAAAAATTCATCTTACAGATGATGTAGATGACGTGGCAGGAGAAAAATGCATAGGTGGTTAGAGCTACTTCAATATCAAGATACAAGATAACTAGAACCAGGTCTAAGAAATGGAGGGGAAGAGACATATCAGGACAGTTCCATCCTTAGACCCAGGCAAGACAGCTGGGATTCCAAGCTTTAGAGGGTTCTACGTATCACAAAATTCAAAAAACTTAAATTTAGTGAAAAGCACATGGACACGTCTTTCTGGATCCAATGCTCTGCACCAGCATGGCACAATCTATAGCTCTAAACATTCATGCTGCCAACTAACACTGCTTAGGCCCCAGGGAAATGCTTTTCCACCTTTCTTGCCCCATACCCTTAAAACAGAATGCAGTGGTGTTCAGGCACCTGTGTCCAGCACCATGAGGGTGGTCGGCTGTGCAGCTGAGGCCGCCCTGCTAGAGACAGACACTGCTTTGGAGCACAGGAGGGCTTCAGCAGCAGGACTGCTTAGATTCAAGAGAAGACAATAACTTACAAAGCCTTCCTCCCAGCATGAATGCCACAGATACTTGCACAGAGAAATATCTTTTCCTAGTAGAGTTGAGCATCCATTTTCTTGCTTCTCTTTGTGTCCCAGTTTGTGGTTTCAGAGTCCTCATAAATTAGTGTATATTGAAAACAATTGCACATGGAAGCTGACGAACATTTTGCTATATTCAACAATTCACTTACTCTTAAATTTGAGGATCTAAATACAACACGTTCGTAAAAAAGATCTTTCACTGCTGCTAATAGTTTCATTTTGACAAGCATAGTTAATGAAATTGAATTCATTTTTTAAAATTAAATTTAAAAGGTTAGCTTTATCTAAATAATTTTGCTTTAAAATATGGAAATTCATTACTATTTGTATTTTATCTTTTAAACTTTAATATGTAAATTTAAATATTTTAGAAGAAAATAACTTTTTGGAAGACCTATTAAAACAATTTCAATTTTTCGAACTAACTTAAATGTTTCAATGCTTATTTTTACATTAAGTTATATTTTTGCTGAAAACATATTCAAAATTTGTACACTTGAATGCATTTTATTTTTCAGTCCTTTAGATCATCCCTATTAATAGAAAACCAATTATGTGAAAATCTTCATTATAACAACATAATTGGTGATTTTGCTGAAAAGAAGACAAAAACTTTAATAAATATATACACAATAATTTATGAAATATGTGTATCTTTATTTTATTACTCACCTAAACACTGCCAGCTCGTCAACAATACACCCAGATATGTGCAATTATAATTAATGCACAAAAGCAATGTCAGTTGCTTTTGACATTTTTCCAACTTTCAGTCACACATAAACCATAGCTTCACTCACACTTTTCTATTGTGTCATTAGGAAGGTATTATTTGTCCAGGCAAAAGAGAACATTTTGTTCAATAGTTTGTGAGCTCAATTTTTTATAACTTTCAAGTATTTAGACACAGGGTATATAGGCCACTATTATTTTACTCTTGCTCTGGGTCCCTCAAATGATAGAGGCAGTCCTGGATTCCAAAGACATTGAAAAGAAAGATATGGGGGAGCATATAGGATATAGGGTACGGGGATCAAAGGAAATAAAGACAATAAGAATAAAAAAGTTTATGAGGGGGTTGGGGTTGGTGGTGTGATGAATTGGGAGATTGGGATTGACATGTATACACTAATATGTATAAAATAGATAACTAATAAGAACCTGCTCCACTTCGCTGTACAGTAGAAACTAACACAACATTGTAAAACAACTATACCCCAAATTAAAAAAAAAAATCGGAAACTTCTTTAGAGAGAGTAGCATTTTGAATATATGTATAGTGCCTTTGAATAGTATTATATAGATTTCATGTAGTTTTCTCCATATCTGTAGGTTAAGAAAATGATTAGTGGGACTTCCCTGGTGGTGCAGTGGTTAAGAATCTGCCTGCCAATGCAGGGGACACGGGTTTGATCCCTGGGCCGGGAAGATCCCACATGCCATGGAGCAACTATGCCCGTGCGCCACAACTACTGAGCCTGCGCTCTAGAGCCCGTGAGCCACAGCTACTGAGCCCGCATGCCACAACTACTGAAGCCCACGTGCCTAGAGCCCATGCTCCACAACAAGAGAAGCCACCACAATGAGAAGCCTGCACACCACAACAAAGAGTAGCCCTAGCTCGCCACAATTAGAGAAAGCCCGTGCACAGCAACGAAGACCCAGCACAGCCAAAAATAATATAAATAAATTATTTTTTAAAATGATTAGTATATTTGCCATGCCTTGCTACTGTTCAATAATATTAAAAAATAAACTAATCATGTTGACCTTAAAAAAAAAAAAAAGGAAGATTATGAATCTGGTGGTCCCACTGACAAGAAGAGGGAAGTTGAAGAGGATAACCTGAATTTTATCTGTCATGTCATAAAGCCTGGTGAGTTTGGGTAGTTGCAATCAGTCATCAACTTGAAGTCATAAACTGAGGAGCTACAAAATCAGAATCAGTACCATTAGTCAGGAATAGCAGAAGGATATCCTCGGGCATCAGCCCCATCAGGACACCACTAGTATAGCAGTCCCTGATGGGCAATGACTAGATGAACAGATGCTCTGTTGGGTGGAATTAGATTTAGGTATTTCTACTATGTTCTTTAATAGAAATTTCAGAAACATGGGCATTATCTCAGAATTTCTGAATCACACCAGGGGGTTTTTAGAAGCAAATTTTACTACATAAAACATCTAGATCTTTGTTACTGTACTCTGAAAATCACTTCTTTTTCTCTTAAGTAGCCTATGCATCTGTGCATTGTCTTACATTATGTGGGCTCTGTTGCCCTCATCTTCATGTCTCTACATTTTATATTGAAGATACATTTTTCTCTAAGGTTGTCGAACCCTTTAGAAAAAGGAACTAAGCACCGTCTACTTGGCCGCAGGTCTAGGACTTGACTGGTCACTTTTTGTTTCTCATCACATTGGCCCACCACCCAGGTGGTCACAGCCAATGGCTGGGTGGCCGCACACTGACCATTTTACTTTCATGGCCCCAGTCCTGCTGGTCTAATTGATCTCAGTCTCCTCCAGCTTTGCCCTACATGAGGCAGCTCTGGATATGGTCCCTGCAGATTTCAGCGGGGGGAAAAAAGAAGATCTCAGCAAAGAACCATGAGGAAGACTACACCCACCCAAGCATGTAACTTAGCCTTTTCCTTCCTTTCACATCCATCTCTCCCCATTCCACCCCTAACTACCACCCACCCAAGTCTTCAGGAATCTCCCAGGGTTAAAGCAGTGCTTTTGGCAACTCTGACCCACATCGGGCAGTCTTTCAATACTTTTAACCCTTTAGTAGACTGTCCTACTCATTTTTTGAGGTTAAGATGTAGCATCCCTAACCCCTACCCACGTTCAATTTATGTTGTTTTTTAAAAAATTCAGCTCAATTAATCATTTCTGGGATAAGCCTTATTAACATGAGTATTCCCAGTCTCCACCCACACTCTCCCACCCATGCACACACACACACACATCACCCCTACCAGCTGAAAGAATGTAGTCCACTTCTCCCCACTCTCTCATCCTCTAAGCATATTCCGGCATTTGCCAAACCAGTTTGGGCTCTTTGAGAGACAGAATTTGAGGAATGAGTAGACAGAAAAAGGACCCAAAAGAAAGAGGAAAATGGGGAAGAATCTTGCTAGTAGGGCCACCTCCATTGCTCTCCTTTGTTGTAAAAAATCTAGGGGATGGGAAAAGCAGAAAGGAATTTTTTTGAAAAAAGAAGCACGAACAGTTTAACTGGTCTACACGATAAAGAACAGAGGAAAGGAGGAGGTACAGAGAGAGAAAATACCACAGTATGTGGGATCTAGAGATTATTTCTGGGGTAGGGTTGGTAAGTGAGAGTCTTTAGAACTGCTGTGGGGTATGGAAGAAGAGAAAAGGGGAGAAGGGATTTTTGTCACTGTGGGATATGAAATATACCCCCTAAAATGCTCTTTAAGTGATTTAGTTAAGAATTAGAATTCTTCTAATTTCTTGTGGTTGCTGGGCTTCCCAGAATATAACGCCTCACAGAGACTAGGTTAATTGGGCCTTAGTTAATATTTAAGTTACATAATTATAAGCCTCTGGTTAGAAAGGTATTATCAACTCCTTTTTACAGTCCACAGGGTGAAGGCTCTCCACACAGAAGGAAGAGCAGGAACAAAGGCACAGAAATATGTTCAGGCAACAGGGAAAGTTCTAGCCGGCACAGCGATGAACTCAACGTTTCCCACTGACATGCTTTCCTTTTTTTTCCCCGTTAGGAATCTTTCAAAAACCAGCTTCAAATGTTTCTTACTTTTCCAGGAAGAAAGATAGAATTTCAAAATGATGACCTTTCCCTACCTGAGAAAATTTACTATAGGAAGGCTTGCCACACTCTATTCCTGGTGGTGGATCATTGGGCTAAACATTATTTATTTTTGCAGTTTTCTGATTGTGTGTGTGTGTGTGTGTGTGTGTATTTCACAACAAAAAGGCTAAAAAATATTAAAAGCATTTCTTACCACTGTATTGGTCACTAATAATTGAAACAACTCAAAATGCTGGGGAAAATGAAAGGGCACTTTTATTCTCTGATAATCTGAGAGTTGGGGGAACCACTCTTAAATTTGGAAACACCTAGATTTTCACTTTCACTGTTCCTCTCTCACTCAGTTGAGAACACCGGAAAAAGACTGACTCATTTTAAAACTACTCGTTACACATTTAAAATTGAAGAGGACTTCCCTGGCAGTCCGTGGTTAAGACTCTGCGCTTCCACTGCAGGGGGGACGGGTTTGATCCCTGGTCACCCTGGTTGGGGAATTAAGATCCTGCATGCCGCATGACCAAAAAAAAATTAAAAATTAAAATATAATAAAATTAAATTGAAGAAGATCCTGGAAATCCTTACCAAATACTACCCAGCCCCATTATTGTCACTTCACTATTGAAATGCATGTATTTTTTTACCTTAATAAGGTGATCTAGATATTTGCTTATAACTCTCCCATGTTTATTATTTCAAGCAGTGTGGATTTCCATCTGTCAGAATTTGAAGTCAGATTCCAAAACAGGCCTAAATGAACAAGAACCCATGGAAATTGTTAAGACCCATTTTTCCATAAGGATATAGTCCAGCCCTAGAAGCAGCCACAGTCTAAGTATGCCAGATTTGGGGATAAAATCCCTTTTGGTCTGTGAAGGGGGTTGAAATTTTAATCAACTATTTTCTAGCTCATAGAATCCCATATGGTGTTGGGTCATTTTGACCTTGGGAATACTTTGACGCTGCATGTCACTTTTGTTTCTCCCCCTACAGGAAAGCCGCAACACCCTCCTTTATGTGAAGAGCTGCACTGGATGGAAGCTACTCCCAAGAGCCCGTTGTTATCTGCTGGCAAAGCCACCTGAGCAAGTCAGGCGTGAGTAGTTTCCTTGCTAATGGTTTGGCTTGTCATGGTTATGCACTGCTAAGTCTTTGTCAGGAATGGACCTGTTGCCAGTGTTTGTTGTTCATGGCTGTTGTTATTAATTTTCTTTCTTCCCCTCCCCTACAGCAATCACACTCTGTTGTAAATGGAAAGAACTAACAAGGAAGCTGAAGGTTGCTCTCCTTCCACTGGCTTGCAAGAGCAAAGGGAGATGAGATGCAGGAGAGAGGAGAGAGAAGAGTGTATCACACAACCTCAAGAAAGGAAGTTTCACTGGTATGAATTCCTAAGTCTAAAGCAGTTGTATTCTACCTTCGCTGCACATTGTAATCACTGGGGGAGATTTGAAAAGACTGATGCCTGGACCCCTTCCCCATGATTTCATGTGTCTGGGGATAGACCTAAGTATTAGAAGTTTTTTTTAAGTTCACGAGATGCTGCTGATGTGAAGTCAAGATTGAGAATCACTCTTCTAGACTCGGTGAGTCAGCACAATGATGATCACTCTTGAATCATTTCTATCTTCCACTCAGACTCATTGAATTGTACCCTCTCCATCATCATGGGACCATGTTACATTACAGCCATACAGGACCTGCAAGATCAGCTAGTCTTGCCTGCTTTTGAGGCAGCTGTGATGTGACAGAAAGAGCACTGGATCTAGGTCCAGGGATTAGACCCTCCTGTTCATAGTTAAATGAACTAGACAAATCTTGAACAAGACACTGCATCTCTCTGTGTTTCCTTTTTCTAAGAAACTGGACTTCAGGTAATTCAGTGACCATTATGAATATACCTAACTCAGTTTCAGGCATATGGTAATGTACAGTTGCTCAGTAAATATTTTTGTCTTTGTTTCTGTTTTTATAGAGGAGGGCACTGCACCCCACAAGGATAAAGTAATTGCCCAGAGCTCTTTCTATTATATCTAAGGCCATCAGCAGTTTTCTTGTTTGGATGTATTTTTTATTTAATTGGACCAGTTGAAAACATACCATTTAACTCTTCCCATTGGTCACCCCTCACCCCCTCCCCCTATCAACATACAAACACATATACTCACAAATGTGGTTCAAGAGGATCTACAGTCCAGGGGCAAACAGATAATTTAAAGCTGCCTCGGGATTTCTAGGGCTTGGACTGCTCACCAAATCCCAGCTCTGAAAACATTCCACTTTGAAGTCCCAGACAATCTATCTATATCTCCTCCATCTACAAAATGGAAAAATTCCACCAGAGATTAATTCTTGCCTGCATAGCACTTTAAAGATTAAAATGCACTTCATAAAAAAAGCAAAGCATTAACCATAGGGCAGGATAGGAAAATTACCAAGGGAAGAGGTAATGGCAAGTGAATCAACCAGAAGGTAAGCCTTTGCTAAGAATGAGCTACACAATTGATATAAACTTAAACTTCCTGTCTTGATCCCTGCAGTATCTGTAGTTTGCCTGATTGAAACTTAACTAAAATCAAATTCAAACTTCCAGGCCAGGCTGTTGTGCTTATATAAAGGGCAAACCCATTTTTTAAATTAGAAAAATGCAGGGTAACTTAATTCTTAATTCTTAGGTGAACATTGGAGCACTTTTTCTCTTTCTCTCCATCTCTCTCTCTCTCTCTCTCTCTCTCTCATGTGTTGATCTTTACATTCAAACATGTCATGGCTGATGGTGTTTTAAGTAATGCATTAGTACAGCTAAATATCTATCTGTGAAAAAGGCCCTTTTCTCTAGTGCCAAAAGTGCTTAGGGGCGGGAATTCCCTGGCAGTCCAGTGGTTAGGACTCCGTGCTTCCACTGCAGTGGGCACGGGTTCAATCCCTGGTGGGGAACTAAGATCCCACAGGCTGTGCGTGTGGCCAAAAAAAAAAAAAAAAAAAAAAAAGTGCTTAGGGGCCATCAAATATTTCGAAAACAGCAAGCACCATCAGGTACCAATACAGACTCTCGTCCCTTACTATCACCCAGAAGATCCCAAAGTTCCCAAAATGTATCTTATTTGGTCAAATACATTCTAAATCAGGTACATGTTTTCCAGAAAACTGCAAAATCAGCTAGGAGAATATTTTTTACTTGATATTGTAAATTTTGTCTTTCCCGACTAACTATATTTCACATTTCCACAAAAGGTGCAAGCCTAACTTCTTTCAAGAAACCTTTGCTGCTACAACATACATTGGAATAACTACTCTCCAAGTTTGTGAAATAAAAAAATAACAAAAAATTTTAAAGAACAGTAAAAGGGGGCTTCCCTGGTGGCGCAGTGGTTGAGAATCTGCCTGCCAAGGCAGGGGACACGGGTTCGAGCCCTGGTCTGGGAAGATCCCACATGCTGCAGAGCAACTAAGCCCGTGAGCCACAATTACTGAGCCTGCGCGTCTGGAGCCTGTGCTCCGCAACAAGAGAGGCCGCGATAGTGAGAGGCCCGCGCGCCGCGATGAAGAGTGGCCCCCGCTTGCCACAACTGGAGGAAGCCCTCGCACAGAAATGAAGACCCAACACAGCCATAAATAAATAAATTAAAAAAAAAAAAAAAGAACAGTAAAAGGTCAATTTGAATATGACAAAAGTAATGATTGGCTGCCGTTGCCTGCCTAGCCCTGTTCTCAAAGATGCTGGAGGGCGGGAAGACAGGCTGCTTGGAAGGAAAAGAGGAACTCTGCAGGTAACCCCATCAGGAAGCAGGGAAGCCAAGGTGGTCACCACGTCCCCAGTTTCCCTGGATTGAGCTAATGAAACGGATGCCAACTTTCTGGGAGATTCCTGGAATTGCTGCCTCTTTCCTGGAAGTCCCATCAACCACAGGGCTCAGAATCATTCCAGGTATATTTAAGCTGGAGTGGACAACTGCCACCAGGTGGCACCAAACTGCGGCCAGGACCAGGGCGGATTTAGATGGCAAAGACCCCTGTTAACTCCCAGATGGCTAGTTGGGCAACCTCACTCTGGTCATTTCATTAATCTTGCAATATGACACCAGGTTTTAAGCAAATGAATTTGTTGGAACATGCTTCTCTCATCATGAAGAGAGTTTTACTCTACTTATTATTGTACTCAATTTTATTATCCAGTTATCTTTGAGTTTGTGTATTTGAACCCCCAGCCAAATTGCAAGCTCACTGAGAAAAGGAATCATGTTTTCTATCACTCTTATATACGCCACAAGTTCTAGTGTGGTACAGATGAGGGTTAGATATTGAACAACTGCCAGTTTTACTGCATTGCTGAAGCTTTAGTATAGTATGAACTGTCTCAATATAGATTTCTTACTTGTCTACCATAGATACTCTTCCTGCAAATACATCCCTACACACATAGGAGGCCCTGGCACTTGACTCTATCATTGGCCAGACTTTCAGGATACAAGCAGCTCATTCCTTTATCAGAGAAGTAAACAAAGGAATGAAGTATCTTTATTCAAAATATCTTTGGATTCCAGTGTTCAGTTATAAACACAACTTTCTACTTTTTCTGGTTTTGCACATAGCTACTTTTCAAATGGCTATTTATTTTTTCCTATTTTTGCTTAGTGATCAAGGAAAATAGAAAACACACAAACACAGACACACATAGTGTCCTTCTCGGAAGGAGTCACCAGCACAAAAGTCTGGAATGTGCTTGGCTTTGCACCCATCACAGCAAGGCATTAGAAATATTGGATTTAGTGTTGTGTATCCACAGATATAAAATTAGGCCGACAGTTGTCTGGATCTGGGCCTCACTCCATACTGCTAACTTGTAGAGCACTGGTAGCCAAAAGGGTTTGGAACGGTTGTCTCTCTACAGATGCTGCCATTCATTTCTGTGGGAACAGGACCACTTACATCTAATTACAGTTTCTGCTTAAATTAACAGGACAGATATGACAGCAAAAACTTCTTCAGACTAACTGGTAGGGAGACCTTTAGCTGACACAGCTTATGAAGTATTTGGCTTGCAGCAAAGTAATGTCAATTTTAAAAAGTAATTTAGAATTCATATGATTCCATCCAACAATTTGCAGCAGCCCGAGAAAAATATGGGGGGTGGGCAGCTGAGGAAGCAGGCAGGAGCTCCCACCATTTCAGAAAGAAAAATAGATTATCTTACAGAGTCAACAATTTTAGACAGATTAGGTTATTTTACACAGCACCATTATCAGCTAATAAGCGGTGAAGCTGATGTTGAAACCTGACAGTTGAACTTCAGAGCCCTTGTTTTTAACCTTGACTGCCTCCAAGGATATCTAAAGCCCTAACTCATGTTGAAAATGCCACTAACAATGAAAGGGGATTCTGTGTCTAATACTGGTTTGATGACAGTTTTACTGGTCTTCTTTCTGACTAGTCAACTTTATGCTGTGGGATCCAAGATGAATTGACCCTTCAGAACTCCACAAATCCCTAGAATGGGTCACTAAGTAGCCTACAGAGTTCATTCACTGTTAAAATTGGCCTCCAGCCAACAAAAGGTGCCAGGCTGCCCTTGAGAAGGGACATCCCAGCAGATGCCCAGGGTTCATAGAATTTGCCTCCAAAGTGCCTTCTTGCCTGTTTTACACCATCTCTTTCAGTGCTCTAAACCTATCCTATCTACCTAACCTGCCAATTCCAACTTTTGTCTTTGCAACCTGGGCTCTGATTATCATCTCTCTTTACCTTGATCAAACAACCTGGCAAACAGCGACTTTGGCACAGGGCAGCCCGAAGCCATACACTGCCCCGTGGACGGCTCTCACCTGGAACAGACCAACCCTGCAATTACTAACAGACATATGGTGGATTGGGATGCTTGTTTCACTTGGAGTCTAGAGAATGACAAGGAGGGACCCAGTCTTGTTCTTTGTGAAAGTAGCTACTAAAAATAGAGTTTGAAAAAGGTGTTGTAGGGTTTCACAGCATGCTAGATATAAGTATAGATATATCAGATACGTAGATGCAATATATGGATATATATGCAAACATGCACATATATATTTCCATGAGAAATATACCTCATTTAAAAGTTGTATTTTAAAATGAAGCAATTAAATTAAGTTCTCTTAATTGCTCAGCCTAATTCCTGATGTGAGGACAGGAAGTCCCTCATTTAAAGGTATAATTCTGGAGCCTAAATCATAGGAGTCAGAATCATAAAGCTTCTTGTCTACAACTAACTGATCTTTTTATTTTTTATCTGATATAATCTTCTACAGTTCAGAATAACAAATTTATTCCAAGAAGCCTCTAGATCAGAGGTCAGCAAACCACAGCCCATGGGCCAAATTCTGGCCCATTGCCTGTCTTTGTAAATAAAGTTTTATTGGAACACAGCCACACTTATTTGTTTACATACTGTCTACAGCTACTTTCACTCTACAATGGCTGAGTTAAGTACTTGTGACAGAAATTACACGACCCGCTAAGGGAAAAACTCTGTTTCCCTTTTCTACTCATAACACTTCTGACACCACTTCCCCACACCAACCAGTTCTCCAACTCTCCAAACACCAACTGGGTGTACCACAATTCAGTTCTATCACTAACTACCCAGAGTTAGTGCAGACCCCCGGGTTAAGGGCTCAGTCTCAGGAGACTTCCATCACTTCAGATGCCAATCACAAGTCTCAGGTTGTTACCTATGCTTCTGACCGACAGGTTGTAAATTGGGGGTTCCTGCAAACCCTTCCTCAGGTTCAACAACTTGCTATAATGGCTCATAGAACTCAGAGAAACACTTAGATCTACTAGTTTATTATATAATAAAGGATACAGATGAACACCTAGATAAAGAGGTACATAGGGTGAGGTCTGAAAGGTCTCAGGCGCAGGAGCTTCTGTCCTCATGAAGTTGAGGTGTACCACCCTCCCGGCTTGTGGGTGTGTTCACCAACACGGAAACTCTCCAAACCCTGTAGTTTAGAGATTTTTATGGAGTTTTCATCATTTAGGTGTGATAGAGTATTAACTCCATTTCCAGCCCCAGAGGATGGAGGGTGGGGCTGAAAGTTCCAAGCTTCTAATCATGGCTTGGTCTTTCTGGTGATCAGCCCCTATCCTGAAGCTATCTAGAGGCCCCCAGCCACCGGCCATCTCATTAGCATACAAAAAGACACTCATACCACTCCAGGGATTCCAAGGATCTTAGAAGCTCTTGTATCAGGAACTTGAGTCAAAGACCAAATATTAGAACAAAGGATGCTCCTAGCACCCCTATCATTCAGGAAGTTACAAAGGTTGTAGGAGCTCTCTGCCAGGAACTGGTACAAAGACCAAATATATTTCTTATCACACCACGCCCGCAAGACCTGAGATATATGCTTTATGACCCTTCTGACCCTTTACAGAAAGAGTTTGATGACCCCCTGGCCTAGATGAATAACACAGGACAGCTTATATGAATAGCTCTGCAACAACAAAAACGTAGCCTCTTGATAGGTCCACTCTAAGACTAACAATAACACCACATCTGATATCTGAATTCAGGACAGACGGTTCCAAAGAGCTAATTTTTTAATTCATACACTTCACACTCAAATCATTAAAAACTCAACCTTGAACTTAAATACCAAGACATTTTTGCCAGTTACTTTCTCCAGGGGGTACTCAAGTTATAAAATAAAATCATCATTCTTTATTCACACAATCTCAGACTAGAATGAGTACATATTTGCCTGGTTGACTTAAACAATGAAGAATAACTGAAAAAAGCACAACTCATAGGGTTAATATAAGATCTCCATTTCTTTGGAGGTAAAGAAAAAAGAGTTGGGGAAACAGTGACAAAGTTTTATTTCTCGTTAGAGGGAAAAAAATACTGCTCCCATCTAATTTAAATAATTATTCAAATAGCATTTGACTGTGTAATAATGAGATAGGTCTGGAAGTTAGTGGTTTCTAACCTTCTAAAATCTCTTCTAAACACAAAAAATAATTGTAAAACACGCACAATGAACCAAATAAACACACTTTTACCTGTGAACTTAAGGAGGACGTAAAGGGAGCTTCCCAGGCTCACACTGTACCAGAGGTGAAGAAGCAGAGCATGGGAAGTTAATAAAGTATGTGCTGGATTCATGACTATATATAAAACCATCTCCAAAACCTTTGGCACATGTATTAAAACTGTTCTCTTTTGAGGAAAAAAAAACCAAAAAACAGTTGTCCTTTTTGAGTCTGGTTCTCATTTTGTTCATTTTAGTCACTTTTCAAAAGGTGTTTGTTTTATTGATGCTAGACTATTGTTTGGATTACTCTTTTGGTTGAGGGGTAGGAGAACAAAGTTTGCAGCATCTCAGGTATATAACTGCCACACTAACACTCATTGCTTCAAGGGTTTGGGCTGGACATCACAAGAACTGATTTGAGTCTCATCCCCATTTCTGTCAAAGCTGTGTGATTTTAGACCTGCCTACTCTGTGCCTCAGGCTCCTCATCTGAAAAACGTAGATCATGAAAGAAGTCCCAACCTATCAGAATGCAAAACTGCAGGAATAAAATGAGGTAGAAGATAAAGAATAACTCTTAAAACATTAAAGATTTAATAAAGATTAAATTTTTCTCCCAGGGGTATGCTACCTGTATATTCAACTCAAGTCATCAAACATAAATTGAACATCTTCTTACCTCAAGTGTGCTGACAATCTTAATACAGAAAGCCCCAATTAGTTTGGATGTATCAAGATTTGCAATTGACCCCTGTTTTCTCCCAGTCCTCATTCTCAAACGGGGCTGGTTAAAGTTCTAACCTTTTGTGGGGAGAGGCTGAGGCTTCAGGGGAAAACACTGGGAAGCTGGGAAGCAGAGAGTGGGACCTCATAACCGTATATCCTCCCAGCCCAATCTCCCACCATTGGGTCAATGCAAGGAAAGGTAATTATCTGGAAAATTTTTGGAATTGTTATCATAGTCTTGTTAGTCCCAGAGAGCTACAAGACCCAGAATTATCCCCATTGATATATAAGCCAGAGCGAAATATTGCCACAGGTGGTGCCAACCAAAGTTGGGAAAGGGATGGATTTGGATGGTTCATTTTTACCCAGAACCCAGCAGCTAGTTGAACAAGCTTGCCCTGGCCATTTCCTTGGAACACTGTGACTCACAACTCAGCCAGTTTATTTTTTCAGTCATCATTTGTCACCTTATGATGAGTAATGATGACAAAAATTAGCTTAATAAAATGGGAGTGAAAGTCAAAGATCACTGGCTCTCCCCTGAAGTATTTGGTGGTGAGAAAATGAAAGAATCTAGCATATTGGCTTTAATGGTAAAGCTTTGGTGAAGGGCTCATTGTTACACATTAGAATCTTGAATTTGTGACCACATGAAGAGGGGATCTTATTTAATATGGACCTATCTCAGTGAATCCTAGAGTTGAATAACAGAAACCACCATTAAATTTGTAGGTCCTGAATGGGCCTTTTCAATTAGAACCTTCTGAGAAACAAACTTTTAGGGCTCAAGACCAAAAACAAGATAAGGAAAATATTTTTCCCATGTCTCCCTAATGTTACTACTCAAATATTAAAACCATAGTGGTGATCATATGCAAAACAAGAAAATATACGATACTGGATAGTGGTAAAAAATTTACTCAGATCTCCAGCACATTTTGAAAGCAGAAACTGACACAAAACCCTACTTAGAGAGTGAGTATGACCAACAGTCCCTCAGATAGCCACTCCGGTAGGTAAAGAAAAAACGATAGAAATGGAAATTTCAGCCTTCAGCGCACTGGTACTATCCCCCTTCAGGCCACCAATATGTGTTATGATCAAAGGAAAGGCAATTTAAATTTGTTGGGCAGAATTTTTTTCCCCAGCCTATGGGCAAGGATGTTTTATTTCCTTGACCCTCTCTAGTCCTAAAACTATTTATGGTCAGATATCACCAAACGTGTGAAGAGCCACAGAACAAAATTACATTTCTTTTAACCAAGGGTAGGGGAAATAAGCTAATTTCATGCTATTTCTTGAGGTCAGATAACAAAATGCACATTTACCCAGGAAGAGAAATCATACACTTTTCTTCCTAAAATTGTTCGGCCTGAAAGTAAAGGCAGCTGAATCCAGGAAGTTGATGAAGCAAAGCGCTGAGAGAGCAGTTAGCTGGATGGAGAACCCAATGTCAGCCAGTCAGGCTGCTTTCAGAGCACAGGGCCATTGATAATGGCTCTTTCACTGGGTGACTACAATAAGGTACCTAAGAGAAGTGCCTGAAGATGGTCATTTCTACTTCCAATGAAGTAGAACCCAGGAGAGAACACAGGTGGTCACAGCTTCCTAGGTAGCTGCCTTCTACATCAGTGGTTCTCAAACTTTAGTGAATCAGAATCACCTGGAGGGCTTCTTATAACACAGATTGCTGGATCTCACCCCCAGAGTTTCTAATTCAGAAGATCTGGGGTGGAGCTGATGATTTATCTGCATTTTTAACAAGTTCCCCTGGTGATGCTGCTGCTGGTGGTCTGGGGATCACACATTGAGAACCACTGTCCTAGATCAAAACAAGGATAGCCTAGAACAGGAAAGGATAAACAAGCCCCAATATTTCCTATTGAATTGTATTTGCATAGCAGATTCCATCATACGACACTGATGAACAGCCACAAGTCCTATCAATAAAGTTCTTAGAGAGTGTCTTGGATTGATGTTATAGGAGATTCTCACAACCCCAAGGAATTACAGACCACAAAGGGGCCCTCTAAGGGCTTAGAGATTGGTGGACCCAAAGCTAAAATGATAATCTTGAGAGGAAACTCTGGTCTTGTACCTTCAAAGCCACGTGGCTCACTCTGATTATCACAAACTGAAGAGCCCTACCCAAGGTCAAATCCACCAACCCAACAGTCCATACAAATCTCTCTGATGTCAGATTCTGGGGCAGAGCACCCAATGAGTGATGTGCCCAGAGGCTGATGATGATGACTCTTGAGCCGTGGCTTCAGGAAGGCCAGAGGATAATCTCAGCACATTTGTTCTGAAATGATCCATAGACCAAGAGCAGATGTCTGAAAAATATCCCCGGGCTTCCCTGGTGGCGCAGTGGTTGACAGTCTGCCTGCCAATGCAGGGGACGCGGGTTCGAGCCCTGGTCTGGGAAGATCCCACATGCCGCGGAGCGACTAGGCCCGTGAGCCACAACTACTGAGCCTGCGCGTCTGGAGCCTGTGCTCCGCAGCAAGAGAGGCCGCGATAGTGAGAGGCCCGCGCACCGCGATGAAGAGTGGCCCCCCACTTGCCACAACTAGAGAAAGCCCTTGCACAGAAACGAAGACCCAGCACAGCCAAAGATAAATAAATAAATAAATTAATTAATTAAAAAAAAAATCCCCCAATAATCCATCCCCTTTCATCCTATCCTGAAGAGCTTTAACAGGCCTTCCCTGTGAGAGGGCCATGGAAGGGGAAAAAATCCTTTACACAGCATGTTATATAGTTTATAAAGCAATTTTCACATATATTGTCACTCAATGCTCATAATTCTGCCAGTGTATTAGCATCGTCCCCATTTTACAGATGAGGAAAAGGAAATCAACAAGATTTGCCCAAGGTCAAAGACTTGAGATTCAAACCCAGGATGCACAAGTTCAGTGCATGATGCCACACTGCCTCTCAGAGGCTGTGGATTAGAGGTAACGTAGCAGCCCTGGAAAATGTTCTAAACAAAAGTCAGGAGGACAACCAACAAAACTAATTAAAATTCTTCATGCCAAGTAAAGTGACAAGTGAACGGGTCAAGGGGCAAGCTATTTGGCTAGCAAATGATGGAGAAGCAAACTAAAGCAAGATAAAATTGGATTGGTGTTTTATAAAAGGATATTTACACAGTGATTTTACAATAACAAAATATGACTTATTTCTCTGAGGGCACACTTCAAGGTTCTTATATAAACTGTCTTGAGGGATCCTTAAGCAAACACCTCACTTACCACTACTCCCATAGATATTTTAATACTCAATTTTGTGCTAGTTTTTATTTTAGGATTTTCCAGGTAGAATCAGTACTACAGGAATTAAAAGTGCTTTGTTAGATGTGGTCAATTTCCGAAACCCAGTGATGTTGAGAATGCTTGTTAAGAGAGTTTTAAAATATGTATTCATGAAGATGCATTTTTCTTATAAACTCACTCTCCTCCTCGCTTCTTATCTCTATGTCCTGGGTCAGAGCCAGCCCTAGGCAAAATTGACAAATAGAAGTTTATTTTCAGCACCACCTCCTCATTCCTAATCTCCATTCTCCCCATCTTCCTGTAAAAACCCCAGGTACTTCTTCCTACTTCCCTTTGCCCAAGGATTCAGTTTTCTTTCCTTCCCAATCAAAATCTGCCCTCCAGAAAGGATATGATCAAATTTTTCACACTCTAGACCAGTGATTGCCAACTTTGGCTGCACATTAAAATTACCTTTCATTTTTAAAAAACATATACTAATGCCTAGGCCCTACCCTAGACCAACTGAATCAGAATCTCTGACAATGAAGCCCTGGCTTCAGTATTTAAAAAACAAAACTAAAAAACCCTCCAAGTGATTCTAACATGTAGCAAGGGTTGAGAATCACTGTATAGACATTAATGGGGAGGCTTATTGCACTTTCTGGAGATAGTTGTATTTTATACCAAATAACAAAGCCTAAACGGTGAGATTTTCAGGCAGGCCACAAGACTGATGCAGAATAGAGGGAGAATTGGAAAGAGAGAAGAGCCCTGTGTTGAAATTGCCCCCAGCCTCCTATGGTTCTCATCTCCACTAGTGAGTTTCATGGAACTGGACATTGGAGGGTCCTTCGAACATGTGTATTTGGCTTAGGATTGTTCTATCTCATGGTCTACTTCTCAGAGACACTGCCCTTTGACTGGTGTTCATGCCTGCACTTAGACCCTTCAGTTATCTCTATTTTGTCTCCAAGCTGTCAGATTATTTTTCTTCTTAGACCCAAGTCAAATACCTGCCCATGATTTCCAGCACTCAGCTAAGGGAGTAAGAGGCCCCATTTTATTCAACATGGTAAATGCTGTGGGATGGTTCCTGGGTCTTCCTGTAAAGAGACAGACTTAAAATGAAAGAGACGTCTCTTTCTGCGCAAGTCTCATGGGGTGGCAATTTGGTAGGATCATCAAGAAAGCTGGGTCTGGTTCTCAGCTTGGTGGGCTCTGCACCACAGTTTTATCATTGTACCTGAGAGTGATCAGGCCTTCATGAGGTGGCTCATACACAAATCGTAACGCCAACATATTCATTTTTATTGAGATCTTTGATTGCCAGATGGACTACTCCTGTTGGCTAGCTTATACCTTAGCTTAGGAAATTTAATTAAAGTCAAGAACTTTCTTACTGAGAATAAAGATAGAGCAAAGGTACATAACAAAAAAGTGCCTCCATAATATGTTTCCTGAGACCCTACCTAGAAACTCTAGAAAACCAGAGATTCCTATGTTTTAGCCATACTCACTGCCTCTCCTTCTCCTTTCCTTTGAAACAGAGACCTGCTTTCTGTGCATTAGATTTGAGGAGTGGCAGAAGGATCAATCCAAGAGAATACCCTTGTTGAGGAGATATTGCAAAGAGTCAATTACCTGACATCTGATGTAGTTTCCTCAACTAGACCAGTGGTTCTCAAACACTTCTGCACATTAGAATCACCTGCTAGCTTTAAAAACTCCTGAGACCTAGGTCAAACCTAGATCAGTGCCCCTAGGGGTGGGAGCCCATGGCATCAATATATTAGCTCTAAAAATACCACAGAAATGTGTTGCCAGTGAACTCAGGTTATTTTTTAAAACTGCCCCGGGGTGAGTGCAAAGAAAAGTCAACTTTGTGAACCACTGAACTGTATCTGTTAATCCAATTAGCACATCCACGTCAGAGTCCCTTCCTCCTCAGACCTGGCTGGAAATAAATCCTTATTCCCTTTTTGTCTGCCATCCTGCTTAGGAGGGTTCAGGGTAAGGAACGTTTATATTTATATGTCAAAGTCTTTACATACTTTGTTTCATCAGTTCTGGACATGGGCTGCACATCCCAATCCACAGTGCTGAGCTTCCTAAAAATACATATGTCAACTACAACTCTCCTTGGGTCTCCTTAATCAGAAACTCTGAGATTGGGTGCTAGGAATCTGAAGACTTTAAAAACTCTTCAAATGCGTTGATTCAAAACTAACTAGGGTTGAGAATCGCTGAGCCATGGAGATCAACCTGGAACTTGTGACATCTTTTGGCACTTTTCATAATAATATCCCTCTTTATACAGAGTCAGATTATGGAGTGGACCAACCAGACCAATGTCTGTGGTACCAATATATTAGAAGTGCTAAAAATACCACAAAATGTGTTGCCAGTGAACTGGGGTCTCTATACATGCCTCCTAACATAAAGGGCAAAATGTAACATGGTCCCATTTCTACTGAAATACATAAGCTTTTAGAGGAAATTGAAAGGGGGAAAAGGAAGCATTCTTGCCAGTGTTGACCCCTCCCCACTAAACAAATCTTGAACAAGTATATTCGACATCCACGGTGCTCACATAAATCAATCCAGCCTTAATTTCAAGTCAGATTTTCACTGATGCTATTTGGGTGGTTTGCTTCCACATAGAACATATGACAAAATAAAGTCAATGGCACTGCCATTTCTTGAGCACTTACTACACACCTGATGCTAAGTCTCACTTCAACTTCTTACTTGCTTCTCAGCAAAACTTCTCACTTGTAAGGAGAGTACCCGTTCATTTATTCATTGATTCATTCGACAAGTATTGACTACCTGCTGCAGAAAAAGGTAATATTTGATATTGGTAAGTACACAGGCTTTGGAATGAGACAGCATGAATTTGAGTCCCGTCCCCATGAGATATTGGCTGTATGCCTTTGGATAAGTGATTTATTCCTTCTAAGCCTCAGAGTTTCTTCCTCTGTAGAATAAGGATAATAATATCACCATAAAAGAGTAGTTCATTAAAGGACTGAACACAAAATCTGATAACTATTCAGTAAGAGCCATAGCATCAGAAACTATTATCACTACTATGCACGCTAACTGTGCTGCTAGGCTGGGTGCTAGACACCTTTATCTTATGAGTCAATTCACCCATCCATTTGTTTATTCATCTATTTAGTAAGTCAATGCATCAACAAATCATTTTTTAATGCTGTGCTAGGCTGTGGGAGCTCACAGGTAAGGAGGAGACAGATAGTAAATAAATGGTGGAAACCGGAGGTGATGAGAGCTGCAGTGGAGGTTTGTGTGTGTGTGAAGGGCCCTCTCAGTGTGGAGGGAGGTGCCAGGGACCTTGCCAGGGGCAGGAGACAAAGGTTTCATGGCACAGGAGACATCAGAGCAGCATCTCCAAGGAAGAGTGCAGCCAGTAATGTGAGGGTGTGAGGGAGCGGAGGGAATAGCATGCCGGGGAGAGGGAAAACCACGTGACAGGATAGGTTGCTGGGATGATGGCCATCGCTGACTGGAGAGGAAGGTCCTTGACTTTTCCCCAGATTTGGCATTCTGAGGGGTTGGGATTTAACTTTTGAGCCTGTAGACTTAGGTCTACCTATTATACTTCTCAGAAAATCCTCATTAAGATTTGATGAGTTAACCTATGCAATTCTTATGAATAAATTGAGCAAAGGCAAGTAGTGTTTTCATTTTCGCAATCACTCAATCATTTACTGGCAAGAAACTGAAGGTCCAAAGGCAAAAAGGAAATTTGGGTTTAATAACTGTTTGCAATGGATACTCTAATATGATTTTCATACTATTTTTCTATTACTTGGATTTATTTTATTAGCCTTTAAATATCAAACACATGATTCTGCAGCAAAAATAGGCTTTTGAAATGTTAACAGAAAGAAGTATTATCAACATTCACTTATTAGGTTAGAATATATATATTCTAAACACAAAGGTTCCCATCACTGGGGTTTCTATAGGAAGAAAGCACTGCTAGCGCAGCTACAAAACACAGACCAAACCTGTAGCCCTTTGTGTCACTTATCCCAGATCCAGAAGCTGCAAGGGACCCTTTCTGAACACTTCTGCACGCTCCCAGCAGCCAGAATGTCTCCTGGGAGGTATATTTTATACTTAAATCTGGATTAAACCAAGATAGGGGGAAAAAACTGACTTTACAAGACAGTGATTGTCTCTGAAAATTGGAGTTGAGGGTAATATTTATTTTCTTTTTGTACTTTTCTGTATTTTCCAATTTTCTGTAATGAACGTGTTTTACTTCTTAAAAATTTCTCCCAAATTACATAATTAAAAACATCATAGTGAGAACACAGGTCAAACACTAAATCACTTGGGCTTCACATATAGCTCTCTCTCTCTTCCCTTAAGCCCATTTTGCTTTGTTTAATTCAATTGTGACGGAGACATTAACATTAGTGATTCCCTCAATAAAAACCACATTTATTGTTACTGTTGTCAAATTCATCTGTTAAATTTCATTTCTGTTCATTTCCTTTTCTTAGCTGTATCATGTTTTGGAATTTATAACTTAATTATATTTTAGTAATGTGTGTTTTTAAATCAATTTATTGTCATAAATGATAAAACAATAGGAATACAATGGCTGAACACAGATCTTTTGCTCACGAAAGCTTCCCTAGAAACCTTGTAATAGGCGCAGTAGACTTGGAGGTAATTCACTAAAATTTCTCCCAAGAACTTAAAACAAACCACACAAAGCCAGTAATGACAACATTTTAATCATCTGGAAATACCAATGGCTAATATTATACTTTAAGAATCAAATCAGGATTATAATATAATCTTATACACTGCTTCTTTTCTCAAGAAATTAAATTATAGGGAAAAAACGTCATCTCCTGGTCATAGCCTTACACAGCAAGAAACATTTTAATTGTAAATGTCTCTTTTAGAGCCTTTAAATTTCAAAAAGATGATGAAGAGGATGGATCCTGTGTACTTACTAATCTGTAAATAGAGTACCAGGCCAGGAATCAATTCTGAAATGCAGCATCAATTGCATAGGCTTCCACTTAGTTTTAGTTGAATAAAAGCCCTACTAGATACGCAAATAACATCAAACTTGCCAGATTAAAGAGAGGCCCCTCATACTCTAAATCATGATTGTCAATCATCACCCAGGATTAAGGGATATATTTTAAAAACCTAAAAGCAAGCGCTTCCTTTTAACTTCTGCCTACTGCGCATTTTGGATTATCGCCCAGAAATAGTATTACTTGAAACAAGACTGCCTCCCTCCTACCATCTATGAGAAGTGCATTGTTACCATCTGCTGTTGTCTATTTGGAATAAAACTCAGCGAGGCATGCAGCTTAATGTTCAGAGCCCTTCAGCAGACTCTGCTTGTGTTTAGAACGCAGCTTCACATTTAAATGGAGCTGATTTTCGGTTTAGTCAGTGTTTTCTCCACATTGCTAGCCTCCCCACCATAAAGAAGCAAATTAGTCTAAGGACTAAGACGACCACAACATATTCACATTGTAAAGCGGAAACTTCCTTTAAACCCTGCAGTGGCCAGTGAAGCCTTACTTGTAAACTCTCCAGGTTTATTCAGGTGAATAAGTTTTCCCATTTTGTATTTTCTCATTAGCATTATGCTCTCCAGACATATTACTTTCATTATTAGAAAATATTTTCTTTTAAAAGGCATGTGTTTTTAGAAAATAATACCCCAAAGATGTGATCATCAAAGGGCCTTGAATATAAATATAATAGGGAACTTTTAAAAAGAGTTATAATAGGTCTAACAAACAACAGATTTTGTGAATTTGTATGAAAGAGATGTGCAAATAATATCTCTAAAGTATACACAAGAAACTAATAACAGGTTTCTTTAGTTAGGGGTAGCAGGGAGACAGTCTGAAGTGGGAAAGACATTTACTTGTCTATACTATTTTGTGCTTTTTATTTTTAACATAGAAATGTATTAAATATTTTTATAAATAACCAATAATGCGGTTATTTAAATTGTGAAAAAGAAAAAATATATACTGGTTCTTTAAATTTAAAACAAAACCACATTCCAGGACTAACCTTATCAAGAAACAACCTTTTAATAAGATTATTAAAACAAAGTGTTAATTTATGAAAAGTTCAACATTCTATTAAATTGCTAACAAAACACTGAATTACAACCCAACAGGTTGCTTCATTGAATTCATTCATCTACTCCTGGCAAAGACATTCCAAATTTGAACTTAATTAATATTCCTTCTTCTGGTTTCCATAGTTTCTTTTTAAACATGAGTACCAGTAGAAACTGGCAGTAACTTCACCCATGTTCTCAATAATAACCCCCTCTGGCTGTCAATATGTATGAAAAGGAAATTTTTTTCCATACCGAGAAGAGCCGGCATTTTCATGTCTATTGTTTAAAAATATGCTGGTAACATTTCTTTCTCTCTTTTTTATCTTGTGTATGCAGTTTGACATACTTAACTCTTTCCCTGCCTGTGGTTCTCACAATGCTCAGCTGAAAAATGAATGTTCAAGAGTAGTGTTGCCATACTGGATCCTAATAAGAGCCTCCCATTCTGCCTTCTAGGAATCTCAAAAGAGCAGTGGTCGATGAAACTGGGGCCTGACAATTAACTGTTCTGGCAGAAACCAATATCATGGCTTATTGGTTTCTAAATGTAGCTGGGTGCAAAAGACTCTTGTTTCTGTTCTAACACCTAAATGAAGATCTCTCTTGGCCACTGTAAATGGCCTTTATCCTAAGGCCAGGTATTTTCCTACAGCCCAAAGCAAACAGAAGCTGTCTCAGACATAGTCTGGTACCTCTTCTCTCTGCCTCATTTCCTCTTGGGCCCATGCTTGTCCTTGCTGGGCTGATTGCCCTCTATGAGTCACAATGTCTCCAGCAGTATGCTGCTGGGTTCTGGCTGCATACCAAAACATCTCTGTGTCCACTTAATTTTAGTCTAGAATGTTCACCTCTTTCTGCCATGGTGTTGTTGCTACTTTTAAGATTTTCCTCTTATTTTTCATCTAGCTGCTCCATCTCTGTGCATTTGCACATCCTACACTGCTGGTGAAAATATTTCTGCTGACTAAATGGGTCCGTTGAGGCTTATAATAACATTTACAGTCTTCTTGGTCTGGGATGAGCTTCATTTTCCTTGGTTTGCACAGATCAGGCCTGGCCACACATCACATCAGCCCCCGTGGTCCCTGCTTGTGCTGCTCTTTGCATTTAGTCCTCAGTGGCCGGGGTGTCAAAGGTACATATGTAGACCCCACCCAAGAGGCCATGGGGTCACTGACCTCTCTGGCTACTTCTCTTTGGTCTTGCTGACAGCCATGGTTATCCCAACAAGTAACCACACAGAGCAGTCTGTTCTCATGGCCAGTACAGGCTTTGTCTTATCCACTACTACTCTAACTTTGAGACTCACTGATCCCTGTATTTCCCCCCAAAAAGGATTATTTATCCAATTTCAATGGGTCTGAAGGAGAACTTGCAAGCAAAGGATGGCCAGAAATACAACATGCCAAGAAACAAAAAGACTATTTTGTTCCTAGTTGTGTGTTTCTCCGGAACTTTCTCCCTTCTCCTATGACTTTAAGTCAAAAGACAAAATGCTGATTTTTAATATGAAAAAAATGTGCCTTGCATCAAAACTGCTGTCCCCCCAGAAAAGGCCTAGGAATAAATTAAAATAGAATTTAAATAAAAAAGAAATGTGCTGGCCCTAAATAGAAAATATCTATATAATATCACCAGAGGACATAAAAACAGATAGAAAAGCATACCGTCTTCTTAAATGGAAAGAACTTAATAACCTAAAAATGCCAAATTAATACACCAATGTAATGCAGTTTTCAATTAGAATCTCAACACACATGGCAGACATGCAAATTGTGCATACCTCCTCTGCTTATACACATACTCCATTGTCCCATCAGACTTCACTTAAAAAACATAAGTTCAGGGGCTTTCCTGGTGACGCAGTGGTTAGGAATCTGCCTGCCAATGCAGGGGACACGGGTTTGAGCCCTGGACAGGCAAGATCCCACATGCTGTGAAGAAACTAAGCCCATGCACCACAACTACTGAGCCTGCACTCTAGAGCCTGTGAGCCACAACTACTGAGCCCGTGTGCCACAACTACTGAAGCCCATGCGCCTAGAGCCCGTGCTCTGAAACAAAGAGAAGCCACCACAACGAGAAGCCTGCATACCTCAACAAAGAGTAGCCCCCTCTCACCGCACTAGAGAAAGCCCAAGCACAGCAAGGAAGATCCAATGTAGCCAAAAGTAAATAAATTTATTTAAAAAAACCCAACACATAAGTTCAAGGACAAAATTATTAAGAATTTCAAGATGATGTCAGCAGAGCATTAAACCAAGTGCAATCCCTTCTGAGTATGGGCCTTGTGTAACTGCACAGACTGCACACATATAAAGCTGATCCTACCATATTGAAAAGAGAAGCTCTTCCCTGCCAACTCTTTTTCTTTATAACCTGATCTGTTTTTTTTCCCCCCAAAGCACTTATCGCTTTCTAATGTACTGCAGAATTTACTTATTAATTGTATTGATTCACTTCTGCTGCTAAAAGGTAAGCTCAACAACGTCTGGGACTTTGTTCACTGATGTATCCCATGTGCCTAGACCAATGCCTAGCACATAGGTGTTCAGTAAATATTGAATTGAGTGAATGATAAACCCTTGAGTGCTGATAGGGCCTTTATCCTAGGCTAATAAGACTCTGTGAGGTACAGTTGGGCAGTGATTCATTACTGAAAACATGCCACGTTGACTTCTGAACTTTGGGCACCCTTCCATAAGAGCAAAGGAGACACTGAGGCCTCTCCACTCACACACTTGTATTGCTGCTCTTTTGCAGGTTTGTAAATTGGGTCAGAGTAATCTTAAAATGAGTTCAAGTCGTTTTTATTGCCCATCTTTGAACGTGGATCAGGCTTTGGGTCTGGCCTAGCCCAACACTTAGGCAACATTATTACTAACTGGCCTATGAATTCTCACCCACTGGCTCTAAATAACAAAGGAAAGGCTTACTCCCTAAACTCTTCATGTTGGTTCAGGTATTTTCATCCTCTGCTCATGCTATGAAGGGTCACATCAATGTTCAACTTGCTGCATATTTAAATGTGAAAGGTATGGATTTCTTTAAGAGTAAGAACAAGTTTGAGAAGCTACCCAAATCAAAATTCATAACATGTCTACTAACAGAGTTGAACACTGAGCAGGATTACTGCGATTTTCCACTTTTTAAATGTACTGGTTTGTTTTGTGAAATGATCTGGCTTTGGGGAGTTGCTGGATAGTTTGGGTTCCTGGTAGTAGATAAATCCATTATATTCTGAGATGTACCCTTTGTTTGGGGAAAATTATTCAGGATAGTCTCTTGTTACATGAAAGTAATAGTTCATCAGTTAATCTTGGAGAAACATGTGAAGTCGTCAGAAGTCCAAAGTCAGATGTTATCATCTGAGCAGCTTATTTTCCAAGAAATGTAACATGGTGGTGGTTAGGAGTACAGGTACCAATTGCTGACTGCCCATGTTCAATCCTGGTTCTAACTTCCCCTACCTGGGTGAACTTGCTTTAGGTTTCTCCACGCCTCCACTCTTTTAACCATAAAATAATGACAATATTAGTATCTACCTCATAGAGTTTTTGTGTAGATTGACTATATAGTCATTAAAATAACATCTGACATAAACGTTCCATTGAGTGTTAGCTATCATCATGAGGAGTTCTGTTTAGCAACCAGATGTGGTGTTGGCTGTGCTGGGCTCTTGAAGCACTGGAGAAATGCTTTCCTATATGTATATTTAGATAGGACTCTAAGTGTTCCTCTGTGGTGTTATTAAAATGAACTTGGGCTTTGAGAAATCCACTCTACTGTGACTTACCATCTAGTCCCTCTCTCAATCATTTTAAAGCAGAAAAATGAATGGGCCTTGGAAACAGGAGTGTGGGCATGGGACAGACAGAGCCTCTTTGAGTCTGGATTTGGCACATGAAAGTTCTTGGAGAGTTTTGTTGATGGGCGTTAAATTAGCCTCAACATCTGGGAGCCTGATAGAAAGTCCATGGGGTCCCTGATATTGAATTCAGGGCACATGAAACTGAGAAAAATCACTGCCAATGGCAGAGTAAATCACTTTTGCTGCTGTTCTTTGGTTATCCCCCAAGCATGCAGTAAAGCTTTATTATCCTCTACAACCTTAGGTTTGGGGGAATTCAAGGTGTTGGATTGGAATTCTTAGAATTTTAGTATTTTTAAAAAAACTGACCTTTTGTAGACCAAGCCAATAAAGCAGGGGTACACTACGTACATATTTCTGGTTATACTGCATTGTATATTTCTGTAATGTCTGGAGTATTTAGAGTATGTATATATTACTTTAGAATGAGAAAAGAGAAAAAATATATATACACACATGGGTTTTAATCCACCTACACAGGAATTACTCTAGTAGGTCTTATCCTCTGCGGTCATATGATATAAATTATTCAACAAACAGCACAAGCCAGGAGGCATATTATATCCAGAAAGTTCTAGAAAATGTGCCTCTAGATTTTACATTATTTTTAATAGCATCATTAATGGCTATGAATGCAAAACCAAAGTAGTTCTGTTTCAATTACTTTAACCTCTTAACTAGAATATAACTTAAATTCAGAAAAGTGCACAAACTGTAAATGTACTTTTCTATGAATTATTACAAAGTGAACACACTCATGTAACTGTCCCCTGATCAAGAAATAAAAAAATACCCCAGGACCTAAGCTCTTGAGCTACCTCCTCAGACACTACCTTTCCTTCCCTTCAAAGGAAAGAGTGGAATTGCTGGGTATGCATATGCAGTAGAAAATAGCAAATAGTTATCCAAGTAGCAATATATCTGTTCCTACCAGAAATGTATACAAATCCCACGTGCTTCACATTTGCCAATACATGGAATTGTCAAGGCTTCTTAATTTTTGCCATTCTGTGGAATGTGTAATAGTATCTCATTGTGGTTTTAATTTGCAATTCCCTGATAACCAATGAGGTTGAGCATCTTTATATCTATTGGGTGCTGGATATCCTCTTTTGTGTACTGTGATTCAAATCTTTTGCCAATTTTTCTATTGAAATGTCCTTTTCTTAATGATTTATAGAAGTTATTCATACGTTTTGGACACTAATCTTTTGTCAATTATGCATATTGTAAATATTTTCCCTACTCTCTTTGGTCTTTTCAACTTAACTCCCACCAACAAATTTCTTCAAGAATCTTCATGCTTTTAAATCCAGTTCCCCAATCTCTAGCCTCCAGAGATTCAGAGGCTCTTTCTGTCCTGACCTTCTCACTCCTGATTGCAAAGTCTACTCATTTTCTGCCTTAGCATGACTGGGAGTTCCTAATTTATATGTAATTCAAGTTAGAGTTAATTCTTTCTGTCACTTGCAAAGATAGTTTTTCCTATTCTATTACAAATATATTTGCCTGTTATTTTTCAGAAGCTTTATTGTTTTATCTTTCACACTTCGGTGCATAAACCACCAAGAATTTGTGTATGGTATTAAGCAGGGAGGAGGGATCGAGATTCATAAATATACTACTCCTCAGCACCAATTTTATCATAAATCAAGTATTCATGTATGTGTCAGTCTATTTCTGGACCCTTTATTCTGCTCTATTGGTCTATTTTTCTATTCTTTTGTCAATATCACAGTCTTAATTACTGTAACTTTTTAATAAGTGTTGGTATCTAGTGGTGAAAGTTCTCCAAATTTTTCTTCCCTAAGAATATCTTGGCTATTGTTGGATCTTTGCATTTTCATATGAATTTCAGTCAGTCTGTCAATTTCCACAACAAATGAGCTGGGATTTTGATTAGGATTTTATTAAGTCTATAGATCACTTTGTGGAGAACTGATTTATAATGTTGAGTTCTGATCAATAAACATGGCCTTTCACTCCCTTTAATTTCTCTCTATGTTTTTGTAACAGATAACATTTCAAAATTATCTTCAAATTGTTTATTGGCATAAAGAATAATTTCTATAGTTAATCTGTAGTATATAGATTTTGTAACCTTGTTAAATTCACTTATGATAACTTATCTGTACTCTTTGACTTTCTATGTACATAATCACAATATCGGCCAATAATGAGTTTTATTTCTTCCCTTCTGCCTTATACATATATATATATATAATTATTTTTTTGCATTACTGTATTGGCTAGGATCTCCATTATGATGTTAAACAGAAGTGGTGACAGCAAGCATTTACTGATCTCAGGAAGATAGCTTTCAAAACTATGTTACCATTACTAATCAAGGAAGTCATCTAAGCCTGCTTTCTTCACAGGAAAGTCTTTAATTACAGAATAACTATTTTTAATAGATATAGAATTGTTAATATTTTCTATTTTATCTTGTATCAGTGCTAAGTTTTTAAATTTTTTTGAAGGATAACATTAATCTATTTTTTAAAGTTTATTAGCAAAGAGTTGGTATTATTTTTTTTTAAGTTTTTTTGGCTGCGTTGGGTCTCCGTTGCTGCACGCGGGATCTTTGTTGCAGTACGTGGGCTTCTTTCTAGCTGCAGCGTGACGGTTTTCTCTCTCTAGTTGTGGCGTGTGGGCTCCAGGGCGTGTGGGCTCTCTAGTTGTGGCACGCAAGCTCAGTAGTTGTGGCACATAGGCTTAGTTGCCCCGCGGCATGTGGGATCTTAGTTCCCAGACCAGGGATCGAACCCGCATCCCCTGCATTGGAAGGCGGATTCTTTACCACAGGACCACCGGGGAAGTCCCGCTTTAGTTTTCTTTTTAATGTCTGCAGAATATGTACAGAAGATTCCCTCTTATTTCCTGAGATAATATTCGTGCTCTTTTTTTACTTGATCAGTCTTGCAGAGGTTTATGTTTCATTAGTCTTTACAATAAAGCCAATTTTTGTTTTTATTTATCCTCTGTTTTATATTTTATTTTCTGTTATTTTCCTTCCTTCTTTCCTATGTGTTTAATTTGATGCTTTATTCTAACTTTTTCAAATAGATTTAAATAGTTGTTTTCTGCTTTTTTTCTTTTAAATACATTCACATTTAAGGCTTTAAATGTTTCTCTATGAACTGCTTTGGCTGCATCTCACAAGTTTTGATAAGTTGTATTTTTACCAGTCAGTTCAAATATTTTCTAATTTCCAGTGTAATTTTTTTTGACTCCTGAGTTATTTAGAAATTGTTTATTTTCCAAGTGTATGAAAATTTAGTAAACTTTTATTTCTAACTTTATTCCACTACAGTCACAAAACATACTCTGAATAATTTCAAATTTTTGAAAATTGTTAGGACATTATAGACCTAGCACATAGTCCATTTTGTAAATTTCCATGTGTACTTGAAATGAATATGTATTCTGTGGTTATGTATGACTATCATTTGCTTTTTTATAATCTCCTTTATAGAAAAATCAAAATATTACAATCTTTTAAAAACACATTTCTCTGTACTGATGAAAGTTAAATGTGTATTAAAATTAAAATATTTACTAAATATAATCACAAAATTTTAATGAAATTTGTATCCACTATTTTCTTAGTTAACAAAAATATTCAATATTCTGTAAATGATCTCTTTTGATCAAAGCCATTAGTAATCACAATGAAAATAATTTTATTTCATTGTGTTAAAAAATTGCTAAAGCAGAGTAAAAGGCATCTGATAAAAGGATGACAATGTGTGAGTTTTGGGTTTTTTAAAAATCAGATTCAGAAATAAATTACCTCTAAAGGATTTTGCTAATCCTTTGGTTAACTATTAGCCTGCTTAAGACAACTCAGTTATGTCAAACTTCCAAAAGATCCAAAAATATGCCTTCAAAACATGTCTGAAATCCATCAAATACAATTAATTTGTGGTATATCCATAATTTGTAATTATACTTTCCACATACTATTGCCAAGGAGCCATTTGTTAACCTTAATGAGGTAAACATGCTTTCTTTGGGATTACAGTTAAATATGATGGCTGAGAACTGTGTTATAGATCTGCAGTGTCTTCCCATAAGAAGATACTTGACATCCTCAAGGTTAAAGGTTAAAATTCTGGTTCAGAATCTGGAAGCATTCCCAGCATATAAACAGTCCAACTATAGGAAGTCATACTTCCCAGCTTAAATTTTCTAGAGGACTGGTGTCATTCCATTTGAGTCTACCCATTATATCCATACATTAAAATGCTAGAAAGCTTTCTTTTTTGCTTTAAGTAAAAAACAAAAACTCAACAACTATACATTATCAAAGCATTATTCAAATTTCAAAATCATTCCTGTTTCAAAGCCATAGAGAAAGAAGGGATGTTTTTCTTCTCCCACCATTTCTAGTATTTCTGAAAAAATGATGATTAAAAAGTTTAAAAAATTTTACATGACCTTAACCAAGTTCTCTTGGTGAGAAAATAGATGTTCTTCCAGCACTCATTGACATTCCCCCTAAACCTACTTTTGCTAATGTATATAATGTAAGTAAGTAATGTTGGTATTCAACAAGATATGTAAGCTAAGAATCTTGGAATCATTTTTGATCCCCTCTCTTCCTTGCCCTCCACATCCAATAATCAACAATAGATAAGTCCCATTGGTTTAATCTTCCAAGTGTTTCCTGAGTCCATCACTTCCTCTTCATTCCTGTGCTACTCCCCCAGTTCAGGCCCTCAGCATCCAGATTAATGCAGTAGCCTAGCTTCTGCTCTCTTCTGCCCTCTCACCCACGGCACACATTCCTATCAGCCGCCTTTTTAAAGAGTTGTTCATGTCATTCACCTACTTAATCATTAATGGTTGGTTCTCTATTATTTTTATGATAAAGCCTAAACAATTAGCATAGCATTTAAAACTCTTAATAAACTAACCCTGACCCAAATATTCCAGGCTTTACTTGCCTTTCTGACAGACCACATACCCTAAGCTCTACTCACATTCAGTGAATACACCAGTGATTCATGCACCACACCTTTGCAAGTGTGAGTCACATCTACCTGGAATGCCCCTCTACCTGTTCCATTTCCTGAAATGCTCCTTGACTTTTAAAAGTCTAGTGTGAAATCTTCTTGGAGGTAACAGAACAAAGTGGTTAAAGCACTGGCTCTGGAAGCCTGTGGTTATAGTTTGAATTCTGACTCTACTATTTCTTATATATTTAACCTCTGTCAAGTTATCTAACTTCTCTGTGCCTCAGTTCCCTCATTTGTAAAATGGGGATAAAAACAGTACCTACCTCCCACTGTATTAAGCACAATAACAAATGTATTATTAGCAAGGTGTCTGACACATAATAGGTGTTTAATAAAAGGTAATTTTAATAGTTTTAATTACCCACCCTCCCCAGCAGCCCACAAATTTAGTAACAGCTCCCTGTGGACTCTCACAGTACTTGGTTCCATGCTACTGTTATAGCACTTATTATACAATACTATCATTGGTTGCATACATTAACTTTCTCACTAGGCTACACTCTTGAGGGCAGGATCTTATTACTTAATCTTAATATCCCTAACTTCTAATACAGTACCGGACAAAGGACAACATTTCAATAAATGTTGGTCAGATGAAAAATGAGCCAATGAGGTGATCCCACATAGGACTGGAAATACTTCAAAAAGCTGACAGAAGTGGTGAGGATGAAAACCACAAATGTTTTTTCTCCCCACTTTACAACACTCGCACAAGGTCACATAATTAGCAAGTGACAAAGCCAAGATGCACATCTGCCTTTTGTCTGATTCAAGAGCCTTAGCTCTTAACCAAAGTGGTGTACGGTCACTGCAAGCTGGCAGCACTGGAGGAGGATCTAGCTCTCAGATACTCTCAGTTGGGCTCAGACATGACTTCTTAAGCTAATCTATTTCTGACATCACTATACACTCTCAACAGAATGCCTGCATTTGGAATTACAGAATTTTAGCCTTAGCAGTGATCATACAGCACTAACAAGGAAACTGAGGATTAAGTACTTTGCCCATATATAGACTCCTATTTCAAACGAAGTTTATTTTAAGATGTATTAAATCCAGTCTAGATACAGACTCCTTTCTCATATAAAGTTGATCTTACTTAAATATATTTTTATTTGCTGGCCTACAAAACAATTTTATGATCATTTTTCCTTTGAATTTTATTAGTAATAAAATACCAATATCCTATTGGTATTTAGTCCTTAATGGTCAGATTTCCTTTCTCAGAATCAGTTTCTCTGATGTACTTTATCATTAATTAACAACTACTCATAGTAGCAAGGACACGTATTATAGAAAAACATATGATATGATTTCAAATTTAATTCCTTAAAATATAAGCCTCGTGTTTTTGGCATAAACACTTTACCCTTCTCGATTCAGCTTTATTAATTTGATCACTACAATAAAAGAAAATACACCAAAAAAAAATAGTTGTTTCTGAATGATGAAATTATGAGTAATTTTTATTTAGAATTTTTAAATCTTTACATGTTTTCTGTAATGACTGTTTTCATTCCCCCAACCTGTCCTAAAGCCAAAGCCTCAGAGGCTGAGTGGAGTGAGGAAGTCCCCCTCCTGCATGGGGGAAGAGAGAAATACAATATGGGGTACTGGAGCTCAAGTGAGGTGAAAAGGGTGCCACACAGTAAAGTGTATGTGCATGTAAATTTAAAACATATACATATATATACACACATAAAGCCCTAGAGCACCATCCACTGAGAAGGAGTGTGGCACCGATATCTCAATTATAAGCACATCTCATGCACAAATTGTTGTTTCTAAATACCAATTTCCACTAAAAGGCAGAGAAACAGCTGATTCCAAAGATGGGGCAGGTAAGTACAAGGTAAGTTTGGACAAACCTGTGTGCCCAAATGTAAGAAAGTACTTAAAAAATGATGGCAACTTGTCAAAGGACACAGGAGCCAACTTGAAAGGGCTCCCATTGACCAAATGTGGGATGATTTGAGATTCAAAATAAATAACAGATTATAATCCATTGACTAGAAAACCGTGAATTCATACTGATATTAATAACCTGAAATTTTGATTAGGAGCAGGATATATAAATAGCTTCAAACTACCTCCTCACAAAATACTTACAAAGGGAGGAAGTAACTTTACAGTGAAGAACCCTGATAGATAGTACCTTAAGCAAGTGATCAAAATGAGTATCATCAGAAACAGTGCACTGAAATTGTGCACTACCTCATAGGATGCAATGAGAACACAGAATTGCTTTTATAATACCCCTGCCAAAAAAGCACAACTGGAATCTATTCACAAGGAAACAGATAAATCCAAATTTAGGGACATTTTATGTAATAACTGGCTTATAATCTACAAACGTGCCAAGGGCAGTAAAAGTCAAGGAAAGACTGAGGAACCACTCCAGAGTGAAAGAAACTAGAGACACTACAATCTAAGATAACACATGATTTTGAAGTGGATCCTTATAAAACATTATTGGGACAACTGGTGAAACCTGAATGGGGTCTTAGGATTAGATGGGAGTAATATATCAATGTTAATTTCCTGATTTTGATGGTTGTATTGTGGCTATATAGGAGAATTTATTCTCTTTGGAAATACAAAAGTATTGCAGGGTGATGGGCATCACGACAGCAACTTACTCTCAAAGTGGAAAAATTTTATTTGTACAATATTTACAACCTTTCTGTAAGTTAGAGATTGTTTCGAAAATTTTTCTTTAAAAAGCAGAAAGCAAAAAAATGAATCAATAGATTCTTATTATTCTTAAAGAGCTGATAAAAGAATTCAATGATTAAAAAAACAATTTTAATGACGAAGTCTGTCCAGTTCCTGGGTCCACTGTGCACATATATGTTCTTCAAAACTGTTTTAGTTTTGTGTCATTAATTCACCCAGAAATTCTTCTCACACATGACTTTCAGAATCTTAAACACACACACATACTCACACACTCTTCCTGTTAGTTAGGACAGCGACATGTTCATAGGTGCTGTTCAGTAGAGAGAAGCTATGTGAGTTCTATTTTTATCAAACAAAAATGTTTGTAAGTATTACTATAACTTCTCCCCCTTGTGGCAAAAATTGAAAATACATTCTACTGAAGAATCCTAATATAGAGGCACTTAGTATTATTCCTTATAAAGTATTTTCACATAATTTTATGTGAATCCTCTAGCACACAGCATTTGCAAACAATATACTTAAGACGTAGTTTCACAGTTTTCTTTAGTTCAGCATTGTCCAGATTCTATTTGGATAATATTCTCTATAGCAAAAAGCTGCAGGTTTGATAGACAGCCACAACAAAATGCCAGAGTTCAAAGAAACCAAATTTACCCACAGTATAAAGATTAAAATGACAGGCAGGTAAAAAGGGATGGCCCCATTCCAAGGCACCTGCCTATTTAAGATTACAGGGGCATCAAGAAGGCTTCCTACCTCTCAAAGTTTAATCTAAAAAATCTGAAAGTCCACCACTGGAGATTAATTCCTTGGAGTTGGTTCCATCCAATCTTCAAACTTAGTTTATTAATATGAAGATACTCTGGAAGAAAGACATTTTCCTTCATTTAAGATTGCCAATGGTGAAAACAAAAGGAAGTCACTCATCTGAGTATAAATGAAACTTAATTTAACTCATTCCAGATTCTTATCCCTATTCTTAACCCTCCATACTTCTTCCTATTAAGTGACCAGTCACTGATAATTCTATGTTTTATTGACTTTCCAGTGATTATAAAGTAATTTAAGTGGTTTTTGAAAGTAAACTTAATTCCAGTTTCAGATTTTTAAATTAAAAGTGGCTCAGTTGGATACTGTCTCTTCAACACAGTAATATAAATATTAGTATCTCGGCTAAAATGAATTATTGACAATTTTAATACATGTTGCACAGTACATATTAATATAGGAAAATACATGTTAGCAGCAGCATAATGTTGACCATGTTCTAATCCATTCCACCTGCTCAAATATTAGTGAAAATAATTATATATTTGTAATGCATCACTGCTGTCTAGCGCAAATCTATGCCTTCTGAATAGATGACTTTCCTCTGAGCTTGTCTGCTGTTTGAAGTATGATTGTTATATATTCATATTTAAATTAGCTTTGTATGGTGAGGCAGACTGCAACCTTCTAAACCACTTAGAAAATGAGCAAGTATGGTTAATTACTTGTCTCTCCCCCACAAAAGTGTTATTAATCACAAGAACTGAAGTTTAGTGTTACCTCCCAGATAACTATGTTAAAGTATACAGGGCCTAGTTTAAAAATATCAATCTTGTTAAGCCCAGGGTTATCAACCCAGCTGCTTCAAAACACCAATTAAAATTCTTACTCTCTAATGTGTCAGGTTTCTCTCCTATATACACTTGAGGGTTGTTTCTCCCCTAAATTTGGAAAGAGAAAGATTGATCAGTGGTAAGAATAAAAGTTAAGAGTTAAGGCAATTTTAAAAATATTAAATATGCAATATTTGATTACATAAAAATGACTGCCTATTGCTAATACACTGAGTACATTTTTCTCCATGTTTTCACTCCAGCATTAGCCATTTAAAAACTACCAATGCACTAAATAAACAACAGAATTGGCAAACTTGTGACACTAAAATAGTCTGTTTTTGAAGGTAGAAATACTGCTTTCTTCATATCTTTCAAGGTAGAGTTGTCATTCACTCCCATGTTACAAAATATTGTACAAAATACCTGAAGTCTTTCTGTTGCAAAAATTATTACTCAAACAGTATTATGATTATGCAAAATAACTCACTGAAGAACTTTTTGATGGAAAGATTTCTAGTAGGTACACATTTAATATTCAATTAAAATTTCATGACCACTTATAAAATTTTAAAAACCAAATTTTATAAAAGTATGACCACACACCGGAGACACTACGAAAAAGTCTAACAGTAAATTAGATATTAGCCCTGTATCTCAACTTCATAATCTAAACAGTACAACGAGAACCAAATATTGGATGAAAAGAAAATTAGACTCAGCAAAACTAAGGAGCCTATCAAACAATATTTTATGTTGCATAAGGAGAATAGTGTATAGAAGATAAAGTGTGAGAAACATTCAGGTTTCTATCTGAGTCTTTTACTTAGCTGTAGAACTTGAGCAGATCTACTTAAAACTTTCTGTGCACGGGGTCTGTCAAATGGAGATAACAGTACCCTACTCCTAGGGCTCCTTTGAAACCAAATGAGATAATATATGTAAAGGGCTTAGCACAGTGCATGGAACTAAAGTCAATAAATATAGCTACACTTTATTATGCATCAAAAATTTTTAAATGCTATTTTTACTTTATGTAGAATTATTTACAGTAACAATATGGACTGGTCTTTTCCTCCAAAGTACACGACGTATTTCAGGACAGACTTCTTCAAGCAGAGAGAAGTACTACAGGGACTGAATATAGTTAAACTAATTGGATGAAAGCTCAGAATGCTTCATATGTCAAATTCTCCACTAGAAATCACTATGCTTCTAGAAAATATGTCATACTTCTGAGTCAATGGGCAATAAATGGTAATACATAGAATATTTTTGTATTAAAAAAAAAAAGTTAAACTCCCAGATCAATTCCTCATAAGAAGTATTCAGCTACTTTGGTTAGCTGTCATTTTTAATATCATAACTTATAGAAGCTAGACTTCCTTCTTAAACCTGTGTTCTGTATTTCACTTTCTGTGTTATGAAAACATAATACACTTAAGCTTTTTATCAAGTGTTTCTGCATTTCCTAAAAATGCAGTGTTTAAGAGTCTATTATCGATTTCAAAACATTATCTAAACATTGCATGTTAGCTCATGTGAAACTACGGAAAATTATAAAGATTCTCCTTATTCAAATGTTGACTAAAGTTACTGATATACAAAGTTCCATTGTCGCTACCTAAAATTTTACCATGTGCGTATGAAAAACATTTTACTTATTGACCATCTCTTTTGAGCCATATATTTTGAGCAGAATTTTGTAGTGCCCATTAATATGAAAAATACTTTCAAAATGAAATACAATGAATGCAAAGAATGCATACTGCTTTATACAACAAATTATTTTTTCTTAGAGAAAGATGATCTGTTTCTAATTTTGATTATCTAATCAAGTATTTTTCTGCTTAAAAAGGAAGATCTATGCTATGAAAAATAAGAAATCTTAAAAATTTAAATAAAAAATAATTTATAAAATTCAGTATGAGTGTCCTCAAAATGTAAAAATGGAGTGAAATAAAAAAAAAAACAATTGCAGGGAATTTGTTTATTGAGCATTAATGTTAACACTTCTAAATTAAGTAGTCACTTATGAGTTTTCTTTGTTACTGTCCTGTCAATGGACATAATGGAAAATATTGCACAGAATTCAAACATGGAAATAATAATTAACAAAATATCTAAGCAACAAATATATGTTTTACATTTAAAAAATTAATCCAAACAAAATAATTTGAAGCACTTTTCTGATTTGGAAGTCTTAAAGTGTTCTCTCATGTTTTATTTGATATTTTTTTCCCGTTTTTATTTTTTTACAAATTGACACTGTGTACAAAGAGTTCAAGTGGCCAGTAAAACTACTGCTTTAAAATTGTTGGCTTTAAGTAACAGAGGTATAATTTGAATTCACATCAGAGCTTTCTAAAACGGCAATAGTACAAGCATATGACTTTCTCTAGTATCCAAAACCTGTTCTGGCTTTCCTTTGGCTAAGAAATAGAAAACTAGACAGCCTTCTAAAGCTGCCACAATTTCCTAAAATGCTTTGATAAAAGTTGGCATACTTCATTTCTCTTGCTTACCCTGATAACACTGGGCTAAACAGAAAATGAAGAAAATTCAGTCAATAGTAACTTAAACAGTAGCTAGCTCGCTCTGGACCTGGAAGTTTTGGTAAAGTTGATGAACATTCAGAAACATATTCTTAAAATTAGTTTTCCAAAATTAGGCCAAAAAGCCTACATTAAAAGAAAAAGAAAAGTCAAGAATGAGTTGAACATTAAAGTTTACCTGTTCCTGAAGACTATGAAAAACACAATGAAAGCTGAAACACTACATATAGCTAAGAATGCATTCTCACAGAGCAAGTTTATAGCTTTTAGAGTAAAGATCTTTCTAAATTTCTGCTTGATGTTTAAAATTTTATAAGTGATTTATTATGCCACCATATTAAGCCAATTCAATTAACTACATTCAGTAGGAATCGCTTCAGAAATGCCTTGAAAAAGGTAATGACAGAAACTATAGATTTAAAAAGCAACTAGTCCTTGCAAAGTTTATCTCGAGACTTAGAATATAATGCTATCAATTCCCAATTCCTCTTAAAATAGAAGACTACCTGCATGTTTAGCCATTCCATCTTATTCCAGTTTTGCATAAAGGTAGAAATCTTAAAGGACTGTATTGTTGCTAAACACTGTCAATACTTCTCATATGTACCATTTAGACTATACCTCATTTTTTTACTTCCCTTATAATATTAAAATAATGAATAAATATGGTCCTTTAGTTAAGATCCTCCACCTTATCTTAAGCAAAATATAAAATAATTTTATTAATTTCTTGCTAGCATTGGCTTAAAAATCTGTTTACCAAATAAGAAATTGTAAACTTTTAAGTTTTTTTTTTTTACCCAGAAAGCAGATGTATTCTGATCCACTGCTAATACCTACATAAAACATTTCATCATTTTAGTTTTGTTTATAACATTTTTCTTGGAATAGTATTATTGTTGTACCTCAGAAAAATCCAATCAACCAACTACAAAAATTATGCCCAATTGTTAATTAACCTTCTGAAAGAAGCAAAAAGTTCTCTAGAAAAACCTAAAATAAACTGATTCACAATTACCAGTGCTGAAAATTGATAAATAATAATGTAGTTTTGCTGGATTTTACCCATCTTTAGTGCAAAATAGGATGGTGAAATTTCCCAATGGACTATGTTAAAGAACATGAACCAGAACACTGGTAACATCTCATTTGCCTTCTGACACCAACATTTTCCAGGATGAAAACAATGACATATAGCTTTACAGAGTTTGAAATTTATAAGTTCAAAAACGGAATTAAAATTCAACTTAAGGGAAAAGAGCAAAATATGCTTAGTAGTGTCCAAATTTCAAAAAAATCTCAAGGGTAAGTATGGCTGCTGTTTTTCTAAACAGTCATCATTTTTCAATAAAATGTTGGCTGTATCATAAGAAACCGCCTGTGCTTTCTATCAACCAAGGCCTGCTGAAGTACAACACACTGCCCTTGTAAATTCAACCTCAGCTGAAATGTCGAGCAAGGCGGGCAGATCTATAGTCAGCACGAAGTTGTACGAAGGAGTGAAGAATGTTCTTGTCCAGATTAGCAAGTTGTTCTCCTGAGCAGACTTGCTTTAAATTATCTGGGTTTACTACCAGAAGATTGCAAAGTGCATGCAGAGTATCAAAAAGCTGTAATACCAGAGGAATCTGAATTGAGATAAGAGAAGGAAAAAAATAACATTGAAACAAAATAATGTTTAGTTTTACAATCAGTTTGTAAATTCTTCTCACTTACGTACTGTTATTCAGGACTTAACTAATGTTGGAGAGTTCAACGTTAGAATTTTTTAAAGTTCCTTAGGTGTTAAAACTCAAATATTTCACACATTATAAAACTCACTATAATCTTTTTGAAAAGATTCATATTATGCCAATTTTCTTAAATAGTAATAATCATTTATACTTTTGTAAACTAGAATTAGTTATCATTGATTTACCAGGTTTCTTAAATAATTTAAACATTACGGGAAACTGATTTCAGAGAGATGTACATGAAGAAAGAACATATTTTCCTGATATCTGATATATGCAGCATTAGTCATGCGCGTTATTTAATAAGGTCATTCGGACTATGGAATTGAAATACGGCCTTGTCTAAAATAAAGCTCAAAGCAAAAATATGTTAATATTGAGAATATGACTGCAACAATACTTTTTCAGTTAGGAAATGTTATATCTGTCTCACTACAATGTCAACAAAAGTTATAAACTTTTCACTAATGATTATAAGTCAGTACACATTTTTTATGATCTGACTTATGTTCTTGAACCTATTTACAAGTTTGATATTTGTGAATACATACCTTGAAGTCTTTGGCACACTTCCTATATTCAGCAACATCACAAATTGCTAACATGCCACCCATACAACTATAGGAATATTGTTGAAGATGCTCATAAATAAGTCGATGAAAACGTACTCCAAGTTCCATCAAAACTGTATCCACATTCTTCCCATCCATGGAATTTTTAATCTTCTCTACTTGTTTTCTTACATAAGCACAGACTTTAACACAGGCCTGTAAAAATTTTTTCTATACTTATTACATAGAAATGTGTATCAGCTTAGCTAAGGAGAAAATACATATAGTTTCTTATTAATCTCTAAGTATAAAAGAAAAAAACTTGGAGCATAATAACATACATCAATGAAATGTTAACAAAAGTACAAACAAAGCAGATATTCTTACTAGCATACTGAATCATTTTACTCACATTAGTATACTGAATCAAAACATTGTTTTCATCTTCTGGCTTAAAATCTGTTTTCTTTTGTTCTGCAGCCAAGATATGCTTCATTTGTCCAATCATACAATTTAATGTCCTAGAGAATTGAGAACACCATGTATTTGATCCATTTAATTTACTTTATATTTACTTTTATTTATATTATTTATAACAAATTAAATTTAAATTATTTAATTTCATGTCACCATGAGACTATTTTACTATGGGTATACTTTAGATTTTAAAAAAGTAAATTCTAGGTCTTGACATCAAAGACCTCTTAGTTTTATTAGCTTCCTGCTCAAAACACAGGGCAAAGATTCATTTGCCCATTACTCTATTTAAGGAAATCTTAAAGATCTTAGAAGACTGTCACTAATTTGTTTCCTTAACAACTATATTTGGAGAATGCTTAGGAAGGCAGTAAGATAGAGGGGCTTATGAGGAATGGCCAAAGTTTAGAAGAACAGGTGAGAAGAACCCGAGTTTCGCAGTCTAAGGACAAGCAGGAGGCTGAACAAGTGGTACTGAAGACCCAGTTGAGAAATGAGAGTATGTGTTTGTAATGGCACGAATAATGTTTGAGTTACGTGGTATTCTCCAACAGCAATCAGCCATACGGTTATGGGAATAAAAGAGTCTGCATTAATCCAGATTTTAGGATCTGTAAGATAATTATGGTTAAAGGAAATAAATTTTAGGGTAATTACGAGGGAGTAACTAAAGAGATGGACCAAGCAATCTAAGCACAACAATGAATAAAATAAAGCTGGGAAAGGATAATAGATTGGCAAAAGACAAAGATATTAAGGGCTAGAGTTCCTGTAACTAACTTATATTCAAATATGTTTTCTTGAATAGAAGAGAAAGGAGTAGAATTACAGTAAATAAAAATATGCCCAAACCTAGTAGCATGGGCTTTAGAATTTGAGTCCCAAATATCCAGCATTAGATCTTGAGCAAACTACCTCATTTCTTTAAGCTTTCATTTCCTCACCTGTAAAATGGGAATAGTATTTCCTACTTAAATAAACGAAATTATACAGGTAAAGATCCTTGTACTGTGCCCGGCACATAGCAAATTCTTGATAAATATTGAGTTGGCCAAAAAGTTCGTTCGGGTTTTTCATGTTACAAAAACCCGAACGAACTTTCTGGCCAAACCAAATAGTAGCTATTGTCATCATCAATAAATAAATGCCCACCATCATCTCAAAAGACAGAGATCCACTGCTCCATATTATGAACAGGTAATTAACTACAATACACATTACAAAAATTTTTTGAATGTAGAGTCTGCATTCACTTAATGGAAGTTACTTTTAGAAAATCAGTATATTTATTTAAAGCATTTCAGATATTAGCGTGACAGTTCTAACTGAAAATAAAATCCTCTATGTTACATACCATTTTTAAGGAGTTTGGAGAGAGAGAGAGGGAGAGCGAGAGGGTGAGTGCACACACGCATGTGTGTGTGTGTGTAGGAGGGGGCATTTACAAAAAAAGATTTTAAATAGAATCTGCTTTAAAAGTAAGTCTAAACATACTGACTTCCATAAATAATAAACCTGGAAGCCAATAAAAACAACATTCTAATAAAGATGAAAGCAATACGTAAAAATAAAATCAAATGTTATAGCAGGATGGTGGAATTAAAATAGACTTTTTTCTTCTCTGAAAATCATTTTCATGTTGTTACAATGGTGTTTTTACAATTTAAAAAAAATGCAAGAGATAGCACAGGGAGATCAGCTCGGTGCTTTGTGACCACCTAGAGGGGTGGGATAGGGAGGGTGGGAGCAAGATGCAAGAGGGAGAGGATATGGGGATATAAGTATACATAGAACTGATTTACTTTGTTATACAGTAGAAACTAACACAACACTGTAAAGCAATTATACTCCAATAAAGATGTTAAAAAAATTTAAAAATAAAAAAACACAACAAAAAAAATGCAAGAGAAATAGTAAAACTAACAACTTGCCTGTCAATGCCAGTATCTAATTTCATCTCCATCTGTTCAATTATTTCTTTTTTCTTCTGAAGGCATTCAGATAACTTAGGAGAAGAGCTATTGAACGTTTAAAGGGGGAAAAAGATCACATTAGTAGCCTTACAATTCTAACAGTTTTTCATAGGCATATGTGTATTGCTATATACCTACACACACACACACATTATTTTAATTTGCTCACCAATCCAAGAAGCATATAAATAGTAAAGTAATTATTTAGTATTCACTATGCCCAATTCATTACAATACTCACGCTAGGAAAAATTAACCAGTTAAAAGAGAAGGAAGAGGAGGATTTAGATTTATTACTTTCATCTGTGAGGAGACATCCCTTTAGAATATAAACATGTGATTTAGAAATTCTGAAATTATTTGGTTTCCTTTTTAATTAAATTTCTGGTATATCAGTAAGAAAAATCACAAAGTCTTGAGAATACAGCAAATTATAATAATTAAAATTTGGAGACTAACACCCAATTCAATTGTATTTAGCTTTCCTATATTAAAAAAAACGAAAAACAAAACCAACTTGGTAGCCATATTTACCTTCTGAATATTACCTAAATGTCAAAAAACACCCAAAATATTAAAGAATATGCAACCCTAATAATTACGTGAATTCTTTGTTATGTGACATTAGAGCTCTTTAAAAAGTAAATTTCCTTTCAAAATGTGATTCAGGGATCACAAGTAATCTTTATCTTTGAGATCGTTTCTAGACTAATTATTTCTTGGCATATCAACGTTTATACAAAATGTCTAGAATTGTATCTTCTATATGAATATTCTTCCTCTTTAATTATAGTACTACACATACAATTTTAAAAAGCATGTTCACATATACACTACCTTATTTAATCCTCACATGCTTTAAAAGTTCACATAAATTGATAGGAAGATATAAACTAAACCTTATTTAATGCCTCATCAAAACCTGTCCTATTGATCTCACAAAATTGTTATTGTACATCTTTTTATTATAATAAGTGGGAACAAGCTAGAAGTTGTCTTTCATATCAGATTTAGGTTTCTGACACATTCAGTAAACTAAAATTAATACCACAGAAGGAAAACAGGAAGGCAAGGAAGAGGAAAAGGGCTTTTACTTATTTCACACCCTCCTGTTCCTGTTTGATGTTTTAACGAACATCTATTACTTTTAAATTTTAACAAGAAGTAGAGTATTATAATATTCATTGAAACACCAATGAAAATCAGACAATTTGACTAACCTTATTAGTGGCATAAGGTGATCATTAAACTGCTTGTCAAAAAGATGAAAAACAGTATTGGCCTGGTGCACAACATCCAAAAAATAGAGATTTGCATTCCTAGAATCCGAAGAAGGAATTCCTAAAGTTGGAAGGCATGTATATGTTAGAATCATATTAAAGAAATTCATGTAAGCAACAGAAAAAAGAATGTGGTTTTATATATACAACATGCATAAAAGTAACTGCTGTTTCATTAAATCAGCAATAATTTTTGTGGACAGAAGAGTAAAATTAAACTTGTTAATAATTTGATAAAATTCATCCAACGTTTTTACGTCCAAATTTTCACTATCTACTCAAGTCTTCATTATTTGCGGAGATAAATAAAAAATAAATAAATCAATAAATGAATCGTCTTGGACTATACCTTCTCCTTCCCTTTCCTGCCCTCCTATGCCCAATGATTCACATGAGCCATGAATACACTTCTACCATTTTTCTTATAACCAGGCCTCATTACCTTTGATAACAGTTAAAATAATTTTCTTATTAGTATCCTGGTTCAAATCTCCTTATCTTTGATGCTATATATTGTTGCCATAATAATGTATTTAACATATTTCACTCACCATGTTCTCTACTATTTCCTCAAAAATAATTCAAAGTCTCCTCACTGTCAACATAATAAATTCCAGATTTTCAGCACTGTATTCAAGCCACTTCACACTCTGACCCCAAAACAGACAGCTGATCTCTCCAGATTTCAGTTTCCTCTTTTGTTAAGAGAGTAATAGTTAAACTCTAAAAGTCCCTACTAACCACAGACATTTATGTTTCTAGCTAAAGTTCAAAGACATAAGGGGCTAGGAAAAATACTCACAGAAAATGAGAAAACAGAAGTTTAATACCTAGAGTTCTTTACAGGAGGAGGATTTTTTTTCAAAGTTTTAAAAATGGAAAACAAAGGTGTTTTATTTTCCCATAAACGACAAAATCACCAATTGATAAGAAAATTAAAGGCTCCAACACAAATTTACAAGAGAAAAAAATAAAGTCAATACACATGTAGAAAATACTAATCCTTGCTATTAATGAAAGACATGAAAAGGCAATAGTGATGTGTGTTTTTAACCACTAAATTATTAAAGTGTTTAAAGAATATTCAGTGGTGTGCAGAAAAGCTGGTATAATCATACATGCCAATAGCAGTATAGATTAGTGGGAAAAAACCACTTAGGAAAATAGTTTATACGTATAAAAAAAAAGACTCTGACAAGTACAGGTTTCTGGTAACTGACTGTACTGCTGAACTGAATGATTAAGCATTTTCAGAACTCTGATGAAAAACTGATGAACTCATAAAAGTGCTAACAAAAGATCAAGATGAAAAAAAACAATTCATTACATGGGACTGAGTGAACTGATGAGGATGAGTATAATTTTTGTGACTTTCTGTCTGAATTTAAAAAAAAAAAAATCCCACAAGGACTCAGAGGCAAAGAATATACAAATCAATTTTCACTGCAAAGTAAAGGACCTGTTACAGTGGAGGATTACTGGGCTGAATGTCAATATTATGACATAGTATGAGTGTGTTTCATGTTTGGTAATTGCAATCATTGTTGCTTTTGTTGTGGTCATCCATGTACAATGCTTGTTGTCAGTCTATTTATCTCTTGTAAAAATAAAATACAGTGTGTGTGTGTGTGAAAAAAAAAAAAAATTTTTTTAATTTGCAATATGCTTTGATCTGGTAATTTCACTTCCAGAATTTTATCCAAAGAAAATAATTCAAAATAAGGAAAACACTTTAAGCTCTACAATGTTCATTGTAGCATTATTTATACTACTAAATTGCTGAAAAGATCCAAGATGTCTAATAATAGGGAGTGGTTAACTTTATAATATATATGCATGACAGAATTTTATAAAATCATTAGAAATAATAGCAGTATGTACTAACTAAATAGCTGCATGGAAAATGTTTATGAGTATAAGGGACATTCTCATCCTACCAGGAAATTTTCTAAGCCCTTCCAAATTATGAATACTGCTATTAAAATGAAGAAGCTAGGCTTCCATACTAGCTAAAGAACAACTCTTTCATACCATATAGAATCAAATTCATGTTACTTTTTTATTATCTTCTTTAATCTTCACATCTTTGAGGTGGATATTATTATCCCAATAAAAATTACCACATTAGCTTATTTGTAAATGGCAAATGTTAAATACTTGATGTCAAGTTTCTGCTGTATGGGGTGGAGGTGGGGGGGGGAAGCAGGCTACAAATGCTTATCTACGTCCTGCAGGTTAAAAAAAAAAAAAAAAGGGTAAGAATAAACCACAAGGTTACTGAATTATGGGTAATTTTGCTTCAACCTTAGAAAATTTATGGAATGATGTTATATACAGTCAAACATTTTTGAGCATGTGCTATGTGCTTTCTAGGTGCTAGCCTATAATGGCAATTAGGACAGATAAGATTCCTAAGACAGGTAAGATTCCCGTGAAGTTCACTATTCAAGAGAACTTACATGCTGTTCTACTTAAAATACTCTTTCTCCAAATACTCAATTTACTCCTTCACTTCATTCAGCTCTCTGGTTCATGTCTCCTCAGAGAGGCCTTTTCTGACCAGCCTTTCTAAAAAAACCCTCTGCCCCTGAATTCCCTATCCTACCTCCCATTACTATTCTCTATTCCTTACTCAATTTTATTTTTATTCATTGCACTTACTAGTCATTTGTCTATCTTTTCCACAAGAATGTAAGCTGCATGAGTACAAGGGTAAGGACTTAAGCATGTGTCCAATGAATGAATTCTGGTGAGTGAGGCAGATATTAACAAATGAAAATTTCATTGTAACAAGTGCTATGAAAAAAGTTAATTCAATGATGAAATAATGCATAACTAGGCTGGGAAAGGGGTGTCACTTTTTAGCTAAGTCGATCAGCAAAGGCCTAAGAAGGTAGCACTTTAGCTAAGATCAGACGGGTGAAAAGCCAGACATGAGAAGAGTGAAGGAAAAGGATTGGGGGGTAGGGAGATACCAAGTGCAAAGAACCTGAGTGAGGAAAATGAATGAAGGCCAAAGGGGCTGGGGTAGTAAGGGGAAATGCAACATGAGATGAAGATGAATATATAAGAGGAGGCCAGATCAAAAGCTATACTTTCATGAAGAGTTTCTTGTTGTTTTTCCCCTAAGAGTAACAGGAAACCACTAAAGGGTCTTAACCAAGAAATTTTAAGACCCTTGAATTTATAACATAACTGTTACATGGAGTCAGTTATTTGGAAAGGTAAGAATGTACACAAAGAGACCAGTTAGGAATGGATAGAGATGATGATCTTTAAATCAGGGTGGCATCAGCGGAAATGGAGAAAAGGAGACGAATTTGAGTTATGTTTGGCAGTATACAGACAGGATTTGCTGATAGACTGGCTATCAGGTTTGATGAAAAGGAGAATTATGATAACTCCGGGGTTTGGGCCTTGAGCAAACAGTAAATAGTAATGCCTTTTAAAGACATGAAAAGAAGGGGAAAGGAAGAAGTTTAGGTGGAAGATAAAGAGTTTCATTTGGCATATATTAAATTTGAGATGCACACAGAACAGGTGAGAGAGGTCAAGGAGGCAACTGAATTAATGGGACTGTAATTTAGGGAAGAAGTCATTATTATCGTATTAATACCAGTAAACCCAGAAGACCAAAAATAAAAGAAAAAATTTTATATGAATCTACTCCTCTCCAGGCTTATTTTGAAAAGGCTTACTTTCCTTTCTAAATCTTACTTTACTCAACTGTCTCAACCAGAATTGCTGTCACTTCCATTTCTGCTCCTTTGGCATTTCATAGCTTACAGCACTGTGTTACATTCTTCCATACACTGTAGTGACTTATGTAGCCCTGGTCAATGTAAGCAATATGAGAACTGTGTCTTTCTATAGCTTCTAGTATCTGACAAATCCTTGTTACAGAAGCTCAAAAAGCATTTCATTGCACTGAACTGCTTTTGACAGATAGAGTTGAATATATATAAAACAACATTATGCATAAAGTTTAACCGAATAGGATCAAAGGAATTTAACACGAAGTATAACACAAATAAATATACTTACCAGCAAGTCCTGTTTCCAAGGCATAATCAATATGTTCAATACATAAAAATTCCACAAGAATGGTAAAAATTCTAAAGGCATTCCTTGGTAAATCAGAAGGATCAGAGAGCTTTAAAAACAAAAACCAAATATATCACTCCTCAAGTTTACCTTTTAAAAAAGGCAATACTTTTTTTTTTTTTTAGCAATCAACTTTGTATAAGACATAGTCAGTATTCAGGTATCAAAATGATAACTTAAAACTCTTCCTGCCCACCCAAAATGCCTTTCTCATGTACATACAGTTACAATGCTCCGTGTTTGTCTACAACTCTCCTGGCTTAGACTAGATCAATGTTTTTCTGACCTGGATTGTAACCTATTAGTGGATTGTGACAAGAAAGAAAGAGAGAAAAGAAGAGAGAACCAATAGAAAATAATGTCTAAAGTACACATTAAAACCAAATATGTTTTAATGAAATAAACACTTACAAACATAACATACACACACACATAAATACATATAAAAAATGTACACTCAACTGCCATGTAAAGTGCCTTTCTTATTGTGAGTCACAGTAAAAGAATTCTGAGAGCCACCAAATGAACAAATGCTATTCTAGTAAAACTCAGAACAAAAAGGATTCTTTATTTTATTGGAGGGTAGGGATGGGAAGTCAATAACAGACACACTATAAAATACGACAGGCTCAAATCCCACCTTCATCACTTCTTGGTTGAGTGAACCCTTGAGATGTTATTTAACCCCACCAAGCCTCAATTTCTTCATCTGTAAGGTAGGAATAATATTAATAGTACTTATATCCTAGCCTTGAGGTGAAAATAAAGTATGAAAATGCATGTAAGGTATTTTTAGCTCAGTGTTTGGCATATAATAAGTTCACAATAATAAATTTTCATTTTGATGTTGAGGTTGCTGCTGCTGATTAACTACTTAGTAAAGGAATTATTAGTAATTATGCTGAGAAAATTAAATCCCTCTTTAAAAGTTAGAAAATTACCTCTCAACTTCTTATAACTGCTTCCTATATTATTTATCAATTGATTGTTGCCTATTTGTAGTCTCCATCTGTGATCCACTCTCAGAGTAATGGGCACTGAAGTGCATAACCCACTTTAAATTCCCTAAATCTCTACTGATTATAAATACTAATTTGGTATTACTCAATTCCCTTCCTGGTCTTCTTAATACAACCCTAACCTTTACCCTTCTCATCAGTCTCTCTACCACAACCCTCACCTCCCTTCTTTGCTCACTGATGCTTAACAAATGCCCTTAGCAAGTCACAAAGAATAAATTTAATTTTTCACATTCCTCCTCTCTACATCTGTACATTCATGCATAACTCATTGAAGAGGTAGACTGAAAATGTGTAAGGATATGGAAGACATAAACAACACTGTTAATCAACTGGACCTAACTGACATTCATAGAATACTCTATCCAACAACATCAGGATATACATTTTCTTTAAGTATTCATAAAACACTTACCAAGATGGATCATATTCTGGGCTAAAAAACAAGTCTCGATAAATTTAAAATGGATTCATATCACACAAAGTATGTCCTCTAACCACAACGAAATCAAATTTAAATCAATAACAGAAAGACATCTAAAAAATCCCCTAATATCTGGAAATGAAATAACATACTTCTAAGCCACTCTTGGGCCAAAAGAAATCAAAAGGGAAATTTAAAAGTATTTGAACTGAATGAAAATAAATACAACAAATTAAAATTTGTGGTATGCAGCTAAAGCAGTACCTTAAAGGGAAATTTATAAGACTAAATGTCTATATTAGAAAATAAGAAAGGTCTCTAATCAATGTCTCACCTCCACCTTAAAAAACTAGAAAAAGAAGGGCAAATGAAACCCAAGTAAGCAGAAGGAAAAGAAGTAATAAAGAGTGGAAATCAATGAAATACAAAACAGAAAACAGAAAAATCAATGATACCAAAAGCTGATTCTCTGGGGAAACCAATAAAACTGATAAACCTCCAGCCAGAATGATCACACACAAAAAAATACCAATCATCAAAAATGAATAGGAGACGTCACTATAGATACTACAAACGTTAAAAAGATAATAAGCTACTATATATAAACAACAAGGTCCTACTGTAAAGCAGAGGGAACTATATTCAATATCTTATAATAACCTATATTGAAAAAGAATATATATATTATATATATTATGTATATATAACTGAATCACTTTGCTATACACCAGAAACTAACACAACATTGTAAACAAATTATACTTCAATTAAAAATCACACACACGGACACACACACAAAATCAATTGACCATAAAAAAAAGGATAATAAGGCAACACCATGAACATCTTAATCCCAATAAATTCAACAATTTGTGTGAAATATACAAATCTTAAAAGACACAAACCACCAAAGCTCACTTAAAAAGAAACAAGTAACTAAAATAGCTCCATATCTACTAGAGAAGTTAATTTGTAGTTTAAAACCCTCACAAAGTTAAAAACTGCAGGCCCAAATGACTTCACTGGTGAGTTCTACCAAATATTTAAGGAAAATATAACACCAATTTTCATAAACTCTTCCAGAATATTGAAGAGGAAGGAACACTTTCCAACTTATTCTATGAGGCAAACATTACCCTGATACCAAAACTACACAAAGACGTTACGAGAAAAAAAATATGTATACGTCAATATCCCTCTTGAAGGCAAACACAAAAATTCTTAACAAAAGTTTAGCAAACCTAATCCAACCATACATAAATAGGATAATACATTATGACCAATGGGGTTTATCAAAGGAATGCAAGGTTAACATTTGGAAATCAATCAATGTAATCCACCACATTAACAGAACAACAACAAAAAAAGCATTTGACAAAGTCTAACATCTAATCCTTATAAAAACACCCAGAAAACTAGGAATAAAAGAATTTCATCAATCTGATAAACAGCACCTATGAAAAACAAATGGGACCTAATTAAACTTAAAAGATTTTGCACAGCAAAGGAAACCATAAACAAAACTAAAAGACAACCTACAGAATGGGAGAAAATATTTACAAATGATTCGACTGCCAAGGGATTAATTTCCAAAATATACAAACAGCTCATAAAGCTCAATATCAAAAAAACAAACAACCTAATCAAAACATGGGCAGATGACCTAAATAGACATTTCTCCAAAGAAGACATACAGATGGCCAAGAGGCACATGAAAAGATCCTCGACATCGCTAATTATTAGAGAAAGGCAAATCAAAACTACAATGAGGTATCACCTCACACCAGTCAGAATGGCCATCATCAGTCTATACATAATGCTGGAGAGGGTGTGGAGAAAAGGAAACCCTCCTACACTGTCGGTGGGAATGTAAATTGGTAAATGTAAATTGCAGCCACTATGGAGAACAGTATGGAGGTTCCTTAAAAAAACTAAAAATAGAATTACCATATGATCCAGCAATCCCACTACTGGGCATATATCCAGATAAAACTATAATTCAAAAAGTTACATGCACCCCTATGTACATAGCAGCACTATTTACAATAGCAAGACATGGAAACAACCTAAATGTCCATTGACAGATAAATGGATAAAGATGTGGTGTGTGTGTGTGTGTGTGTGTGTGTATAAATTTATATATACAGGGGCTTCCCTGGTGGCACAGTGGTTGAGAATCTGCCTGCTAATTCAGGGGACACGGGTTTGAGCCCTGGGCTGGGAAGATCCCACGTGCCGCGGAACAACTAGGCCTGTGAGCCACAACTACTGAGCCTGTGCGTCTGGAGCCTGTGCTCCACAACAAAAGAGGCCACGACAGTGAGAGGCCTGCGCACCACGATGAAGAGTGGCCCCTGCTTGCCGCAACTAGAGAAAGCCCTTGCACAGAAACGAAGACCCAACATAGCCAAAAATAAATAATTAATTAATTAATTAAAAAAATTATATATACATATATATATAATGGAATATTACTTAGCCATAAAAAAGAAGGAAATAATGCCATTTGCAACATGTATGGACCTAGAGACTATCATAGTAAGTGAAGTAAGCCAGACAAAGACAAATCTCATATGATATACCTTATATATGGAATCTAAAAGAAAAAGAAACGACACAAATGAACTTATTTCCAAAACAGAAAGAGACTCACAGACACAGAAAACAAACTTATGGTTACGCAAAGGGGAAAGCGGGATGCGAGAGGGATAAATCAGGAGGCTGGGATTAACATATACACACTACTATGTATAAAACAGATAACCAACAAGGACCTGCTGTATAGCACAGGGAACTATACTCAATATTATGTGATAACCTATAAGGTTACATATTTATATGTATACATATGTATGTATACATATTGCTTTGCTGTACACCTGAAAGTTACATGATATTGTAAATCAACTATATGTCAATAGGGGCTTCCGTGGTGGTGCAGTGGTCAAGAATCCACCTGCCAGTGCAAGGGACATGGGTTCAAGCCCTGGTCTGGGAAGATCCCACATGCCACGGAGCAACCAAGCCCATGCGCCACAACTACTGAGCCTGAGCTCTAGAGCCCTCGAGCCACAACTACTGAAGCCCGCGCACCTAGAGCTCATGCTCCACAACAAGAGAAGCCACCACAATGAGAAGCCTGTGCACCTCAACGAAGAGTAGCCCCTGCTTGCCACAACTAGAGAAAGCTCATGCACAGCAACGAAGACCCAACACAGCCATAAATAAATAAATAAATAAATAAATAAATAAATAAATAAAACCTATACGTCAATAAAAAAAATTTAAAAAAAAGAAAAACCTACAGTTAGCATCATATTAATGATAAAGACAAGAATAATGCAGGGTATAGGGAGAGTGGGAGGGAAATGCAAGAGGGAGGGGATATGCAGATATATGTATATGTATAGCTGATTCACTTTATTATACAGCTGAAACTAACACAACAGTGTAAAGCAATTATACTCCAATAAAGATGTTTAAAAAAAATTTTAAAAACAAACAAACAAACAAAAAGAATAATGCAAGGTGTATGCTCTCGCCATTTATAGTCAGCATTGTATTGGAGGTTCTCACCAGGGCAATAAGGCAAGAGACAAAACAACAGGCATCTATATTGAAAGGAATAAGTAAAACTGACTTTATTGGCAGAAAACATGATATTCTATACAGAAAATCCTGAGGAATCTACAAAAAATGCTATTAGAATAAGTGAGTTTAGTCAGGTTGCAGGTACAAAATCAACATATAAAAATCAACTGTATTTGAGAACTCAATATTGCTAAGATGTCAATTCTCCACAAACAGAACTATATAGATTCAAAGCAATCCCAGTCAAAATCCCAAACTATTTTTTTCCCCAGAAACTGACAAATTATTAGACTTACATGAAAACGCTTTCTATGGTAATGTTAGAGGACTCACACTACCTGATTAAAGATTTACAGTTACAGTGATCAAAACAGTGTAATATTAAACTTCCAGAAGAAAACATAGGCAGTACGCTCTTTTCCAGAAGAAAACATAGGCAGTACGTAGGTCTTAGCAATATTTTTTTGGATCCGTCTCCTCAGGAAAGGGAAACAAAAGCAAAAATAAACAAACGGGACACAATCCAACTTAAAAGCTTTTGCACAACGAAGGAAACCATCAACAAAACAAAAAGGCAACATACTGAATGGGAAAAGATATTTGCAAATGATATGCAAGATAATGGGTTAATATCCAAGATATATAAAAAACTCATACAACTCAATATCAAAAACAAAAAACCTGATTAAAAAATGGGCAGAGAATCTGAACAGACATTTTTCCAAAGGAGACAAACAGATGGCCAACAGGCAGATGAAAAGATGCTCAACATCACTGATCATCAGAGAAATGCAAATCAAAACCACAATGAGATACCACATCACACCTCATACAGAAAGGCTATCAAGTCTACAAACAACAAATGTTGGCAAGGATGTGGAGAAAAAGAACCCTGTACAATGTTAGTAGGAATGTAAACATTCCTAGTGGCACAGCCACTATGAAAAACAGTATGGAGGTTCCTCAAAAAACTGAAAATAGAACTACCATATGACCCAGCAATTCCATACCTGGGTATATATCCGAAAAAAAACAAAAACACTAATTCCAAAAGATACATGCACCCCAATATTCAGAGCAGCATTATTTACAATTGCCAAGATATAGAAGCAACCTAAGTGTCCATCAGCAGATGAAGGGATAAAGAAGATGTGGTATATATATACAATGGAATACTACTCAGCCATAAAAACAAAAAGAAATTTTGCCATTTGCAGCAACATGGATGGACTTGGAGGGCATTATGCTAAGTGAAATAAGTCATACAGAAAAAGACAAATACTGTATGATATCACTTATATGTGGAATCTAAAAAAATGCAACAAACTAGTGAATACAACAAAAAATAAGCAGACTCACAGATGCAGAGAACAAACTAGTGGTTACAGAGCAGGGGGGCAGGGGGCAATGTAAGGGTTGGGGAGTGGCAGGTAGAAACCACTGGGTGTAAGATAGGCTCGAGGTATTGTACAATGTGGGGAATATAGCCAGTATTTTGTAATAACTGTAAATGGAAAGTAACCTTTCAAAATTGTTGAAAAATTTTTTTAAAAATTTTTTTTAAAAAGAAAGAAAACTTAAAGGAAACAAAAGAAAGAAAATATAAGAGGAAATCTTTGTGACCTTAGGTTAGGCAAAGATTCCTTAAATATGATACCAAAAATACCTTCAATAACAGAAAAGTGTTAAATTGGATATCATCAAAATTAATAACTTCTATTCTTTGAAATACTCTTTAGATATGAAAAAGACAAGCCACAGACTGAAAGAAAACATTTGTAAATCATATATCGAATAAATGAATTTTAACCAGATATACAACTGTCAAAAAATAAGAAAACAGACAACCCAATTTTAAAAAACGCACGCAAAATACACCAAATAATATACATGAATGGCAAATAAATGCAAGAAAAGATGCTCATCTTCAGTCATTAGGAAAATGCAAACTAAAACCATAATAAGGTATCATTACATACCTTATTAGACTCTAAAATAAAGACTGATCATACCAAATGTTGGAAATCATGTGGAACAAATGCAACTCTCTCATATACTGCTGGTAAGAATGTCACATGAAACAACTTTGAAAAACAGTTTGGCAGTTTCGTAAAAAGAATTACCATATCACATCATATAGCTACTCAGGAGAAATGAAAGCATATGTCTGCATAAAGACATATGCATGAATATTCATAGCAACTTCATTTGTAATAGTCAAACAATGGAGCCAATCTAAACTGCCATCAATAGGTAAATGGATAAACAAATTGTGGCGTATTCATTAAATAAAATACTACTCAGCAATAAAAGAACATACTAATTAATACACACAACAACATGAATGAATTTCAAAACATTTATGCTGAGTTAAAGAATCCAGAAACATGTATACAGTATAATACACTATACTCCCATTTATTAAAAATTCTAGAAAATTAATCAACTTCTTGAAAATTCCTATTTAGCTTTCAAGACTCAGTTCTGAAGCATCCCCTTCTTTTTGAAAACTAATCTACAGTGAAGCAGATCAGCAGTTGCCCAAGGACAGAAATGGAGGCGAAAGGGAGATTTTAAAAGGGCAGAAGGAAACTTTTGGAGGTGATGGATCTGTTCATTATCTTGACTGCGTTATAGTTTCACAAATGTACACATAATTTACCAAAGTTATCAAATTGTACAGTTCAAATACATGCAGTTTATTGAAGGTCAATTATATCTCAAAGTTACTAAGTTTTTTAAAAAGAAAGGAAAAAAACACCAATCTGCTCATTACACTGCCCTTTTTAATATCCTTTAAAGTTTCCATCATCACTTAACATGGTCAAGTCCAAATTTCTAAGTATGGTATACAAAGAGTTTTTGTCTACATTTTCAACCTCCTGACTTATTACTCTCCCCACATCCTTTTTTAGTTCAAGCATTTCATACTCCCTGATTGATATTTGTATATGTCTTTGTGCACGTAATTTTCTCTATTCCTGAAACAGCTTGCCAGAATCATCCTCTTGAAGATATCCTATTTAGCTTTCAAGATCCAGACCTCAAATGTCTCCTCCTTTTTGAAATCTTTCCTGATACTCTTTCTCAATTCCTTAACCAGGCAAAGCTGGTTGTTTCCTCTTTGGTCCCAGCAGTGTTTACCTACCTTGCACTAATTCTTTTTATGTCTACCTCTTTTCTCCACACTAATCAAAAGTAATGTAAATGTCTTGTATTTATAACCTCAATGCCTAACATGGCAGATGGTACAAAGTAAACACAAAATAATGTTTGTTGGATCAGACTGCAATGAATTAAACTGATTTTCAATCTCATGACTCTCCAGACAGAAGGTCATGATTTAGACCTAGTTGCTGTGATTCAAATAAATATGTTGACAGCTTCATGTTTGATGATCCGATGCTTTAGAAACATTTTAATATATTTCCAGTATTCAGAAAAGTACAGATATTACTGTACCAAATATACCCATCACCTACCCAGATGTGTCATATCTTAACATTTCTCCAAATGTACTTCAGATTTTCTTCCTTTTGGGGGGCAGGAGTTGTCCAACATTATACATATAGATAACGTCCCTTGGGTATTCCTCCCAAGGCAACCACTACTCTGAAGTTGTTTATCACACCCATGCTTGTGTATGCTCCTTAATAATATAAAGTATTGTTTTACTTTTTAAAATTTTATGTTGTGGTATACTGAATATATCTTTTCCCCATTTTGCTCTTTTCACTGAACATTGCATTTTTGAGATTTATTCATGCTGATGATACATGTAACTCAAGTTTAGTCATTTAAATTGGTATATAGTTTTCTAGTATATGAACAATGTCAGTTTATCAATTCTCTTTATGGCACACTTTGTTTGTTTCTAATTTTTCACCATGACAAACAACATAGCTTATGATGTTAGACATGTCATGTGCACCTACAAATTTCTCTTAAGGAAATAACAAACTACTCTCCAAAGTATACCAATTTTTACTTCCATTGGCAGTGTATGAGAACTTCTATTGCTCCACACCCTTACCAATACTTAGTATCAACAGACTTCTTAATTTTTGCCAACCTATTGAGAATGACATAGTATTTTCCGTTTTAAGTTTCATTTCCCCACTAGTGAGACTGAATATCTTATTGATAATTTATATTTTCTGTATTTATGTGTAGCCTTTGACTTGTTTTCTATTGATTTATATGTATAATTTATATTGATTTACTATCTATCAATATAAGTATACAGATGATATACATCAATACAAATAAAAAATTAAGACTGCTTCAACTCTCAACTTCGTACTTAAGAAGTATATACCTCAGTTTCTTCCTCTGTAAAACAGGAATAATAACCACACAGAAATGTTACAATGATTAAATGAGTTAATAACATACCTAAAGTGCTTGGAATAGTGCCTGGAACATAGTATGTGGTATACAATTATTAACCACTACTATTTGTTTTATAAATCTTCTGTTAGTAATATTGGTTACAAATACCTTCTCAGAGGCTGTGACTTATCTGTTACTTTGTTAAAGTATGTTTGTGGAAGAAATTCTAAATTTTAATGGAGTCAACTTTTCCTTTCCTTTGATATCTGTGTTCTTAAACATCCTTCTCTCCCTAATACTCTATTTCTTTATAAGATAGGTCTAACTTTCCCTTTCATATCTTGCTTTAATATCTCACTAAAGAAAATTTGATATGCTCAACTTTAAAATTATGTTAAAATATACTTCTAAATAATTTAAAAATAATTCTGTTCCCCAAGCAAAAATCCTATTTTTTATTACAATAAACAATTGTTCCTAACCAGAGAAAAATTAAAATACACAACTATATACAAATAAAATAAATCTACAATTACTCTTACCCTATGACATCTTTCAAAGGCTTGCTTGGTTTCTTGTAAAAGATTAACCACCACTTCTTGGGATAGGAAAGTCTCTCCATGAGTATCGATACTTGGCCCCAGTGGTAAGTTGGTACGCTGTCTAATTCTCTCTTTCAAATCTTGAATACTAGTGCATAATACCAACAAATGAAAAAAGAACACTACTATACATAGATTTCAATTTCAAATACTCTCAAACTTAGTATACATGAACTAAGAAAAAGAAAGAAGAAGAAACAAGGACCAACAGCCAGGAGACCTAAAACTTCTAATTTCAGTAAGTAGTTCTGTAAAGTGAAGCAAGCATTAATCTCTAAACAGAAGACGTTCGTCTGAAAAATGAGTAGATTTGGAGTTATTATCTCTAAAGTCTCTTTCAACTCTACAATTCTGACTCAGTAGCCCAAAACTCCTTGTCTGGTTTCCTTAGGAAGTGGGCTTTTCCAAATAAGTTAATATTCCAGGTAACTAAATGGTCCTGCTTAAAACAAACTTTAAAATTTTAAAGATTTTTAAACACATTAACCATTTAAACATATTGTACATTTCATTATTATTAAACATAATTTAGCTTTTCTCAATGACTGAGGGTCATTAAGAACATTTATTACATGAGAGTATCTTTAGAAAATTACATTTTTTTTGGTCCTAGAATATACAGCTCCAGACTGTGAACTAATTTTTCAAAAAATTCTTATGATTGTTTTTTAGTTTTTCTCTTTTACTTGCTACTGCCTTTCAGATGTCACTTCTTATTGCTAATTATAATCTCTCCATGATCATTATTTAATATATGACAAACTGGGAAACAAGAAAATGATTTGGGTGTGCATTATGTGAACTGTCAACTCTGATTATATGGCTCCACAGAGGTCATTCTGATTCATCCTAAAATCAACTCAATTCCAGATAGTTGAGATCTAGATAACTGAGTTGCCACCAATTCTTACAGCAAATAAATTAATTTTATTCTAGTAGGTAAGTACATTCACGTTTTAATGTATTACTTAAATAATTTTATGCCCAAGTCATGAAAAAGCTCAGGGTACAAAACTGTGAACTATCTGCATTTTTCTTTTTAACCACACCTGCAATAGCAGCAATAAAACAATGTGCTTCCTAGTTAATAACCTGGAATAATTTACTCAGTCTAAAAAAAGGAAGGAAGGAAGGCAGGCAGGAAGGGAGCGAGGGAGGGAGGAACTCTTTATGGTACTAGTATTCTGCTTTACATTTTAATAATGTTATGTAGGAACATTTCAACATGTGGCTCGAGAGAAAGGATTTGATGAATGGTGTAAACAAACTGTATTAAAAAAATTCTTCACAGAAAATTCTAATGACTATCAATATTTCACAAGTTTGTCCAAATATAATAGCTTTTAGTATCTTTAGTTTTAACTATAACATTTAACAAAAACACTTACCCTCCTGTGCCAATGGATCTCTTTTGATGGTTTTTTGAATCATAATAGCGCTGTAGGATCATAGCACTTCTGCTTTTCAAATATCCAGTCTCCACTTCAATATAGTTCTCCAAATAGGAAATGAAAATGGACTTGATAAGCTTAGACAAGAAAGTCTGTTTATCAGTACCTAAGTTAAACTCCATCAACTTGCTGGAAAGATTTGTGGTTCTTTTCATGCAAAAGGGAGAGAAAAGATTAATGTATATTTTAGGTATAGTAACAATATTTAAGAAATACATATTTTTATAACGTGACTTTTTAATAACTTATGTTACACCACCATTTCTTAAACCCTGGGAAGTTACTTAGGATGCAGACAGCAACTGTATAGGGTTATATATATTAAGTAGAATGAATATTACAGACAACATCGTGGTTTTGAAAACTACCATAAACTCCTAGAGATGACTCAGGAGAGGAAACTGAGGCAACCAACCAGACTAGAAATGGCAACAGTGGCAGAATGGCTTCAAGTATGCCATTCATGACATGGTACACAAGTCAAAATACTGAGAAGTCTATGCACTGTTCATTCTCTTCAGTCTTTGTCCCTGGACTTTCCTCTAATTTTCTGTTTCTCACTGTTCAAGATAGGCTCACAATAGTGCGGTTGTTGAGATGGACTTCCTGATTATAGTTACTTTTGAAAACCCTCTTCTCAAAGTGATGACAATAAAGGAAAGCAATAGAGTTGGAAAAAAACTCCACATGAAGCTTCTACAAAGTATAACACTGCCATTTACAAAAGCACAAGACAAATTTTCACATCAGACTTAAGTCTGAAATTGTCATATAAGAGTTTGTCACTCTGGGGGCTTCCCTGGTGGCGCAGTGGTTAAGAATCCGCCTGCCAACGCAGGGGACACGCGTTTGAGCCCTGGTCCGGAAAGATCCCACATGCCGCAAAGCAACTAAGCCCATGCACCACAACTACTGAGCCTGCGCTCTAGAGCCCATGCTCCACAAGAGAAGCCACTGCAACGAGAAGCCCGGGCACCACAACAAAGAATAGCCCCCGTTCGCCGCAACTAGAGAAAGCCTGCACGCAGCAACAAAGACCCAACAAAGCCAAAAATAAATAAAAATAAAATAAATTTAAAAAAGAGTTTGTCACTCCCTTTCTCAACTTTTAAAGTTTTAACTGCAGATAAATGTAATTATACTAGTTCTTAAAGAAAAAAGTTAAAGAATAATGCACTAGCTTACAATTAAAATCGGAAACAAAATTCTCAAGTCTTAAACAAGGTTTTTATATTTCATTAAAGTACATTAATATAAAGCATAATATCCGATTCCTTAAGTTAACATGTTAAGAATGCTGCTCTTGTACAATACTAGTCTATACAGTCAAGTATTTAATGCTAAAAGGTATATTGTTATCTGACAAACTGTTATTCAAAAATACCTGAATACTTCCCCATTTTCTATTTGAAAAAAAGAAAATGTGAGATATTACCATTTTCTAATAATTAAAAATATACCTTGTATATAAATCGTAGAGACTTTTGAGATACTGCTCTGCATCGGACTTCCTACATTCTTCTAACTGGTCTTTCACAAAGCTCTAAAAAAAAAGTCAACATTCTGTCAATTAAGTAAATATTAAATTATATAGCCAATTTTTTTTTCTCTAGAATTACTCCACATTCTTGAACTGTTCTGAAATAAAATCCAGTGGAAAAGGCAATGCATAGAAAAGAGACCAATATAAAAAAAAAATAGGTTTTTAATTTTTACTGCTTCTCATATTTACTCATACATCTTATCAGTGTTGGGAATAAGCATTAAGAATCTCAAATACCTTGTCTTTTGAAATCTGCCTATCCTGCCTCATGAAGTACATTGGGAGAAAAAATTAAAAATCCCAAAAAACAAAACCTGAAGCTATATCAATATGGTCAATTCCTTAAAGCAGCTTTTCCAAAACTGTAGTCAAAGTAACACTAGTGCCCTTTGAGACATTACTATAAAATTGGGAAATGCTGTACATTACATCTCCACTTCTAGAGAATCACAATACATATTAGTATCTTTAAAGGCTATTAAAAGTCCTGAATTGTGTTTTAAAGACAACACTTATTTAATGTTGCTCAATCCATTGGTAAACATAGTTTAGGAAATGTTGCCTTAAAGTATAGAGGTATGGAAGCCAAGGTTGTAAATGAAATTCCTGTGTGTTTTCTTTTAATCTTAGTACCATATTATAAAAAATTCTACAGATTGAGCTTGTAATTCTTGTTCAATTTCAAAAATGCCATCTATTGGTCGAGGTAAGAAACCAATAAAAATTAAAACTGAGGCTAACCTACCACAACCTGATACACATGTAATTTCAAACAAATGCTCTGATGACACTGAGTGATGAGCACCTTTTTTCTTGGTGAAGAATAAAACATTTTTTTTTTTAAAAGCATGACACTGTCACTCCTTTCTCCTACACTTAATAAGTGGATTACTATGCCTAAGGATATTACACAAATAAACTAAATTTTAAAAACTTTTAAAACACAGAGGAAAAAAATCACATATTGCCTTAAGTACTTAATCATCGTTTAAAATTACCTGTAGTTTGATTTCAAATACATTTTGAATAAGTTTAGCCAGTACTGTTTCTGGATTACTAAAGATATCTCCAACTTGTTTGTTCACCCGTTGACAGAGTATTGCTGCATCTTCAAATATATCATTTCTCAAGTAAGCACCCTAAACAGCAGAGGAAATTTCATTGAATATATAATTTTAAAATGCTTTTTTAAAACACAAATTAGCATAAAATAAAATAAAATCCAATAAAGTGTACTGTTATGTTACCTCCTGGCACTGCTTTATATAAACATCAACACAATGGGAATAACCCTAGGAAGAAGAAAGAAATACACATCACTGTTGTGGTTCAATTATAACAATAATAACAACAATGTCAATAAAAGAGGTATTATATGTAATAAAGCTATGTCTATGCCTCAATAAATGGCCAACGGTAATAGCTACTCTCTGGTTCCTATATTCCAAACTTAAGGTCAAGCTTTCTGGCTTTTGAATTATTTCATCAAGTGTTTGACTGGAAAAAAAAAATACATTAAACACTCTGAAGGCAGACAATATGATTTTCTATATCAAACTATATAAAAATTCAGTGAAAAAATATTAATATTATTGAATATAAGATCCTTATTTAAATAATATTAACTACCTAAAATTTAATATCATTTCTGGAGAAAGATACAAATGTACATTCAAATTATTCCAAATAATGAAAATTATCACTGACTCATACAACCAGGGAAAAACAGAGACTATAATACATAGAATTCATATAATCTCCGCACCCTTTAAGACTAATCTGCATTTTAAATTTTTACTATTTACCTTAAAATGGAGTAAAACAGCTGCTACTTCCCTCATTCTGGTGATTTCACCTCTTCTTTGAGCACCAGTAAACTCCTGAATCAGTTGGCATTCTAAATCATGGTATTTACCTAAAAATAGAATGTCATTCAGCTACAATGAGACAAAGTATCCAAGTTATTTAGGAGTATATGGTTTCTTTATAAATATAATGACTAGGAATCTAGCTTTCTTTTAAAAGAATTGCAAAAACTATATGAGATTATAGGTAGTGGATCAAAACCTTATAATATACTGTGGTATATAAACCTATATTTTCAAGACCAAAAAATCTTCCCAAATGGTAAAACAGGTGAGCTCCTACAGTGTGACTGCCATTTACCACTGCTATATAAAAAAGCAGCTGGCTGGCAAAATCGTTCTCAATGGTGAAAAACTGAAACCATTTCCTCTAAGATCAGGAACAAGACAAGGCTGTCCACTCTCACCACTATTATTCAACATAGTTTTGGAAGTTTTAGCCACAGCAATCAGAGAAGAAAAAGAAATAAAAGGAATACAAATCAGAAAAGAAGAAGTAAAGCTGTCACTGTTTGCAGATGACATGATACTATACAGAGAATCCTAAAGATGTTACCAGAAAACTACTAGAGCTAATCAATGAATGTGGTAAAGTAGCAGGATACAAAATTAATGCACAGAAATCTCTTGCATTCCTATACACTAATGATGAAAAATCTGAAAGAGAAATTAAGGAAACATCCCCATTTACCAATGCAACAAAAAGAATAAAATACCTAGGAATAAACCTACCTAGGGAGACAAAAGACCTGTATGCAGAAAACTATAAGACACCGATGAAAGAAATTAAAGCTGATACAAACAGCTGGAGAGATATACCATGTTCTAGGACTGGAAGAATCAACATTGTGAAAATGACTCTACTACCCAAAGCAATCTACAGATTCAATGCAATCCCTATCAAACTACCAATGGCCTTTTTCACAGAACTAGAACAAAAAATTTCACAATTTGTATGGAAACACAAAAGACCCCGAATAGCCAAAGCAATCTTGAGAAAGAAAAACGGAGCTGGAGGAATCAGGCTCCCAGGCTTCAGACTATGCTACAAAGCTATAGTAATCAAGGCAGTATGGTACTGGCACAAAAACAGAAATATAGATCAATGGAACAGGATAGAAAGCCCAGAGATAAACCCACACACATATGGTCACCTTATTTTTGATAAAGGAGACAAGAATATACAGTGGAGAAAAGACAGTCTCTTCAATAAGTGGTGATGGGGAAACTGGACAGTTACATGTAAAAGAATGAAATTAGAACACTCCCTAACATCATACACAAAAATAAATTCAAAATGTATTAAAGACCTAAATGTAAGGCCAGACACTATCAAACTCTTAGAGGAAAACATAGGCAGAACACTCTATGACGTAACTCACAGCAAGATCCTTTTTGACCCACCTCCTAGAGAAATGGAAATAAAAACACAAATAAAGAAATGGGACCTAATGAACCTTAAAAGCTTTTGCACAGCCAAGGAAACCATAAGCAAGACAAAAAGACAACCCTCAGAATGGGAGAAAATATTTGCAAATGAAGCAACTGACAAAGGATTAATCTCCTAAATTTACAAGCAGCTCATGCAGCTCAATATCAAGAAAACAAACAACCCAATCCAAAAATGGGCAGAAGACCTAAATCGACATTTCTCCAAAGAAGATATACAGATTGCCAACAAACACATGAAAGGGTGCTCAACATCACTAATCATTAGAGAAATACAAATCAAAACTACAATGAGATATCACCTCACACCAGTCAGAATGGCCATCATCAAAAAATCTACAAACAATAAATGCTAGAGAGGGTGTGGAGTAAAGGGAACCCTCTTGCACTGTTAGTGGGAATGTAAATTGATACAGCCACTATGGAGAACAGTATGGAGGTGCCTTAAAAAACTAAAAATAGAACTACCATACGACCCAGCAATCCCACTACTGGGCATATACCCTGAGAAAACCATAATTCAAAAAGAGTCATGAACCACAATGTTCACTGCAGCTCTATTTACAATAGCCAGGACATGGAAGCAACCTAAGTGTCCATTGACAGGTGAATGGATAAAGAAGATGTGGCACATATATACAATGGAATATTACTCAGCCATAAAAAGAAAAGAAATTGAGTTATTTGTAGTGAGGTGGATGGACCTAGAGTCGGTCATACCGAGTGAAGTAAGTCTGAAAGAGAAAAACAAATACTGTAAGCTAACACATATCTATGGAATCTAAAAAAAAACAAAATGGTTCTGATGAACCTAGGGGCAGGACAGGAATAAAGACACACGCATAGAGAATGGACTTGAGGACATGGGGAGGGGCAAGGGTAAGCTGGGATGAAGTGAGAGAGTAACACTGACATATATACAGTACCAAATGTAAAATAGATAGCTAGTGGGAAGCAGCTGCATAGCACAGGGAGATCAGCTCAGTGCTCTGTTACCACCTAGAGGGGTGGGATAGGGAGGGTGGGAAGGAGACGCAAGAGGGAGGAGTTATGGGGATATGTGTATATGTATAGCTGATTCACTTTGTTATAAAGCAGAAACTTAACACACCATTGTAAAGCAATTATACTCCAATAAAGATGTTAAAAAAAGAAAGCAGCTGCCTGGAAAAAACCTTCTGGATGTCATTTGTGATAGCAAGAGACAGGAAAAATCTTAAACCTGAATTTATGGAAAGGGTGAGCAGAGTTATAAAACTCTTTACTAGTGTTCAGATGCCTTTACTACAAACAATGGCAGATTCAATACCAAGGTACACCTTGAGACAACATGTGGTATTTGATTCACTACATTCTTGAGGCTATTACGGTACACTTTTGGGAAAACAGGTGGTCTCTGAACTTCAATGACTTCCCAAAACAGTGACTTAGACTACCACGGGAGCCTGCAAATATAGCAGCCTTTCAAGAAATCCAGAATGATCTGCTTAAAATACAATCCAAAGATCAAGAATCAAGCTATCATGTAAGGAGTTAAATAGGTACTGAAATGGTCATTATGAGCTAGCTTTAAAAAAAGAGAACCTACATTAGAACTGTATGTATGAATACAAAAACAATCCCCAAGATACACTGTTAAATTAAAAACACAAGGTATGGAAGCTATTTGTATAGCATGCCACCAATTATTTTAAAATAAATGTGGACAGCAGAACTAAATTCTATACATTATATACACGATTTATGTCTTATGCTTGTATATCCATAGAATATTCTGGAAGAATACCCAAGAAATTGATCACACTTGTTTCAAGGAAGAGGAATCAAACTCAGGGATGGGGTGGGAGGATGACATTGTTCCCACTCTCTTCTTTTACTATTTTCTTTCTTTTATACAAGTAGTTTGATTACCTATCCAAAACAGTTAAATAAATAGAACCCCACTTACTTGCAATTTTGGATTTAACTTCGGAAAATCTGAAAGATAAAAACCAATGATGAGGTTCATTATTTGTGACAAATGTACCATAGTAATGTAAGATGTTAATATAAGGGGAAACTGGTTTTGGGGGTACATAGGAATCCTCTATACTAAATGTCGTCAGAAAAAAAGGAAGGAAGCGGGGGAGGGAGGGAGGGGAGGGAAAGACAAAGCCAGAGGGGAAAGAGTACTGATAGTAGGAAGCATGCCATGTAACAAAACTGAATTTGGGCAATCCAGATGGGGTATCTGGTTCTCACTGAGGAAATTCACATTGATTAACCAATTCCCCCACCCCTTTTTTTTTGATGTGGACCATTTTTTTTTAAAGTCTTTATTGAACTTGCTATAATATTGCTTCTGTTTTATGTTTTGTTTTTTTGGCCCAGAGGCATGTGGGATCTTAGCTCCCCGACCAGGGATCAAACCTGCACCCCCTGCATTAGAAGGCCAAGTCTTAACCACTGGACTACCAGGGAAGTCCCATCAATCCCCTTTTAAAGGGAGGAATTCTGTATGAGGCATTAACAACCCAGAAGACTCCAACAACTGGGTTATTGTCCCTACTCATATTCACCGGCATTTTAAATTCACTTGATATTTGTCTATTTTCCCCTCAGTTGGGATTTCCTCATATGACGTTCCACTATTGTTACTTAAAGAAAAACAACTATAAAATAAGCATATACAAATGAGTTATTTTAAAACTAGAAAAATAAAATAGAAGCCATAAAAAGGACCCAGTAATGTGCCTAGCATTCAACCTCTGCAAATTCAAAAACTAAAATATCACACACTACCATACACTAGAATTTTTTTCAAATCATAAGTATCAAGGGGGAATGCACAACATGGAAAATTAATGTTGAGAGATCTTATGTAATTAGTTTGAAGAGACAGGAGAGTGGGTGGCAAAAGAATGCCAAAGACAGATGAAGAAGGTAATAATTTAAAGATCTATACAAAATTGATATCAAAGTCACAGTGGATCACAGAGTATGTTAGGCCATATTGATCTTTGTGAAAAAATTAAACTTGATTAGGCTATATATTCAATTCTAAGGCTTGATACGCTAAAACAAAACTGTAAGAGAAGCATGTAATTGAGAAGCAGGAGAAGATGAGTATATGCCTGTGTGTTTGTAGGGGTGGGAGACAGATGAAGCCAACAGTTATGATGCACTTATTGTGAGCCACACATTTTACCCATTTAAGTAAATGTTTTAACTCTGAAATAAAGTTAAAGAGAGGTTTTTTGTGGGCGACATTAAAAATCATTGCTCATAATGCTGGACAAGTATGAGATTATTAATAATAGCTAAATGATAGATGCTTATTACTGCTAATCCTTTATGATGATACAAAGTTCAGAGTAAAATAAGATATATTTGGGGGTAGGGAATTCACTTTCACTCTATGTTTGGGACATAATGGACAAGCTTTAAGTATAGCAATACATTTACATTCTACCTGTACCTCAGGATTTTCAAGTATTACCAAAAGAATAAAATACGTATATTATCTGTTAAAAGGGAAGACATTTTTTCCAGATATTTAAATGGGAGAACCACTGTTAACAAGATTTTATTATAGAGTCTGACATTCCATGAACTAAAGGAAATCATGAAAGAATTTCCTTCTCAGTGAAGTTTCTTTTAGGATGAAACCATTAATACCTAACTTAGCAATGGCCCTAGGGTCTTGCATCTAAAACAGGATTTCTTAACCTGAAGTCCCTAGGAAGGAGCCTACAGATAGGCTAAAGGGTCTAAAACTCCATGAAATTGTATACAACAGTCTGTGTATCTGAATTTTTTAAGGAAATTTCATAGCTTTCACCAGCTTTTCAAAGGTGTCTAAGACCCCTAAAGGCTTAAGAATTCTCATGTAGACAGAAGAAGAAGGAACTCAAGAGCCCCATGTTTAAACTTTCTCTGTCCCCTTCTAGTCTGTTTATCAAAGTCCAGAAAAAAAGAAAATTCAAAATCTTACTCCAATTTCAAAATTCTCCATCAATTTTTTTCAAAAGAAAAACATAAGATTGAAATTATTTCAAGATATATCATTAAATTTAGTTGTTAAGATACCACATTTTTTTCAATCAGCTATTACATACTGTACCTGTACAAAGGCTGTCCTCAATAAGTTTTTGTTGAATTAATGAGCAAAATCATACAAGAAAAAGTACAATTTTATTCTATACACTATACCATATACTCAAATTAGCTCTTGAGAAATAAACTTGCCTATCAAAAGGTAACTCCTGGGCAATTAGGTGCAACTTCTGAATGATGTCTGCTGCCTCCTTTATCTATTAAAAAACAAAAGCAATAATTTAAAAAAAACCTTTATACATATCAAAAAATAATTTTATATTTAAAAATAGTAATATTCTTCTATGTATGCCCACAGACACTCACCCAAACAATTTTCTTTAAAAAACACAACAAATAAAATCTTATGAGCAACAGGAATACATCTGGGGTATCACCAATAATGAGTCAACAAAACATAAACATTTGTCATTATTGTACTGAAATCTTGTGATTTTATAATGCCACAATCCCTTCCCAATGAAACCTGCAGTTCAAGTTTACTCAGAAAAAATTCAAATCACTGATTGCTGAAAGCAAGTTTAAGTATCTTCTGAGTTTGTGAAACGATAAACAAGATTTATGAAAATAATTCAGATCATACTGCTGTATATATCCCATTTTAAGTGAAGAAAAAAACAACAAAATGCCTGTCATTTAATGAACATATCAAGTTATAAAACTTGTTATAAAAGCAAAGATTAAGTTTAATATGAAGTTTCTAGAATGGAAAATGGTACAGAAATGTTTGTACTTACTCAAGTTGTGGAACTAAAGGATTTAGGCAAGGGGTCCAAAATTCTTAAAATGCAGACATTTGTGCTTATTCACACTAATGTATAGGGGAGTTATATAATGTTTACTTTTTAAAACAAATTTCAAATAAGTATTGAGTTTTATTTTGGCACACCTTTAATTAAATGATTTTATGATCATTCACTTTCTCTTACACGAAAAAAAAAAAAGAGAGAGAGACTCATACAAACGTGAAGGAAGAGCTGAGAACATTAACACAGATCTTTCTGAGTACTCATGTGAAGTCTGGCAAGCAACTGTGGAAAACAAAAGCAGGACCAAATGATATTGTTGTTTTGCCCAACAATAGTGAATATAGATAGCATTTCTGCTTCAGTTATCTCTTCTCTCCTAGTCAGCATGTCACTGTCATTTTCAGTTACCAGATGCTCACTCTATTCTACTGAACATGGGCACAGATACCACTGCATTATCTCTTTTCACCATGCCATTTAGTTGTACTAGCAATGTCCACCCTTTTCTCCTCACCGATACTCCCTTCAGAAAGGACCTACATACATGTTTTATGTTCCTATCAGGAGTTTGTTCTTGTTGTCTTAAGAGATGCAAGTCCCCATTACGTAGTGTTTGAAAACTTCACTTAATATAGTAAGAAGTATAGCAGAGTAAATAACACTTGATTTTATGGAATTCCCACAGGTAATTATTTTATAAAAATTGTTTCAAGCGCAAGTAGCTCTTAAGGTCATCCATCAGTTGAAAAATACTATAAAAGTACAGAAGCTTTCAAAACCACAATCTAATAACTTGCTTACATATACTACTGATGTTAGGGTAAGGTGAGAGACCACCACTACTGATGTTAGGGTAAAGTGAGAGACCACCACAGGTTAAAGATAATCAGGGCCATCAGGCATTATCTACATGAAGAACATTAAGTTGTGATGCTAAGAGAAACAACTAACATACTTTGTAATGACAGAGGTAAGAGGGAATATATACTATGGCCATAAAATGGGTTTTTTTTCCCAGAGAAGAAAATTAGAAGATTCTGAGAAGCAAAGATTAAAAAAAAGCAAAAATGACTATGGAGCAACAAGAAAAAGGAAAAAGATGTGTTGTTATCTTTTCGCATTCTAGTTCCTTCCACAATCACACACCTCCCTAACTACATGGGTGATTTTCCTTTTCTTTCCATTGGGAAGGTGGCTGGCACACAGTGCAGAAATTGAGATAGTTAGAAGTTTATCTAATAATTAGCAATCTAATACCATATATGATGTTCCTAAGTGTAGTTAACTGTGATAGTACCAGGTCAGAAGTAATGATTCAACAGTAACCCAAAACTTATGGGAGATATGAGAGAAAAACAAGACAATTGGGAAAAGAGGACTAGAGTATAAGAAAAAAGGAACAAGATGAAAGAAAATGGGATATGGTAGGGAGTGAAGCAAAGGAGAGAAAATAAGAGGAAGTAGCATAAGCACTGTTAGCTCTACTTGCTCTTCAAAAATTACAGACAGCTAGTGACCAAGTGAATGAAGTAGCAAGAATATGAAGATTTTTTCTTCTTCTTTCAATCAAAATCTTAAAAACTAAGAGACAATAGTAATACCATGAACTACACAATTACTTGAGGATAATTAAAATGTTTAAAGAAAAGTGTAAAAAACATAATTTCATTATGCAAAACATTACAAGCAATACAAATCAGGGTAAAAATATGTGTAATCAGTCAATTTTAAAATATTTATTTTTCTCTAGATTCTAAATGGCTGCCTTGAGCTGCATCAAATAAACAGACCAACTCACACTGGGTAAAATATCTGCATTTTGTTTATAACATAAATATACTCTACAATCCAACAGGTATAATCCAAGGTAACCCAAGGTATAAGACTTGAATTATATACAATTTTATATATATACAAAAAAACATTTTTATATGTATAAATATGTACTTTTATAATACATTAGAAATATGTTTATATTTAGGAAACATAAAATAAAAGCATTCCATAAACTATCCTGAAAAACAGTTCAGTGTTCAAGCCGTGTTTGTGTGTGTGTGTGTGTGTGTGTGTGTGTGTGTATATTATTATATATAAAAATCATGTGAATATATAAAAACTAGATATTGCCAGTATTTTACAAGTGTTTAAGTATGATAATGTTCTTGATGTTAATCTTATCAGTTCTACTTTATATTACAAATATAATTCCTGAAACTCATTATTTAAAATACTGCCTTTTCTTTAGAGGAGTTATCTCTACATATGTAACCATTCCTTTCAAAGATCTCTAAAAATTATAAATTCTATACCCCTATATAGTTCCTACTCACAAAAAAATGTGTTGCTTAATTCAAAGTGAACTTCAGTCCTACTTAGTTTTTAAAATTCCACTATCTGAGATGTCCCATGGAGTACACTCAGAAAAATTCTGGAAGACTGTATTCAACATATTAGTGGACAACGTCACTATGTGCATATACCATCCATAAGAATGTCTATTTTTTCATGCATTTTGATTTTTTCCCCCGAGGGGAAGAAAGTGAGCTAAATAACCTCTTCCAAGATTGTACAGCAGCCAACACCATGCAACCTTAGACCAGGATTAAGTGACTAGTGCTACGAAAAAGATTAACATGAACAATTAATTCAGATTTTTCTATTCTCTTTGATCTAAACTATGCTTTAATTCTTTGTAAAAGATCTTTATTCAAGTAACAAAAACTAGAAGCTCTGAATTCCTTGCATAGAAAGATACTTCAGCTTGTCAATGATTTAGGTCAGACCACCCCTCACCCAATGGAATGTGACTATCAAATTCTGTTAATATTAAAAGTCAATTATGAAAAAGAAATATTTATTAAAATAGTTACCCCAACATTTCTAAACCATACAAATTTCATAAACAAAAATGCCAGGCAATCCAACTAAAAAGTTGAATATATATATACTTGATCAGCAATCTGTAGACAAGTGTACATTTCAGAATAAAGACTTTTAATAAGTCAGCTACTCAGTGACTTGAAGTCTGACTCTGGAAAGTAATAACTGTAGTTCATAATTAGGGCATTGTTATTAATGCTATAATTTGCTTTTATCCTTCTGACAGTGCTCACCTTTTCAGAATTTGTAAAAACGTCAGATTTCAATTCTCCATCTAGAAACTCATTAAAGTATTTCATCAATTTCTGAGCCTCTACTGCCCGTTGTCTGGGTGTGTTTACCCCCTCCAACTGGTCTCCAAGGTGACAGACCTTGGTTGCTACATAGCTGATGTGCTCATCTAGTTCTTGGAAATGTTGGAAGGCAACCTAGAAAAAATGTGAACAAGCATAAAATACAATCAGAGAACCCAGATTAACTACTAATACTATCATTATTACCAAGGGGAATCTGCATTAGAAGTATTTGGAATCTATCACCTGAACTACTTAAAAACACATTCTCTATCTTATGTAAATTACTGACTTTATTATTTTCTAACAGTTATACATGCTTAAGTGAAGGAATCTAAACATATGAAATCTGAGCAGCAATCAGCTTGCTAACCCCTGACACTAAAGGACAAACAGCCCCTGGGAGGCAGCGATGCTAAACATGCTCTTCTAGCTACATTTACAAAGGGCAATCAAGTTCCACATCAGGTCCAGGCTGTGAAAGAGGTTCAGAGGTTCCAGATTAAGTTTAGGGCCTAAGAATGGCTAAGAAGCTTGGCCTACTTACCCCAGAGTCAGTCTAGAGATCTAGTTTTACTCCCAAATGGACTGAGGAAGAGTTCTGCACATGCTTTTCCCAGTTACACCAGCATTCTCATTAGGGTATATACCTCATGACTTTTGTGAAGCTTCCCAGACCAGGTTTCCTCTAGGAAAAAACTCCATCCAGGCAATAGTTGGTCTGGTATTATTCTTTTGCTTTATGATTAAATGAGAATGCAAATAAATACCTAAATGTCCAAGCTAATCACGACCCCCTAAAAATAAAGGTCTACTGAATTATCATTCTTAAAAGTTTGCACTGTTAAAGAGGAAGCAAGGACCACACTGTAATGGATACCACCCCATCCTAAGAGAGTACTGTGATCCCAAACCAACACTCAGTAGGCAAGCAAGTGCACCCAGAGTGCCTGATAACAATTCATTAACATTTTATCCCATGAGATGGGAGCAGTATAAAGAAACCTCAACAATTACTATTGCACTAGATTTTTTTAAAAAACTGAAAACTGAAAGGAAATAAAGATATTAAAGCCTGTATAAACTATTCATTATTTAACTAAATGTTTACCTGATTGCTTTTCTGGAGCTCTTGTACCTTCTTGGCAAATTCCTTAGCTTCTTTCTGACACTGTTGCTCTAGTTTCTCTACTTTCCTTTGAATCCTTTCATCCATTATCTGGAGTTCTTGAATATGATTTACAAATTCTTCTAATAATCTAACAAAGGAAAATTAGAATATGTATCAATCCATCTATAACTGATCACTAGGAAGTGACCAGTTCACTTATAATTGTAAATAAAGTATTAGTGAGCATTCCTTGAGGTAAGGATGAACATGTTAATTTTCTCTTCAGCATCCTGTCAGGGATTATCTCTGACATAAATGAAAACCTCATAGGGAACCTCCATTAACCCCCAGAATTGAAACCAATTTTATAGAAATAGTTAAAAAGGTAAATCATACTATATAAAAATAATACTGTGCATTCCAGGGTATGGTGAATTTTTGTTCCCCCAATTTACACCGATACTTAAAACAACATATTCAACATGTTTTATTTTAGAGGTATAGCCAGCCATTTCTAATTTATTACTAAGTGGAGAAAATATTAAATTCTCATATGCAATAAAACCCCTTCCCCCATATCACTTAAGGTCTTTCTCTAAAATAAAAGAAACATAAAAGAAAAAAATAAATCTCAAACTTCTAATGCTTCTTCCTTTTATTGGCCAGTTGTTAACTCCCTTTACATGAATGTTGAAAGGAATTCCAACAGTCACCTCTATTCCAGACACAAATTTGGACTAGATTGCATCTATGAAAAAGAAATTTTTACTTCACCTTTTAGGATCAAAAGCTTCAGGTCCCCCTCTAGAGCCTCCTCCTGGGGTTCTCCATACAAGACGTTCAATATACTCATCTGCCACAAAAGGCTCCTAGTTTACAAAATAAATGTTCTTTTAAAAAGTTTCACAGACCATGACTTAATACTACTTACAAAAATGAAGCAGTTTATACCATGTGAGAACTTAAAATTAAATTACTAAACACATCTCTATTATTAAAATGTACAGGGTTTTTCAATTTAAAAAAATCTTCAATAAACAAATTACTTAATGAAAATCAGTATATTAAAATATTAAAGAGTATTATGAGCAGGAACATACCAAAGGAAAAATGAGCAAGGGACACAAACAATTTATAGAAGAAATACAAATGGCCAAGAAACATGAAATATATACAGCTTCACTAGTAATCAAATAAGGAAGGTCTAGTTATCACTTTTTTTTTCTTCTTTTTGCCTCACAAACTGACAAAGTTTTTCTTTTTCCTTAATTATAATATGGATACAGGAGAAGATAAGCTGAAATTCACTCTCATTATTGTTAGAAATGTTAAAAGGTACAGTATTTTTGGAGGACAGCAGGTAACATTTTGGTAACATCAAAGTACTACAAATGCTCATACCCTTTAACCCAGTAATTCTACTTATAAAATTCTAAGGGAAAAAGCAGATATGAACACAAAATTTTTGTATTATATATAACACTGAAAAATTATTACACAAATATTCAACAAAATCATTATTGAAAAATTAGAGTAAACTTACAGGATAAAACAATTATGTTCCTATTAAAATCATGTTGTAAAACAATTTAATGAAATCAGAAAAAAATGCTCATGTATAATATCTGATATTAAAAAAGCAGGACAGGACTTCCCTGGTGGCACCGTGGTTAAGAATCCGCCTGCCAATGCAGGGGACACAGGTTTGAGCCCTGGTCTGGGAAGATCCCACATGCCGCAGAACAACTAAGCCCGTGCGCCACAACTACTGAGCCTGTGCTCTAGAGCCCGCACGCCTAGAGCCCGTGATCCGCAACAAGAGAAGCCACCACAATGAGAAGCCTGCGCACCACAACGAAGAGTAGTCTCCGCTCGCCACAACTAGAGAAAGCCCACACGCACCAACAAAGACCCAACGCAGCCAAAAATTAAAAATAAATAAATAAATAAATATTTTAAAAATGAAAAAAATGAAAAAGCAGGGTAAAATTTTCTAAACTTTCCCAGAAAAAAAAGAATTATAAAAAAAGAATATCAGGGCTTCCCTGGTGGCACAGTGGTTGAGAATCTGCCTGCCAATGCGGGGGACACGGGTTCGAGCCCTGGCCTGGGAAGATCCCACATGCCGCGGAGCGACTAGGCCCGTAAGCCACAATTGCTGAGCCTGCGCATCTGGAGCCTGTGCTCCGCAACAAGAGAGGTCGCGATAGTGAGAGGCCTGCGCACCGCGATGAAGAGTGGCCCCCACTTGCCGCAACTAGAGAAAGCCCTCGCACAGAAACGAAGACCCAACACAGCCATAAATAAAATAAAGTTAAAAAAACAAAAAAACAAAAAAAACAAAAAAACAAACACTTTAAAAAAAAAAAAAAAGAATATCAGAGTAGAAGGCCCAATCAAGAAAATAAACATTCAAATGTTCACCATCGGCTGAGAATGCATTTTTTAGACTAATACACACTAATTTACATATTTTCCATATTACCCTCTTTCGTACAAATAGATATCATATATTGCCTCCCACTTAGCATGTAACTTAAACTGATAGCATTTACTGGCGATTCCAGTTTGAATTCTTATCCTCACCATCTACACCTTAGGCACAAGGAGCTATTCGTAGTTTCCCAAAGTTACTATTAAGTTTTATACAGCAGTGAAAACAGAGTGATTTAAATCTCAGCTCTGCTCAACACTGCTAGTCATCAGGGAAATGAAAATCAAAACCACAATGAGCTATCATCTCACACATGTCAGAATGGCTATCATCAAAAAGAACACAAATAACAAATGTTGGCCAGGATGCGGAGAAAAGGGAACCCTCCTACACTGTTGGTGGGAATGTAAATTGGTGCAGCCACTGTGGAAAACAGTATGGAGGTCTCTCAAAAAACTAAAAATAGAACTACCATATGTGGAGCAATTCCACAACTGAAAAAAAACAAAAACACTAATTTGTAACGATACATGCACCCCAGACTTCCCTGGTGGCGCAGTGGTTAAGAATCCACCTGCCAATGCAGGGGACACGGGTTCAAGCCCTGGTTCAGGAAGATCCCACATGCTGCAGAGCAACTAAGCCCATGTGCCACAACTACTGAAACCTGCGCACCTAGAGCCTGTACTCTGCAACAAGAGAAGCCACCGCAATGAGACGTCCGCACACCGCAACAAACATTAGCCCCCGCTTGCCACAGCTAGAGAAAACCCGCATATAGCAATGAAGACCCAACGCAGCCATAAATAAATAAATAGATAGATAAACACGTAAATTAAAAAAAAAAAGATACATGTACCCCAATGTTCACAGCAGCATTATTTATAATTGCCAAGATATGGAAGCAACCTAAACGTCCATCAACCGATGAATGGATAAAGAAGGTGTAGTATATAAATACAATGGAACACTACTCAGCCATAAAAAAGAATGAAATTTTGCCATTTGCAGCAACATGGATGGACTTGGAGGGCATTATGCTAAGTGAAATAAGTCAGACAGAGAAAGACACATACTGTATGAAATCACTTATATGTGGAATCTAAAAAATACAAGCTAATGACTATTACAAAAAAGAAGCAGACTCAGAGATATAGAGAACAAACTAGTGGTTACCAGTGGGGTGGAAGGGGGGCAATATAAGGGTGGGGGAGTGGGAGGCAGAAACTACTGGGTGTAAGATAGGCTACAAGGATGTATTGTACAATGCAGGAAATATATCCAATATTTTGTAATAACTAAAAAAATTAAAAATTCAGATTTATCCAGGTGCTGACATGTTTGAAGATTAAATCCTAAGGATGAGTTAGCTATGCTGCAAAGTAAAAATTCTGGCCCTATAATATACAATTAACTCATTTAGCGAACATATCATTTATATAATCATACCTGTAGTCTACCTCACTTCTCTTGAGACAAAGAGCTGACATGTCTAACAATTCTTAATTTACATATATAAATTGAGAAGCAATGACTCAAAGAAATTTATGTTTAGAGCTACTTAGAACTTTAGATAGTCTGATAAGCACATGAAATACTTCTAAATTATGATAAGATGGTGATGACAGCTGAGTTTTTAAAGTGTCTACTATGTACCAGATATGTGCCTAGCATTTTACAAACTTAATCTCATTTAATATGTACTTAACAAGTCCATGAGGTAGGTTCTATTAATGTTGATTCATTTTATACCTGGGAAATTATGTGATACAAAAAGGCTATTTAATCCAAGATCACATATGCTTATCTGATTTCAAAAGTTCAAGCCTTCACTTCTGGTAAAATAAAGAGTTTTTTTCTTTAAAAGGGGTTAAATTTATTTAGGAAGTAGCAGCTCTTCAAAAGTCCACAGTACTAAGGGTAAGCTGGGACAAAGTGAGAGAGTGGCATCGACATATATACACTACCAAACGTAAAATAGCTAGGGGGAAGCAGCCGCATAGCACAGGGAGATTAGCTTGGTGCTTTGTGACCACCTAGAGTGGTGGGATAGGGAGGGTGGGAGGGAGGGAAACGTAAGAGGGAAGAGATATGGGGATATATGTATATGTATAGCTGATTTACTCTGTTATAAAGCAGAAACTAACACACCATTGTAAAGCAATTATACTCCAATAAAGATGTTAAAAAAAAAAGTCCACAGTACTTTCATTAAATTATATAGTAATCGTGCTCCTTTTCCCTGTCATTTTTTACGCATAGATACTTGTGTAAATACAGTACTTAATAATCTTAGTTCTCATGTGTGGTTTTTTGTTGTTGTTTTTTTTTTGGCCACACCATGGGGCACGCGGGATCTTAGTTCCCAACCAGGGATCGAACCCATGCCCCCTGAGGTGAAGCACAGAGTCTTAACCACTGGACCACCAGGGAAGTCCCAGTTCTCATGTGTTATTAACTTCATTTATTAGTTATTGAGAGTAGTTTCAGTTTTCAATTCAACATGTTACACTGTTCATTAATCTCAACAAACCAGTTTTATTAAATTATATGTCAAAAAACTTACAAATCAACAAGTATTATTGACAGTGAAAAAAAAGCAAGCATTTTTTCATATGAAACATTTTCAATTTTCTCAAAATACAGTATTCCCTCATTCAACAAATATTAATTGAGAGCCTACTACATGCTACTCACTATTCTAAATATTCTTAAGGGCAGGAGAAAAATCTCTGCTCCACTGGATTTCAGGGAGGAGAGTAACAGACAAATGAGCAGATACATGAAAATGTAGTAAGAACTATGAAGAAAGCTAAACAGGATACAGACGGATGGATAAGAGTGGAATTATTTTTAGTAGAAGTGATCAGGCAATGCCTCTCTAAGAAAGTAAATTTTGGGCTTCCCTGGTGGCACAGTGGTTAAGAATCCGCCTGCCAGTACAAGGGACATGGGTTCGAGCCCTGGTCCGGGAAGACCCCACATGCCGCGGAGCAACTAAGCCCGTGTGCCACAACTATTGAGCCTGTGCTCTAGAGCCCGTGAGCCACAACTACTGAAGCCTGTGTGCCACAACTACTGAAGCGCACGCGCCTAGAGCCCGTGCTCCACAAGAGAAGCCACTGCAATGAGAAGCCCACACACCATAACAAAGAGTAGCCCCCGCTCGCCGCAACTAGAGAAAGCTCGCATGTAGCACCGAAGACCCAAAGCAGCCACAAATAAATAAATAAATAAATATTTTTTTAAAAAAGTAAATTCTGAACAAAGAACTAAATGCAGCTAAGGAATAAGTCATCTGGGGAAGGAATGCTCCAAATACAGGGAACAAACTTAGTATGCAAGTAATGACAAGAGGCCAGTGTGACTAGAGCACAGTGAGTGAAGTGGAGAATAGTTGTAGATGAGACCAAGAGAGGTAGTGAGAATCCACAGCTTGTACTAAGGTCTTGAAGGATGTACTATAACATATTCCCCATTATCGCCTGAAGAAAAGGCCAGGTTCCCAGGAGGAAGGACTCTGCAATATGCTGGCAAATATATGCAGTAATGAATCTACTATTCCTTCCCCCAAAAGCAGTTACAACAATTTACTTGAGTAACTATATACTAGGGAAAGGGAATACTCAAACTTTTTGAGGTCTGTTGTATACAGGGTCCTAGCTCACATTCTTGATTGACTCAAAGCACCATGGACTCAAGAGACATATGGGAGGAGGACATATGGGAGCCAAGTAATAAACACATTCCTAGCCAAAGTCAAGCTCACCATCGGTCTAATGGGCCATTAGCCCAACTAGTGGCCATTTCCCCAGTTTGCAAACCTTTAATAGGAACAGACACACCTGATGGCCAATGCAACTTCCACACTGAGTCCTTGGTTTATAGAGTAGGAACTATTATGGTGGGGAAGTCCAAGTAAAAGTCTCTGAAATTACCCCTCCCTACTCAATGTAGTAACCAAGTGGAATGGCAAAAATTAGTGCCACTCTTAAAGCTCTAAAGCAAGAATCAGCAAATTTTTTCATAAAGGACTAGATAGTATTTTAGGCTTGAGAGCCAGAGTCTTTGTTAAAACCATTCAACTCTGCCTATGTAATACAAATGTAACCATAGGCAACACATAAACAAATGGTCTAGCTATATATCAATAAAACTTTAAAAACAGGCAGGTATCCCATGGGCTGTAAATTTGCCAACCCCCATCTAAAGGATGCAGGGGTAATGTTACCCATCATTTTCTCATTTAATTCATCAGTCTGGGTTTTGCAGAAACCACACAAATCCTGGAGGACGACTACCTCAATAATCAACCAAAAAGTAGCCCCAGTTACATCTGCCGTGCCACATGCGGTTGCAACCTCCGAGCCTCATGCTATATGGTCAATGATTTAGCTGATACATTCTTTTCTATCCCTACTAGCAAAGAGGATCAGACAGTTCATGGTCACATAGAACTGACAACAGTGTACATTTACAGTTTTGCTTCAAGGCTATGTGAACTCTCCTACCCTCTATTATAACATGATCTGTACTGTATGGACATTCTGCAGAACATCTTACTGATTCCTCATATGAACTGACATCATGCTAATTGGGCCAAATGAGCAAGAACTGGCTCGCACACTGGAGAAGCTTGGTAAGACACACGTGCTCCAGAGACTGAGACATATACTCTATAAAGATCCACGGGCACAGTGTATCAATAAAATGTTTAAGGTAGACAGGGGAGGCTGGGACATCGCATCCAAAGTAAAGGACAAACTATGGTACCTTGCACCTCCACCACAAGGAAGGACACATAACACCTGGTAGGCCTTTTCAGCTTCTGGAGCCAACATATTCCACACCCACTCTGGCACATATTTCAGGTAACACAAAAACAGAAAAGGGATCTGTGGAAGAGGGGGCCATACAACCTAGCAGACCCAATAGTATTAAAGAAATCGGCATTTACTAAAGTATTAAAGTAATCAGTGCCAAGAAACAATGTCATGTGAAGTTATAGCAAGCTCCAGTGGGATAATCACAACACAGATCCCTGGATTGTGAAGCAAGATCATGCCATTTGCAGCAGAATTACACATCTTTTGAGGAACAACTCCTAGTATGCTTCTGGACCCTGGCAGAGAAGGTACACCTGACCACAGGACACGAAGTGACCGTGCATCCAGAATTATAACATGAGGTGTGTTCTAACAGACTCCCCAAGTGGACCTAGGAACTATCCATCATAAGACGGAAGCAGTAAATCCAGGATCAAACATGAACAGAACCACAAAGCAAACTGCATAAGCAGGTAGCCCAAACTCCCATGTCTTCCACTACTATTGCACTAGCATCCTTCCCTCAGTTCACATGTATGGCCTTATGGGAATCTCTTACAACCAGATGACAGAGAAGGAAATAGCATGAGCTTGGTTTATGAAGAGTTGGCTAAGCATGTGGGTGCCAAATGAAAATGGACAGCAGCTGCAATTACAACCTCCCTCAACCGTGGCCTTGAAACTCAGTGGCAAGAAAAAAAAAAAATCCTCCCAAAAGGCAAAGCTTTGGGAAATACACCTGGTCATCCTCTTGGATGGACAGAAAACTGACCTGCAATTAGAATATATATGGACTCACAGACAACTGCAAAGGGCCTGGCTATCAGAGGAAAAAGACTGGAAGAAAGAGAACAGGAAAGTCTGGGGTACAGGCATGTGAATGGATACATGAGACTGGGCATGAAGTATGAAGATCTTAGTACCACATGTTAATATCCACAAGAAGACTTCAACCAAGTAGACAAGATGACTCTGCCAGCTGACACCAGCCAGCCTCTGCCCAGCATTAGCATATTGCGCACATGAACAGAGAGAACACAGTACAGAGATATGGCCCCAACAGCACGAGGTCTTACTTAGCAAGGCTGATCCATCTAGTGTCAAAGCCAAAGATCTAGCTTAAGCGTGACAGAGACCAACTCTGAGCCCCTAAAACAGCCTCATCCTTCAAGTAGGCTAATCAGCCATGTGGTAGCAAGTTGACTACACTGGGCTCTTTCCACGCTGGAAGAGTAATTCATTCTAACAGGAATAGAAACATTCCAAATTGAGTTTGCCTATCCTCAGAGGAAGTGTTTGTTCTCCTGGCACAGGATCTCATATATCAGACCATGGGACCCATTTAACAGCAAAGGGGGTGACCATGGGATCAACTGGTCATATCATAAACCATACCACCCAGAAGCTGCCAGTCTGATAGAGCACTGAAAGAGCCTGTTGAAGGTATAACTGAACTACCAGTTCAGAGACAATACTCTATAAAGATGGAGCGCTACCCGCCAAGATGCAGTATACATTCTGAATTTAAAACCTTTACATGATGCTGTGTCCCCAACAGGAAAAACACATGAGCCTGGGAACAAGGAGTAAAATCAGAAGTGGCCCTGCTCATCATGACTCCCAATTTGTTCTTGCTATTCCTGCAATTCTAAGGTCTACAGGGTTAGAGGTCTTAATCTCCAAAGGGGGAATACTTTTGTATGGGAACATAATAAGAGTCCCAATAAACTATAACTGCAAGTGCTGCCTGGGCATTTGGCTGCTTTTATCCAGGGAATAAAAAACAAGAAGAGGAGTGACCATCTTTGGCAGGGCAACTGACATCATCAGAGGGAGGCAGGGTGGCTACTATACAGAGGGGGCAGGGAACAATATGTTTGACACACAGATCTCCTTGTAAGGATCTTGTGATACTCCCTTGACCAATTCTGAAAGTACATGGACAAGCGTGCAACCCGGCCTAAGAAGAGTATGGTAACCAGTTAAGCCACCAAAAGCAGCAGACATACTAGCTGAAGGTGAGGGGGAGTTAGAACGGAGAGTAAAAAATGGAAAGTGATTATCAGTTGCAACCTGAGACCACATGCAACAGCAGGGGCCATAGTTCATCCCACTAACCACCTTCTAATTTTCCTCCAGGATAAGAACCGCAACTGGAGTCTAGAGGAGCTACCCCCCAAATGTATGTGAAGACACGGAGTCTAGTGGCACAGGGGTGGTCTGCGGTGGACACGTGTCATCCAGATCTCCCTTCAAGAAGGGTCTTGCTCTAGCTGCTAGCAGTGCTGTCAGCACAGAACCTTCACCTGGCAGTATTTTCAGGGATCCTCTCAGCTGCAGAGAGCCACTTCACTCAATGTCACACTTTTCTCAATGTGGTCTATATCCAATGACTAAATAAGACGGGGATATAAAGGCCTGACCACTTTGGTAAAAAGCAGGACAACTCTGATAGGTAATTTTAGTTCCAGATCTTCCCATAGGGATCATCACCACTGTCACTGGGCCAGCATTGTACCGCTACTTCTCCTAAGGCCCAATCTTGCTTCTTTACCCTATCCTTTCACATGTATTTATCCCAAGGGTACTTTCTAATAAATATTCTGCACACTAAACTCTGTCTCAAAGTCTGCTTCTCTGAGAAAACCTGCAACACTGTACTAGTCTAGTCAAGAGATGCTAATGACTCAGATGAAAAGTGGCAGTAGAGGGGGTACTGTGATGTGGCCCAGTTCATGACATTTTTAAAGACTGTACTCATACAAAGTGCTGATGAATTGGATGTGGGGAGAAATTTTAAAAGGGAATCATGATTACTCATAGAGGTCTGCAGCCTGAACAACTGTATGAATGGTAAGTGGTGCCATTTAGTGAGACTGGGGAAAGAGATGGAAAAGGGAGTAGGGATGTAAGAGTTCTATTCTGCATATGATATGTTGAAGATGCCAATTAGATATACAAGTGAATATGCAGAGCACAGAGTCAGAAAAATAAGTTTGTATTACAGGGAAGAAACTGGCGCTAGACATAATCTTAGAGTTATTTAAAACCTCAGAACAGGATGAGCTCATCTAGGAAGAAGAAGGGCATGGCAACATGTGGAGATAGAAGGAGGAAAGGGATCCAACAAAAGACAAAGTAAGGGGGACCAGTAAAGGAGGAGGAATACTTAGGAGACAACAGCATCCTGGAAGCAAAGTTCAGGTTTCATCTTCAGAAGCAATCAAATTATCAACAAGAGTTAAAATAAATCAGCTACTCATTCCAATGGAATGGAAGTTCCAAAAAAGCAAAAAACAAAACAAAACCTTTGTTGCTTATAAAACCAAATAAATCCCAATAATTTACTTTCTAATACTTAGCATTGCTGCAAAGGCATTTACAATGAGAAAAAGATAGTCAAATTAGCAAATTCTCCAAGACCTCCAAATGACCAAGTCCTCCTAAGAGGATTCTCAAAGATACCTGTAAACAATTACCCCAAAAATCTTTTAGAATTTCGTGAACCTGACAAAGGTATATCTTAATCTCTATTTTTCTGTAGTAATTAAAAGCAAACGTCCAAAACAAAAACAAAAATCTACGTATGTACTACAAAGATACTATCATATTAAATTCAACTTTACATAATTGATTACTGTGTTGATCTCTTAAACTGATTTCCTATTCTTTACAAATGCTACCAATTGTAATAAAAACCTGGGGTTTGTGGTCATTTCTATTAAAAATTAAGACCTCAAGCCCTTGGACAGGAACATAAATCCCTAATTTAACATTGTTTCCTTGAGAAAATCCAATCAAACGTTTATATTTTCTTACAGTAGCTTTCCGAAAAATAGATCCAATAAAATATGTTACAGCCACCCACAAACTCAAAGAACCTATAATATTTTTGCTTGCTTGGATTAAAAAATAAGGCTCAGAGGATTTCAGAGAGAAGTATTTGTGTCCTATTAAACCAACTAACAGGTGGGTTCAAGTACTTCCTATATAAGGGGCTTTTCTTAAATTCATTGTGCAGACCACTGCCAAACTAATCTTTAAAACACTATTCCCTTTTAGTCAGAAACTTCCCTATGCAATTCCTAAACTATTAAGTTTACACTCTTAAGTCTGCCCTTTAAGTTCTTATATTGCACTACCTAACCAAATTTCTTTGCACCCCAAAATGAACAGGTACACTACCAGCAGCCTCCTCTAGTCTTATTTTCAAACCCATGCTACTTCTGCTTCCTTACCCGTGACCAGGTAACTCAACCCACAAGGATACTTATGGGGAAAGGGTTCTTTCCCTAGATGATCTCCACTGATTTTTTCACTCTTAACCCCTATGAGGCTTAAAAATTCAAATGCCAACACAAAACAATATATTACTGCCATTTTGTCATTTATTGTTTTATAGTAACATTTGTAAGTTTTTCTCTTCTCCACACTTAAATTGAAAGCAAAGGCAGGATTTGTCATACACTTCTCTAGCTTTCCAGCTGTGGTCAACAGAACAATGTTGAGCACACCATAGATGCACAATAAATCAAACCACTTGTTATCGGGGCCATGGCCAAATCCCCTGCACAGGATCTTGAAAATCAAGACTTGCTTCATAGATCCAAAACCAAAAAGGCAGGACCACCACCTTCCACTCCAGAAATAAAAAATAGGCATTCTATGGTGTTATAAATCCAAGATTCTACCAGAAACCAAATATGAACTTTATGCAATTCTGGCACTGGAACTAAATGAATTTTATCACATTTGGCTCTCCTTTTTAACCACATTTGATTTGATTTTCATGAGACAACGTGTTTCATGGTGGATTTAAATGAATTACATTTACTGAATATTGATTCTTTTGAAAAGCACTACAAACGTTTCATTTCGTTTCAGACTGGCAAAATGGGATTCATCCTACCCATGGAAAGGTAGAAAGAAAGCACACACAAGACAACTAAGGGACTAAGTGATAAGCGTACTAGGAGCATCTTCTGTTCCAGTGGTCTTCAACCGTGGTTCCTGACACAGACCTCCTAAAACTCTTGTAATTTCCTGAGTGACAAAGGTGATAGGAGTGGTTTACACACAACTCCTAAATCCCTTGGAATCTCCTGGGTAATAGGAGCATCTTTTGTCCTACTGAAGCAACTCTTGGTGGGCTCCTGTATGGGGACTGGTCACCAGAAAGATAAGCATGATTAGAAGCCTGGAACTTTCAGCCTCACCCCTTATACTCTGGGAAGGGGAGAAGGGCTAGAGATGAGTTAATGATTATCCCTACATGATGAGACATCCATAAAAATCCCTGAAGTGTGGGGTTCAGAGAGCTTCCAGGTTGCTGAACACATCAAGGTGCTGGAAGGGTGGCAGCACCCAAGAGAATGGAAGTGCTGCACTCCTTCCCCACATCTTGTCTTATGTACCTCTTCCATCTGGTTGTTCCTGAGTTTTATCTTTTTATAATAAACCAGTAATCTAGTTAGTAAACTGTTTTCCTGAGTTTTGTGAGCCATTCTAGCAAATTACTGAATCTCTAAGAGGGGGTCATGAGACCCTCCAATTTATAGCTGTCAGTCAGAAACACAGGTGACAACCTGAACTGCAACTGGTATCTGAAGCGGGGGCATTTCTGTGGGACTGAGCCCTTAACTTGTGGGATCTGATGCTAACTCCAGGTAGACAGTATCAGAATTACAGTGAATTGTAGGACACCCAGTCAGTGTCTATTGGAAAACTGAATTGAATTCTTGTGGAAGAAAATCCCCACACATCTGGTGTCAGAAGGGAAGTAATATTGAGAGTAGTGGTAGAAAGAGTTCTTTTTTTTTTTTCTTTGACTCCCCCAACTAGATTTTTAACTCAAACCATCTTTTAACTCCAGTACCTGGAAGGATTTCTGGCCTAGGGTAGGTAAGGTAAGGTAAGCTAAATGTTTACTGAATAAATACATTTTCTCATATACATGATACTGTAATTGGTGGCGAGGTTCCACAAACACTTGTTTAATAGCTAATATGTCTAAAACAAGTAGCATTTCAGCACCCTGAAGGTAAAGGAGTGGTCCTTACTTGTATATATCATGTTCATTAAACATATTTAACTAGTTAATTGAACAACAGAATAAGTCTTTTTCAATAAGTCTGTTTAAATAGCTTTTGTTACTTAGTTTGTAAATCTAAGAGACATAAATATGTTTTTACACAAACGTGTTCTTAGCTATTCAAATTCTAAGCTGGAAGTCAAATAGCCATTGTCACCACAGTCAAATTACATGACCTCAAACACTACTATCAAGGCATCTACGTTTACAAGAAAGAAAAAAAAAAAATCAAATTCCTAATCCTGGCATTTAGGACCTCTACAATTAAACCCCAATTACCTTACATGGCACTCCTCTTCTTCATGCATGCTATCTTTCAGCTAAAATGAACTCTTCCCTTGTCTCTGGGGTCTACAGTTACCTCCCTTTATATCTTGACTTTTATCGTCTTGTCTGCTTTATATATATATATAGTTATATATCTATCTTCTCTCCCCTTATTTAACAGTAAGGGTGAGTTCTATATACAATTCAACATTTTCCAAAGTATGTTCCATAGAATTCACAAAATTAACAGTAGAAAGTAAAACAGTCTCATGGTTAAAAAAGTTTGGGAAATGAACTTCTTAGAATACTTAACATACTAAGGTATACTGTAAATCTCTAATGAAACAAAGCATGCCCATACCCTTGGGCTCTGAACCATTTGGGTTTTTTGCAGCACATCTCATAGGATTAATATGTATACAGCACACCCTTTGAGACATGCAGCCTCATTAACTTAGTAGGTACTCAACAAATATTTGTTGAATGAATGGGTAACGGACCCTACGTAACAAAGAACTTTCCCATAAAGGTAGCTTGCCCAAGCAGAAGAATAGCCATTGTCTCCAGAAGAATGACAGGAGAGAAAAATAGCAAGTGAGAAGGGAGTACAATGTTCTCAGTAGTGCAGTGAAAAGAGAGGAATACTTACGACAACAAAGAAAAAATTTACTATCCCCGCCACTTTTTATATGCAGAGGACATAATCCAAACCACATAGGAATTCCTGTTTAGAATGTCCAACCTGAGGTGATCATTTAGAAACACTGCAGACAGAACTTTTAAACCATTTCTGTCAACTGAGGAAATATCCTGTAGTTTGATTTTGTTGTATGAAGGTGTTTATGTTAAAAAGGAAGTCTCACAGGACCAATAAGAAGATTTTAAAAGAAATAGGATTAACACTTACGAAATTTCATGGATTCAAAACATAATTTTGTATTGAGTTAACTTCTTTTTCAATGTGAAAAAATTAAAACACAATTCAGTTTATTGGTGCATTAAAGCCAGGATGCAAAAACTAAATATCCTTGACTACATCCTGACCTCTGTTTTCCACAGTTCTCCAGCTGTGACTAAGAAAGGGAAGCAAGAGAAAAAGCACTCCCTGACTTGTCCTACAACCTAGGTCCTAAGGCAAAAGCAACAGGAAATGGCGGTGACAAACGAAGTTTGGTTTTTGTTTTCTTTTTTTCCTTCTCCCTCTAAAGCAAAGAGACCAACTTTTCACTTAGGGATGAAAACTTATTCAAGAGTAGAATCCACTGTAGGGATGAAAAGATAAATACACTTCTTAATCATGACTACTAACCTTTAATTGTAATTAAGGTAATATGCTTTTTTAAAAAATTTATTTATTTATTTATTTATTTATTTTTGGCTGCCTTGGGTCTTTGTTGTTGCGCACGGGCTTTCTCTAGCTGCGGTGCGTGGGGGCTACTCTTTGTTGCAGTGCACGGGCTTCTCATTGCGGTGGCTTCTCTTGTTGCGGAGCACAGGCTCTAGGCACGCAGGCTTCAGTAGTTGCGGCACGCAGGCTCAGTAGTTGTGGTGCATGGGCTTAGTTGCTCCGCTGCATGTGAGATCTTCCCGGACCAGGGCTCGAACCCGTGTCTCCTGCATTGGCAGGCAGATTCTCAACCACTGCACTACCAGGGAAGTCCCTAAGGTAATATGCTTTTAATTTTGATGAAACAACAAACTACATATGGTCAGGAAAGAGAAAGTCACATGCGTTAAGATCCATAAGCATGTTCAAGGTCGTTCTATGAACACTGTAGACACAGGACTAGTCTGTCTCTATCATCACTGGTAAGTGAATATTACCTGCTATCATAACTGGAGTCACTGAGTTAACTTAAACCCTAATTTAGTTTAACTACTTTACTAAATGGCAAGACCCTAGAAAGCTAAATATACTACAGATATTTCTCTACCTCCTCTCCTTCCCCCATGGTGGGGGCAGGGGGAAGAAATCAAATATATTTTCAAGGAAGTATACGTGGACTCATGGGATCAAACATTTAAAGAAAAAAAAGACAACTGGGAATGTCAAGCAGGATTCATAAGCCCAAAGGTTAATGCCTTCTGAACTGTATGACAAAATAACAGTTTTCTATTAATAGCTGGCTGGTTTCATATTTCATTATATTAAAGACTTAAAGTTCATAAATTGTTTTCTACCTTTATAAAAATGTGAAAATAAAACAAGGAACTACAGAACTATTTAGTATCTTGCTCAGGAACACACAGTAAAAGCTTGTAGCAAAAAGAATGTCTCCCTGCTCCTGTGTCAATCAATAAACAGATGGCACAATTTTGGAGTTAGAGTACTTAATGTAATAATATATCCCTACACTTAAATCTGAGGAAATGTAATTAATATTTCCCAATTCTTTCTTATAATTATATTCCTTCACTCATAAATTACTATTTTATTACAACTTATTACAAAAATGGCATATACTATTCCTCAATAAATGCATTATCTATCCAAAAGCTGACAGAAACCCAAAACATAGTTAGCTAAGAAATGAAAAGTTCCCAGTTGTTATAGAAACTGTGGCATTCAAATTTTAAGCCAAAAAAACAAACAAAAAACCCCACAAAACCTGCTGAATCTCACGCAGAAAAAAGGATCCAATTTTCACTTATGGAGAAATTATCTATTGTCAACTGCAGTCTTCTTAATTATTTCTTACACTTTTTATTATTCAATATGAAACACAAGCACACATCAAAAAGGTTCTTCCTTCCCCTTCCTTCACATCTCAGTTTTCATTTCTGTCACAAAAGAAGATCCCCTACACGTTGTTAGGTGGTCTAATTAGAATTTTCCTATTCTATTATCTCAAGCATCACAGCTTCTCACACTGGATTTCCCTAAACTGAATTTTAAGTTTTAGAGACTGAAAACGGTCCAAGAAACACATTAGAATCTCACTGTCTCACGCGTTAAGGACTCTTTTTTTTTTTTTTTACATCTTTATTGGAGTATAATTGCTTTACAATGGTGTGTTCGTTTCTGCTGTATAACAAAGTGAATCAGCTATACGTATACATATATCCCCATATCCCCTTCCTCTTGCGTCTCCCTCCCACCCTCCCTATCCCACCCCTCTAGGTGGTCACAAAGCACCGAGTTGAGGGGGGGTTATAATACACTTCAATTCCTCAAGACCCGAACACAAATGTTAATTTTAGTTTTGACTTCCTTCAGTCGGAAGGGTTTAGTAGGCCTTTATCGTCGTAAAAAATACTACAGCCTTTTCAAATGGAAGAGTAAATGCTAGGCAAGTGAGCGCCGCTTCTAACACTGGCTAACGGAGTCATTACTCAACCACGAGAAGCGCCTAGTCGTCCCAATCTCAAGGGGTGGCCCTAGAATATCACGCGGGGATCCAGGCGACAAGACGGGGCTCGCCAGACCTGGGTCAGGCTCCTCTTTCCGCGCCCCAAGTCAGCCCTTCCCACTCTCATCCCGAGTTCATCTTCCAACGCCCAAACCCTGAGGCTCCCTTCCAGCCGTGCGGACAAAACCAACGCTCCTCCGTTGGGAGTCCGGGCTTGCTCCCCTGCCCACCTCCCCACCCCGGTCCCCAAGCCACCCCTCCCCCTTTCACGCTCCGCCCGCGCCGACACGGGAGCCACCACCCCACCCCTTGCCACCTTCCTTCCCCAGGGCTGCTCCCGAAGCCGCGAACGCCCGCTCCTCTGCCCGCCCACCTCGCTGCTTGCACCCCGGGCCTGCCACTCCCTGAAGAGCTGCGGGGACCCACCTCGAAGAGCTCGGCCGTCGTGGCCATCCCGGCCGGCTGAGAGGCTCGCCTCGCACTGGATGCCGTCTCTCCTTCACATGCTGCGCCTCAGCGGCGCCGCGCACAGGTCTCCGCTCGGCTCGCCAGCTCCGGCTCCCGGCTGCCGCGGGCCGCCCCGCTGCCCACAGAGCCCAGGCGGGGCGGGAAAGCGGCCATGAAGCAAAGCCGAAGACGCCTGTCAGCTGCCTCCCGGCGCCGCCCGCGCCGCTCCCATTGTCACCGCCTCGTACGCCGGAAGTGGAGCTGCGCGCGCCCGGGTGGCTGTTGGGAGGGGCCGGCGAGGGGGAGAGTAGCAGGCGAACCGCGAAGAGGCTCCCTGCGCGGGCTAGTGAGGAACCGTGATCCTTGCGGGCTACCGTCCCGGAAGTGGACTCGAGAGGAAGAAAGTAGCAGGGTTGGTGGGGATAAATAGATTTCCGGAGGTTTTAAGTGCGGATTAACAGAAGTTTTTGTGGCGTGTGTTGTCCAGCGTGGACTCAGAGGTTTTAGTGACTTCACCTGAAGGAGTTAGCTTCTCTGCTGAGCCCGACCTGTCTGTGGTGGAGCAGAAGGTGGCTCTAGATGCGTGAGCCTCGGGGCTTCTGGTAAAAGAAAACGCCTGAGAAAGCCGGTCTGCGCTCTTCTTCGGTGGCCGCCTTAGAGAAGAGCTGATGCCTTAGTGGCTTATCATGGCCCAGCGGGCAGTGTGGCTCATAAGCCACGAACCGGGAGCTCCACTTTGTGGCACCGTCAGATTCTCCAGGTAAACGCAAATCTAAATCCTCAGGCGTGATGGATCGGACAGATGGATGGTGTAGCGTAGTTTTGTGATGCTGTGTATCCCTGGTCCGACACCTGGGCAAGTTACTTAACATTTGTTTCATCTGTTAAGTGGAGATTGTAATAATACTACCTCATAGTGTTGTGAGAATTAAATGAGTTGATGCCTGGCACATTTTAAGTATTATGTATTTTCTCATATTAATGTTACTGTATCGTAACTCCACCTACGTAAGATTGATGTGGAGATGACGAAAGGAAAGGAAACTTCCTGAGCAGTAAACATGTTTCACATTTTTCTACTTTAATAAAAATCATTCAAGGACATTTTAACTCATTTTTATGGTAAGTCTTTGCTGAGCAGTATCAGGCTGTTACTTTCATCTTGTAATTATTTTTCATTCCCAGAAATTCTCAGATAGTTTACTTTAAAGCTCCTAATTGTTGAAGAAAATTGAAAAAGTACAAAAAATTAAATTGAATTCACTTTTTAAAAATGGTGTGAGCTGATCTGTTTCCACTTTTAGAATTTGCCACGTTTTATCAAACTAGCTCTGTGAAGGGAATATACAGTAACTCACTGTAAAATATGGGTGGCAATTGAGTAATCTGTTTCACCTTTTGTTCTCAGTGGTGGACAGTTCTTTCTTGCAAACATTCATTCTTCCCTGAGAAAAGCTCTATAGTGAAGTAGCTAGCTCTGAAGCCAGATTGAGGCTGACAAAGATGAGTGTAATTTTAAGTGAAAAGTGGTAGGCAACGTGGATATGAAAAATTCCCTCTTTCCTACCTTAACAATTTTTGTTACTGAAGGCATCGAGCCTTGGAGTTTACCATTTTCTCTGGGATACCTGGCTTACATTTGTTGTTCTTGTTGTTGTACCTCAGTAGGTTAATAATAATCTTCAATATGGTTCATCAGCCTTATTGGTCCATCCATCCTAGGTACTCCTGCTTTACTTATATATTCCCTTTGGTATCTTTATCCTTTTGTTTGTGTGTTTGTGTATGTATTTTTCAAATTATATGATTAAGTGTGCTATAGATGTCATTCCCTTCTCTTACGTTTGTCAGATTTCTCAGCACTATTTTTCAGAAACATCCAGGTTACTTTGTGTTCATCTAGGGCAGCACTGTCCAATAGAATTTTCTTCAGTGATGGAAATGGGAGATGTTCTAAATCTATGCTGTCTAATATTGCAGCTACTGGCCACATGTAGTTGTTGAGTTTTTGAAATGTGGTTATTGTAACTGAGGAACTCAGTTTTTAATTTTGTTTCATTTTAAGTTTAAATAGCCATGTATGGCTAGCAGCTACTGTACTGGATAGTGCAGATCTAGGCCATTGCATCTGCTTGCTCTGTAGTACTCCATGGTTTACATCTGCCACATTTTACATCTCCCCTTCCCCTGGTGATGATCTCCCAGATTGCCCCCAACTCAGCTATCAAAACGGTGCTGCAGTAGATAACCTCAGACAGTTACATGGGGGCATATCTATACTGATTTTGGCTAAATATTACCAAGTAATTAGCTCCTCAGAATACTTTGACCAGTCTACACTCTCAGCAGTATCTCTATTCTTTCCTAACACTTACTCCACTTTTTGCCAGTATTGGTGTAAAGAATATCTTATTTTCGCTTGCATTTCTCTGTGTAGCAAGGGCCTTTAGGTTTCCTCTTCTGTGAATTGCCTGTATATATCCTTTGTCTGTTTTTTTCTTCAAGAGTTGCTGGTTTTTTCCTGTTAACTTGCAAGAGTTCATTGCATAATCTTGATATTAGTCCTATGTCATTTTTAGGTATTATAGATATTTTATCTTAACTTATTGTCATTGTCAATTTCATTGACAATTGGTAATTTCATTACCCTTGGTTAAACAGAAATCCCTAGTTTTGTTGCAGTCAAAGTAGTTAGCCCTTTGAGGGAACTTGTTGAAGTCTTTCCCTACCCTTATTTCCCAAAGATATCTTCCTACATTATTTCCTCTTGACTTTATCATTTTCTCTATTATATTTAGGCCTTTAATCCATCTGTAGTCCATCTTTGGATGTGGCGTTAAGTAGGAATCTCATTTTGTTTTTCTCTATGCTGTGGCCCAGTTTTCCTAACATCATCTTCCAAACAGTGTGTATTTTCTTCACTGATTTCTGGGGCTGTTGATAGTAGTTTATTATGTCTCCCATATAAACATTGGTCTGTCTCAGTTCTATAACTTTGTTCTTTGCCAATACCATAGTGTATTTATATCTGTGGCTTTGTAGTTTATTTTAATATCTCATAGAGGTAAAATTTTTGTACTGTGTACAATAATAAGTTTCTTGAAGAAGTTGTGCTTGTTTTCAGAGTTCTTTCCCACTGTGCTCAGAATATTTCAAAAGAAAAATTCTTTTTGCTTGGGTGGACTTTTCAACATCTCTATGAAGGCAGCAAGTTGGGTTCAGATAATTCATCTGTCACTTATTTATCCTATATCATTGAATGAATTAGTTAGGTTTTTTTTTTTTTCTGTTTTCTGACCTCCTGGGGCCAGAGTTAGAGCTAAACAGATATGCACTGCCCTGTTATCCACATATTTGCCAAAGGATAATGGCCATCACTTAAGATTTAAGAATGCAGATGATCTTTCCTCTATCTAGCTACTTTTTCCCCACAACAGAACTTGATTTAGATTCTGGTTTAGAGATTTGCTGTCTGGATAGATAGTAACAGTACCAGCTTAAGTCTAGCTTAGGTTGGTATTGTTCCCTATAGTTGCGGGGCCATTTAAAGTTCAAGTCCTGTTTTAGAAAAGGCCTAGAATAACTCTGAAATGACAGGTTGAGTCATCTGACAAGGTATTTATTGAACATATATTGAGACATTCTATAAGGTCCCAGATAAACTTATTTTTACAATTTCAATCATGAAATGCTTACACTTAAGAGAACTTTAATTATCCTCTAGAGGATAATAGTCTGGACTAGAGTTCAGTCCAGAGTTTTTAACTATCCTTATCCAAAGACTGAGAGAAAGAAGTGGCATTCACCTGCTAGGCCATTACTGGAGGGCTAGCTAATTCTTCCCTTTCCTCAATCAAGAAAATGCATCAGAATGTAAATGAGTGAGGTTCACTAATACATGGATAACTTTGAATACATTCTTATTTTTCTTTTTAAAAATTATTAATAAACACCAATATTTTATTAGTAGTATTAGTGAATTAGTAGAAAAACATTATTTGGCTAGGTCTGTTCTTGATTCTTGATGAGAATTGCTTATATGTTCTTTAGCCACTCCTTTATTTTACAAATAAGAAAACAGACTTAGAGAAGTTAGGCAATTTACACAGAAGTTAATAGCAAATAAATGACTTTGTTGTGGACTTCGGAGTGTTGAGATAAGGAATCGGGAAAGTACTTTTTTTTTTTTAAATTAAGAAGATGTGATTTAACATTTTTGTAAATTTGTTTCCCCCCCAAAAAGAATGAATTAGTAACTTAGTGTTCAGGATAGAGCATGCAAACCATGAAAGATTATTCATTTCATTCTTTTTGTTACCTCATAGTATCTTCCAGGGCCATAGAGATAAACCACTATTACTAAAATGCTCTTACATGTTTTTGTAGGGGTTGGCAAGAAGACTCAGGGTACCAAGTGTACTCAGGGTACTAGTGAATCCACAATGTGGAGGATTAAATTGAACCACTTTTTTCCATCCTACTCTACTAAGATGGAATCAGAAAAAAAGTCCTGTGGTGGGGTGGGAGAAATTTATGAAGAGGGTCAAAAGATACACTCTTTCAGTTATAAAATAAATAAGTCATAGGGATGTAATGTACAGCATGGTGACTATAGTTGAATTATACTGTATTGCATATTTGGAAGTTGCTAAGACCGGAAGTCTTTTTTTAAATTTATTTAATTTATTTATTTTTGGCTGTGTTGGGTCTTCGTTGCTGCGCGCACTTCATTGCGGCTACTCTTCATTGCGGTGCGCGGGCTTCCTGTTGTGGTGGCTTCTCTTGTTGTGGAGCACGGGCTCTAGGAGCGCGGGCTTCAGTAGTTGTGGCTTGTGGGCTCAGTAGTTCTGGCTCGCGGGCTCTAGAGCGCAGGCTCAGTAGTTGTGGCGCATGGGCTTAGTTGCTCCGCGGCATGTGAGATCTTCCCAGACCGGGGCTCAAATCTGTGTCCCCTGTATTGGCAGGCAGGTTCTTAACCACTGTGCCACCAAGGAAGCCCCGACAGGAAGTCTTAAAAGTTTTCATCACACACACAAAAAAATTTTGTAACTATGTAAGGTGACAGATGTTAACTAGACTTACTGTAGTGATCATTTTGCAATGTATACAAATATCAAATCATTATGTTACATACCTGAAACTATGGGTTGGCCAAAAAGTTCCTTCGGTTTTTAAGTAAAAATAAAAGACACATTTTTCATTTTCACCAAGGACTTTATTGAACAAGGTATTCACTGTTTTGTTCCACTACCTTCTGCCATTTTTCAGGCAGCTTCATAATTCCATCTTCCCAAAACTTTTTATCTTTTTGAGCAAAGAACTGTTCCAGGTGCCTTTTACAGTCTTCCAGGGAATTTAAATTTTTTCCATTAAGAGAATTTTGTAAAGACCAAAATAAATGGAAATCCTGGAAATGTCTGGTGAATACAGCGGATGAATCGGAACTTCCCAGCCAAGCTGTATCAGTTTTTGCCTAGTCATCAAAGAAACACGCGGTCTTGCGTTATCCTGATGGAAGATTATGCGTTTTCTGTTGGCTAATTCTGGACGCTTTTTGTCGAGTGCTGCTTTCAGTTGGCCTAATTGGGAGCAGTACTTGTTGGAATTAATTGTTTGGTTTTCCGGAAGGAGCTCATAATAGAGGACTCCCTTCCAATCCCACTATACACAACATCACCTTCTTTGCATGAAGACCGGCCTTTGGTGTGGTTGGTGGTGGTTCATTTCACTTGCCCCACGATCTCTTCCGTTCCACATTATTGTACAGTATCCACTATTCATCACCCATCACAATTTGTTTTAAATACAGAACGTTTTCGATATGTTTCAGTAGAGAATCGCACGCGGAAATACGGTCAAGAAGATTTTTTTTGCTTAACTTACGTGGAACCCAAACACCAAAGCGATTAACATTATCAAGCTGGTACAGATGACTTTCAACACTTGATTTGGATATTGTGAGTATGTCTGCTGTCTCCAGTGTGCTATAACGTTGATTGTTCTCAGTTAATGTCTCGATTTGATTGCTATCCACTTCAACTGGTCTGCCCAATGGTGGAGCATCGTCCAGCAGGAAATCTCTAGCATGAAACTTCGCAAACCACTTTTGACACGTTCTGTCAGTCACAGCACCTTCTCCATACACTGCACAAATCTTTTTTTTTGCGTTTTAATTGTGTTTTTACCTTTCTTGAAATAATAAAGCATAGTATGCTGAAAATGTTGCTTTTTCTTTCTTTTTCAATATTAAAATGGCAACACAGAAATTCACCAATTTTGATTTTTTTTTTAAATGAACACTGATATGACAGCTGTCACAATACAGTCTAACAAAATTGTTTCCAATGAAGTTAAAGACAACTAAGCACTACTAGAGCCACCTTACGGAAAAAAATGAATGAACTTTTTGACCAACCTAATGATATAATGTTATGTCTAAATTATACCTCAATTAGAAAGTGGGGAGGGAGGGAGAGGGAGGAAGGGGAAAGGAAAGACAAGACAAGAAAATCTTTGCAGCCTTACCTGTAACAACAAAAGAAGTGATGTTTCTACCAATGGGGGTCCAGATAGATTGCAGGTCCTTAACTCAATGGAATACTGTGCAGCTGTAGCTTTATGTGACCTAACTTGGAAAGTGAAAAAAGTAAGTTTCACTGCAAAATGTATCATTCTGTTTTTTAAAAATGACAGTGTGTTTATGTTTATGCTTTAAAAGCGTTGAAAACCCTCTAGAAGGATGAAACACTAAACCCTTGGCAGGGGTTACTCCTGGAGGTAGGATTGAGTGGGGAGAAAGATGTTCCCTGTGATTAAAAAACAAAGGAAAGGAGGAAATAAAAAGTAAAATTTTTTTAAAAAGATAAGAAAGAAAAATAAGTCCTTATAGATGCCTAAAATGTATACAGGTATACACGCCTTGCTTAAGTGCGAATCTGAGCAGCCAAAGACTAGGATTTTGAATTAGAACCAGGTACTCTACCCATTTAAAAAATTAACTAAATTGAATTTTTTAAAATAATAGATAATGATACTTTATCATTTGAGCTATATCAAGTACACAACAGGTAGTTGTTTTAGTAAGAATTTAACATGTAATATAATATTTTTTTGGTTGTGGTTTTTGTGTGTTGGTGTGTGTATTTGTTATTGTGTGTTTTGTTGTTATTAGTGTTTGCCTTATGTTTTGTGTTTGTTTTTAGGTTTTGAACTTCAGTTTTATTTTACTTGCAGGAATTAATTATGTTTTTGTTTCCATTAATACAGACGGTATCCAACTGTTGAAAAAAGAGCCAGAGTCTTCAATGGAGCAAGTTATGTGCCTGTTCCTGAAGATGGTCCCTTCCTTAAAGCACTGCTTTTCGAACTGAGATTATTGGATGATGATAAGGACTTTTCGGAGAGTCGTGATAGCTGTTCACACATCAATAAAACATCCATTTATGCACTCCCAGTAGGAGGTGAAGAACTCTGGCCAGTTGTTGCTTTCTTGAAGAATGGCATGATATACGCTTGTGTTCCACTGGTTGAACAAACTTTATCCCCTCGTCCACCATTAATTAGCATTAGTGGAATTTCACAAGGCTTTGAACTTCTTTTTGGGGTACAGGGTTTTCTTTACTCAGGTCAAAAAAATGACAGTGAGCTAAATACAAAATTGAGCCAGTTGCCCGACTTGCTTCTACAGGCTTGTCCCTTTGGCACTTTGTTAGATGCCAACTTACAAAATTCATTGGATAGTATTAATTTTGCTTCTGTTACTCATCCACAAAAACAGCCAACCTGGAAAGCTGGAACATACAAAGGAAAACCACAGGTTTCTATTTCTATCACTGAAAAGGTAAAATCCATGCAATATGATAAACAGGATATAGCAGATACATGGCAAGTCATTGGAGTTGTCACTTGCAAGGTGAGATTTTCCCTGGTACTTGTTTTATCATACCACTTAACATTTATGGAGAAAAGTAAAATTTGCCGACTTTATTTTACATCATAATGTGACATTCTTGATTCTTATAAACAGCAGTCATTAAATGTTATGTTCACGTGAAATTTTATAATGTTATCTTTTTGCATTTCTTACTAATTATACTGGATATATGCGTTTGACCCTTGAACAATACGGATTTGAACTGCGTGGGTCTACTTATACGTGGCTTTTTTTCACTAAATACGTACTGCATTCAGTACTATAGTATCTGCAGTTGGCTGAATCTACAGTTGGTTAAATCCACAGATGCAGAACCTTGGACACAGAGTGCTGACTGTAAAGTTATACATGGATTTTGACTGAACAGAGGGTCAGTGCCCCTAACCCTCGCATTGTTCAAGGGTCAACTGCATTGCTGTGTAATGAATTGACCTGTTACCACAACCAATAAACATTTATTATACTCGTAGTTTCTGTAGGTCAGGACTTCAAGAGCAACTTAGCTGGGAACTTCTAGTGTGGAAGTCTGTCACAGTCAAGATTTCAGCTGGGGCTATAGTCACCTGAAGGTATGACTGGAGCTGGAAGTTCTGCTTGCAAGGTGACTCAGTCACATGGCTGGCAAGTTGGTGCTGATTATTGGTAGGAGACCTCAGTTCCTTTCCACGTGGACTTCTCAACAGGCTGCTTAAGAACGTTCTCACAACTTGGTGACTGCCTTCCCTTTGATCAAATGATCATACAGACAGACGGCCACAATGAGGCACAAGTGAAAGCTATTTTTATTACCTAGGCTGAAAGGTCACATAGTATCACTTCTACCACTTTCTGTTCATCAGAAGCAGGTCACTTTGTCTGGTCCACGTTCAAGGGGAGTGGGATTAGGCTCCATCTTTTGAAAAGAGTAGTGTCAAAGAATTTGTGAAAATATTTTAAAGTCACCATAGCTATTTTCCATTTTTCCTAGAGGGGGTGAAATTGACAAATCTCTGACTTAATATCTGAAGCCATTTTCAAGGGCTCATGTTTTATTTAAACAAGTCACTAGGTTAATATAGGGTTCTGTGGTTTAAGGTTAGGTAATAGGAAAAGGCAATGAAAATAACAATACAGTTAGCAGTGATCAGTGCCACATTCAATAATGATCAAAAATAGAGCCCCTCCAAGAGAATGTCTACAAGTGCATATTAATATTCTCAGGTGTCTTTGTTTTTCTGTTATCTTCCTTTATTCTCTGCACTTATTGATATAAACTTTTTATATATCATATTAAAGTTGAGTAGTTAAGTGCAAATCCAATATATAAAAGTAGATTTCAAGAACAGAGAATTAGAAGAGTCCTGGCAGACAAATTGGGTCTTTTTTTTCCTTTTTAACCTTAACGTGACCTAAAAATTTATGTGCCTGTTTTAAACTCACTTCTATTTTGATCAAAAATACATTCCAGTTATTAATTTTAATAGAAATAATTATCATAAATGTTTCCAAAATTAAGGTGTTCACGGATTATGTCATTCATACCTCTTAAAGCTGTTGAATCTACGTTTCTTGTAAGTTCTGTAAAATATAAGTAGGAAAATTCACCGTCTCTGTTTTTCATTCTGTAGTAATGAACAGGGAATATGTTATATATAATTTAATACTAATTAATATTATGCTATTTAAATAGCTCATTGATAGGCTGACCCTAGTTTATTGCTTCTGGGAATTTTAGATTGGCTCCTATTCTTGATCTAATACAAATGATCATGATGGGAAACTTTCATCTTTAAAAAACTTTTTTCTAAAAATAAAAATAGTGAGGGTGTACTGAAACTCATGAACTAAATGTTTCTTTAGGGTTGTATGTAAATAGTATAACTGTTAGCCAAACCATTTTTTAAGTATTTAAAGGAGTTTTATTGTGAAGCCTATTGTAAATGGAAATACTTATCTTCATTTTATCTCAATCCTAGTAGGAAACCTGGTGAACCAAAAGCCAGTGGACTGAAGTTCTAGTCCTCATTCCACCACTAATTTCTGTCTCTTTGGAAGAGTTACACAATTTTTTCAATCTTTTCTCATTTTTAAAATTAGATAAGTACCTAGGTCCCTTCTGTTTTTATAATTCCTAATTAAAAGTCCAGATATACATATGCCAGATTGGTTTAAAGGGTAGTATACAGATTTCTTCTAGAATGGATGTCCTCATCCCGTAGTGAATGGCTAGTGCTCTGGTATTTCAGCTGCCTAGATAGCAGATAATTTGTTGGTTATTTCCATAATGGTTGCTGTTTCCCTGATTCCTTTAATTATGTTAGAGTGTTAGAGAATAATTTAATAAGTATAAACAGAATATTTAAAAATTTTGATACTATTTGCTACTAATATTTGTTCATATATTATCTCCATAAATATCTGCCAAAAAATAAAACTTTTTTCTTTAATTCTTGCTATCCACATACAGAGAGTGAAGTAGCAGACGATTTAAAGTTGAAAATACTAAAATGTTCTTAAGTTTCATAGTAGTTATTTGGCATTTTTATTATCAAATGGGATTGATGTTATTCTAACTATCACTGAAAGACTTTTATAAGTCACTAATTATACATGGTACTGTTCATAATGCCTGCCTGGTCTCTAAATGCTTGCATTATACAGCAGATATATTCATGAATTCACACATATGTCAAATGGTAGATAAAAAAATGAAACGTTTCCTATTAAAATTGCGAACCAAAGGTACGGTTCGTAATTATAAAAAGATATCCATTCAGCAAACATTATTGGAGTATCTCTGGCTGCGTTGGGTCTCTGTTGCTGCACATGGGCTTTCTCTTGTTGCAGAGGGCGGGGCCTACTCTTCGTTGCGGTGCGCGGGCTTCTCGTTGCGGTGCGCGGGCTTCTCATCGCAGTGGCTTCTCTTGTTGTGGAGCACGGGCCCTAGGCGTGCGGGCTTCAGTAGTTGTGGCATGTGGGCTTCAGTAGTTGTGTCTCACGAGCTCTAGAGCGCAGGCTCAGTAGTTGTGGCGCATGGGCTTAGTTGCTCCGCGGCATGTGGGTCCTTCCCGGACCAGGGCTCGAACTCGTGTCCCCTGCATTGGCAGGCGGATTCTTAACCACTGCGCCACCAGGGAAGTCCTTGGAGTATCTCTTATACTTAGCAATATGCTGGGCACTAGAGATACAAAGAAAAATATAATAATTCTTGCTTTCAAAAACTTAAAGCTTAAAGAAGGAAACAAACAGGGGCACAGACGTTTGCTCTCACCTCTAGAGAGTGGGCAGTTAATGCATAATGCAGACTATGTATATGATAGTGGAACTAGCTGCTTGCATTTGGAGCTAAGCATTATACCTACTGAGTTCCACCAACTCTTAAAATATTGTACAAGTATAGCCAAACAAAACTTGTCAGTAAGCCTTATATGCCTCAATTGGACAGTTGTAATTGGGTGCTTTAATAGAGGTAAATGTCAAGTTTGAGTTATAAAGGAAGAGCCTGACTGCCCACCGCCCCCCCAGCACACACACAAGTAAGGTGTATCAGTCTGGCTGGGTCAGAAAAAGAGCCACTACAGATTTATGGGAGTAAAGGTGTTTAGTATAGGAATGAGGGCTTACTCACGTATAGGAGGAGCTGGGAGAATAAGTCTCTGATCCTCTGACAGTCCCCAATGTGTCTCCAGCATTACTTGCAGGGTAGAAAACGATTAAAGAGGTAGATGGGAACCAAACAGCAAAAGGCTTTAAAAGTAATACAAAACTGAGGGGGAACTATTGAGAGGTTTTGACATGGATACGATATAATTAGAATTATGTTTTATTAAGATAGCTCTGGCATTGATGAAGGATGGATTGATTAGAGGAAAGCGAGTCTAGATACACTTAGAGGGCTATGACAGAAATTGTAAGGGCCTGTACCAGTGTAACAGGAATGAAGAAAAGTAGCTTTTTAAGGGTTTTAAATGTAAGCAGAGGGCTCTAGGAAGGCTCTCCTGGTCTCTGGCTTGGGTGTCTGAGAGCATGATAGAATCATTAACCAGAACACAGAAAGCAATGAGAATAATACCTTGAGAGAAAAGTGAATTAAGTTGTGGAAAGTGACTCAGATAAATTAAGAAAGGCCTCATTCAGAAGATGTATGCTTCAAGGATCTTGGTAATATCTGTTTGTTTGTGTTGCAGTGTGATTTAGAAGGAAGTATGCCAAATGTTACCATCAGCTTGAGTCTCCCCACCAATGGATCTCCACTTCAGGATATTCTGGTTCATCCTTGTGTGACATCTCTCGACTCTGCCGTTCTGACTTCTAGTAGCATTGATGCAGCGGATGATTCTGCATTTAGTGGGCCTTACAAATTTCCACTCACTCCACCTTTAGAGTCATTCAACTTATGCTACTACACTTCTCAGGTAAACAACCTTGGAGAAGTCGGGACTTTGCTAATCTTATATTTATGAATTCTGTTGTAAGCAAATCATCCATACTTTTGGTCCAAACAAGAACTTTTCATGAGTTATTTACCAGAAGATTCAGATTATTTCCCTTCAATCAGTTATTGATGACCCATTAAGCTACTGCTGATCTGGGAGGGTTGGGGAGTCAAGATACAAGCAGGGCAGCAGAAACGGTGGGCGGGTGTCAGTGATCAGTATGCCTAGTGCATGTTCTATGTTGCAGGTCATAGAGAACCTGGAGGAAGGGAATCTGAACAAGCAGGAGTAGGAAAAAGAATGTATCACACACCTCTGTAAGGCACCTTTCTCATCTCTGGAAATAGAAAGAGATGCAAGAATCCCTGACCTTAGAAGGAATGTAGCTTCATCATCTATTATCGAAATAACTTGGAGTAACCCATTAGTCATTTAAGTCATATCTGTATGTAATGACTATATTACTGCAAGGCTTTTTTCTCCATCACCACTGATATTTTAGACCCATTAACCTGAGAATTATATAAAAATGTGTTTATGTTTGTTTCCAGGTCCCTGTGCCACCAATTTTGGGTTTTTATCAGGTAAAAGAGGAAGAAGTACAACTAAAAATAACAGTTAATTTAAAACTTCATGAAAGTGTGAAAAATAGTTTTGAATTCTGTGAAGCTCATATACCTTTTTACAACAGGTAGGAATAAAATAACATAATGCCATGATCTCTGCCTTCTTTAGTACATTCCCACTGCCCTATAATAAATTGTCTTGGTTTTTACCTTATTTTTAAGATCTAAAAATTTTATGTTATTCAAACGTATGCTGATTCTGAACCAAAACATTGTCATAAAAATAATCTCTTTATTTTTAAATATCATCATTTTTCTGGTTAAACTACTTGCTAGTAAATTATAAACTTCAGCCAGTGTAGCTTCTTCAGGGTTTATTTTACTACTGGCTTTATTTCTAGCAATTTCTCTGTACTCAATGTACAGATCAAGCCCAACTAGAAAACCTGGTGAATTAATATCATAAGATTACTTCCTTATCAGTTCTACTTTTAAGTTTGTCCTACAGAATAGTTCTTTTCAAAGGATACATAAATATATAGTAAAATCACAGTTTTAATGTTACGTCAATCTATGTGCCTGTATTAATACATTCTGCATGACTTTGTAGTTATCTTTAGAATTAATAATGAAATGTATAGCATCACCAAAAAAATGTTTATTGTGTTTCTGTGTTTTCTGAGATATAATATTCATTATTTATTCTACTGTATTCTGCAAACTTGAATACAGATCTGCTTTTATGTTGTCCTTGTATTAAGTAACAGTAGCAAGATTTGACTTACATCTCTTAAAACTGTTATATCTATGATTATTTTTTTCTTTCCATTTTGTCCATTTCTTTTTTAAAGAGGTCCAGTCACACATGTGGAATACAAAGTTACTTTTGGCCAGCTTGAAGTATTTCGAGAGAAAAGCTTATTGATCTGGATTATTGGTAAACTAGGTTTTGTTTATTTTTTTTTCATTCATTTGCTGTAGAATCTATTTAATTTATAATAGTTGATTGATGTATTTCTGTTTTTAGGACAGAAGTTCCCAAAATCAATGGAAATTAGTCTTTCTGGAACTGTAACTTTTGGAGCCAAGAGCCATGAAAAGCAGCCATTTGACCAGATTTGCATTGGAGGTACAGCATATTTAAAGGTAAATATATTTATATGGCTCACTACATTAGAAACCTTTCCTTTTGTTCCAAATTGCATATATCTAATTGATTTTTACTGTTTCCTAACTTTTTTTTTGGGGGGTTCTGTTCTTTTTGTCTAAGTCCTCTGTTAGATTTTAGTAAGATTCTTTTTGTTTAGTAATCACTTTCTATTTCACTTAAGACTTTAAAATTTTTAAGGTGAAAGAATTATGTAAAACCTAAATACCTCAACTTAACCTAGTTCTACCCAGCTCTTAGATATCACATTTGAGATTTGTATACAAAGAATGTAAGATGTAGTCTTTGCCCTCTAGGGATTTTTCAATGATGCGTGTCAGTAACTGATCAGGACTAACTGCTTTTGGTCTTTCAAAAAAAAGACTGAGCACTTCCAACCAAAGTGGTCAAGGAAAGCTTTGTAGTAGAGATGGAGTTCAGGCAAAACTCTGAGGCTCAGGTAAGCATCGATATGAAGCCTTGAAGATTGACTCTCGTTTGTATGGGTGAAGAAATGACTTAATCACAGGAATGAAGGATAACAAGGCATGTTTAGGAACCAGTGCTAGAAACAGTAGTCACACAAAAGTCTGAATAAGTGATTTAGGTCTGGATTGTAGAGGATTTGAATCTGGCTTTCATTGCTTTGTTAGAAAATGTTATACTTTTTTTGAGTACGGGAGTGGTCCTTCAGAAAGCGATACTTTATGAGGATCAATCTGAAATGGATGTGAGGAAGGTGAGTGAAGAAAAAAACTAGAGACAAAGAAACTATTTTTTAGCTATATTAGTATTCCAGATGAAAGGTAATAAGTTAATAATGCTGAACTAGTGTAGTGTCACAGAAAGAGAAAGGAAGGGAGGAAAAGGAATAGAGCTGTGATAAAGGTATAGCCTTTAATCTCACTAATTAAGTAGAAAGATAAGAAATAGTTTTTTTTTTTTTTTTTAAATATCTTGATTTTTCTTTCTTTTCTTTTTATTTATTTATTTATTTATTTATTTATTTATTTATTTATTTATTTATTTATTTATGGCTGTGTTGGGTCTTCGTTTCTGTGTGAGAGCTTTCTCTAGTTGCGGCAAGTGGGGGCCACTCTTCATCGCGGTGCGCGGGCCTCTCACCATCGTGGCGCGCGGGCCTCTCACCATCGTGGCCTCTCCCGTTGCGGAGCACAGGCTCCAGACGCGCAGGCTCAGCAATTGTGGCTCACGGGCTTAGTCGCTCCGCGGCATGTGGGATCCTCCCAGACCAGGGCTCGAACCCGTGTCCCCTGCATTGGCAGGCAGATTCTCAACCACTGCGCCACCAGGGAAGCCCAAGAAATAGTTTTAAGTCAAAGATGATGTCATTAAAAAATTGTGACTTAAACCAGACTTGAAGCTCCAGGAGGGCAAAGACTGTGTGAATCTCATTCATTCACTGTTTTATTCCCAACATCTAGTTCAGTACCTAGCACATAAATATTTGATGAATGGATGAACATACTTAGAAGAAAGTTCTGTATCTTAGAAGAAATGTGGAGAAAGTTGGGAGGGAGTGGGCTTCATATCACGTATGTTGCTGGTAATAGCAACTTACCCCAGTATAGGTGTCCAGTAGGTGGCTAAAAACCTAAAGCTTGATTCTCAAGAGAAAGCTCAACTGTTCTTAGGATCTAGGAGTTATCCATGGAGAAGAAATAGTTGAGGCAGTAGAAATGAATAAGGTCAGAAAAAGATAAGAGAAAATAGGAGGAAGGTTCAAAAGGATCAATGAGGGAAAGCGAAAATGTGATCAGAAAGGTAGCAGGAAAACCTAAATAGAGTAGTATCAAAGAAATCAAAGAGAGATTGAAATCTGTATGTAAAAGCAACTAGGGGAAATGGTAGTGTAGTCAGAAGTACACTAGTGATATTCATTTCTTCTGTATTGGCTTCAACTATGTCCATGAGCTTTGTTTCAATGATTATTATAGAAATTCCCTCTTCCAGATGTTTTTCAGAAAAAAATGTGAGATGTTACTATACTGTATGTTTTTCAAAAGTAGGGATTATGACTCTTCTATTCATTTTCATTACCTAACCAGTTATAGTCACATCAAAAACGTGTAGTACGTATTTGTGTTCAATGAATACATTTATTTTTATAATATCTAGTTGTGTGGAAATCAACCTTGTCATAACTTCCAGCATCCAGAATTAATACCAAACAAGCAAGCAAAAGCCCTTTACTATTAGATAATTTGAGTTGCAATAGGGAAAAAATTGCTCAGAAGATCTGAAAATTACATCTATGCCTATGATCAGTTAGTTTGGCAATCAAAAGGAGAAAGATAGGAAAAGAGAGAAATTTGCAGGGAAGGGAGAAGGAAGAAAAGTATAGAAAAGCTATCAGGATATTGCCAAATCAAAAGCTTTTAGCAGCAAAGATGAGAATCACAGCAAAAGGAGACAGGAGTTCTGTAAGAATAGACCTTTCATGGTTCATGTGAATATCACTGTGGCTCAGAGACAGCCGAGCACTATGCCTTCAGAGAAGGTACTAATGGCCCTCTCTATTATAGCCCAATATATTAATTGGCATTTATACTGATATCACCACATTATCCGTTAAATCCAGGAACTTACATTCATTCATTACATTCATTCATTACATTTTAGAAAGGTTAGTTATGTAAAAGTTAAATTTTAGTTTTCTGAAAAATTAAGTAGAGCGTTTCATTCCCTCCAAACACCAGATAAACTGGTGTTTCTGTTCTAGTAATTACTTTATTGTGTTCTGCTAAAAGGTGTATAAAAGAATTAACGGTCTGAAATCTATCACAACCACATAGCCTTAGAGATAGGAGAGAACATACAGAACACCAAACACCGTAGGGGAAGGAGCACCAGCTTTTGTAGTCAGTCAGGTCTGAGTTCAAATGCCAGCTCTACTGCTTACCTACTGGGATGCTAAGTGTTTCCATCTCTGAACCTCAGTTCCCTCATTTGTAAAATAGGGATACCTTGCAGTGCAGATAAGAGTTTATATTAGTGAAGGGCCTGGTACGTGTTAAGCACTTCATAATGGCAGCCTTACAAAGAAATGGCCCTAATGCAAAAGGGAAAGGTGAGTGTATATGTGTGAATATGTGCACTCTCACGCACACACACACAGTATTATTTGTGATTTTTATTTTGTGAACTCTGAAATAAATTCCTAAACTTGTGTCAAGGGAAAAAAATGTGAGCATCATTTTTACCAAATAATCACCTTAATTTGGTACATTTCTCTTCTTGTTCTAGCTTCATTTTAGGATCTTAGATTACACACTCACTGGGTGTTATGCGGATCAGCATTCAGTTCAAGTTTTTGCATCAGGAAAACCAAAAATAAGTACATGTAAGTTGTACAGATTCAAACTAACTTAAGGTAATTAAAGTGGTGTTATGTTATTATTAACTAAGATAAAATTAAAATGTGACAGAAAAAGATCAGAGAATAATACCGATTTATAAGAATTCTGGCCTAATCCATCCTGTGTAACAGTTTATGTACATTGCCCTCTGCCTTCTCCTATTTGTAAAGTGGTCTGGATGAGCAAGGATTGACATAGAGGTGGTCTCTAGTCTACAGTTGGATTTGCTTTGCTCTGCTTATAATTTACTCTTTTACTCTTGGGCAAGTTAGTGAACTTCTTATTTAGTTTCCTCATATATAAAACGGAATTAGTAGTAGTATTTACCTCAGGGTTGTTAGGAGGTTTAAATAAAATCGTATCAACCATGCACTTAGCATAATGCTTAGCATGTGGGATGGATTCAATAAATGTTAAGTATGATTATTACTTAAAATTTTAAATATTTTTAGCAAATGTTGTAGTCAATGAGCATTATTTAGTATCCTGTTTTACCAAAAGGAGGGCAAGAGAAATATGTGTGTGTGTGTGTGTGTGTACACATGCATACACACATAGTACAAATGGAAATATATGGAGGGGAAACAGCAATTTGTAGATGAATTCAAAATTGTTAATTCAGATCAAATATAGATATGTGGCATAGAATAAAAAAGTAGCTAGAATGAGGTAGAGTTAGCTAAACATAAGCAGCAACATTTTTGCCTCATATATTAAGGGGAATAAAGCTATTTAGGTAAGTATTTCTTAAACTAAGGGTTAGGGTCCCTAGGAAGGATAAGACAAGACTTCGTACTTTAAAGTTTCTAAAGAATTACAGAACTCAGAACTACTGAATTCTAAGCAATTACCTGTGAATGGCAATAATAAATTCTATGTAGTATAACCAGAATAAGCCATATTCTTTACCTCCATACATCCCTGTGCTTTCTCCTACATCATTTTTTGGTTGCTTTTTAGAGAAATTGATGTATATGGAAGAGTCTTCATAATGCTTTTTTTTTTTTTTTTTTTAATGAAGGCACAATACAGTTGTTAGTTTGGACAAACCAGCAGTTTTGTCTAAATGCAAACAGACGAGTATTTTAGGTTGTCTATGGGAAATATGTTGTCTCTTTAGATAATGTTTAAAATATTGTATCTTATTAATATTAACTAAACATATTGTAGTAATTTTCAGAGATTATAATACAGAATGGGATGTTTCAGTAATTCACCTGCTTCTTAATATATGAATGAAAGAGGTCACTTTAAATGTATAATTATGACCAATATTTTATTTCCTTCTTCTATTAGTTTCAGAGCATAACTATCACTTCATGCAACTATGTAAAAACCTTTATTTTGCCATCATCTTGACAATAAAATCTATATTCATAATATACAACTTAGTTCTGAAAATAGTTTAATAATGCTAATAATATTAATTAAATAATAATAGCTGATGTTTATTGCTTACTATGTGCCAGGCACAGTTCTGAGTATGTAAGGTGTGCTAACTCATTAATCCTTACAGCACCCTACGTAAGTGTTGTTATCTCCATTTTACAGATGAGAATGCTGACGGAACACACAGAATAAGGTCACATAGCTAGTAAATGGCAGAACTGGACTCAAATCCAGGCAGTCTGTCTTTGACCCTGACCTCTTAACCAATATGCTGTGTTGCCTCTCAATGTTACTAGGTTCTCAAACTGAACAAACAACAAAAAAAAGGCAATGAGGTAATACATCCTACCTCTATCCTTTTCATTATGAGGAAGGTAGAAAAGGCAGAATTGGATAAATAGAGATGTATGGAATAAGAACTTACACGTGTCTAGCTCCAAATGAGCATTATCATCTCAGTTTTACATATCAGAAAACTTTAAAGAGGTTTTCATTTGTCCAAAGCTCTTAAAACAGAAACCTTAAATTTGATCAGAACTATAAGAAACCACTGAAGCAACCTTTTTAAAACGTTACTAGGAAGTTGGGTGTGTATTTCCATCTCTGAAACTTTGAATGCATAAAGAATAGCAAGATCAGAATCAGAACTGTGGTGAAGAGGTTACAGAAGGGAAACAATAAAACTATTTTTAATGTTTTTGTAGCTGAAGTAATGGTCTGTAAGAAAAAGAATTTAGGGAAGATGTGAGAAAAAAATTAGCAGATTTGGCATGAGGGATTTTGGCATATATAAGCTAAAAGATGAATTATTCATGTCTTTAATGAAGCCATATTTTTAAAGTGGTGAAAGTTATAATAATGCCTTGATAAAAATTGAATTGAAATGGATATCTCAAAGTATTGCCTTCCTTGAAATAATTGTGTTCCACAATTTTAAATATCATGACTTTGCTTTCTCATTGAATTTTTAAGATAATATAATCTTATCATTTTTTTTTTTAGACCGGAAACTAATTTCTTCTGACTATTACATCTGGAATTCTAAAGCTCCTGCTCCAGTAACATATGGATCATTATTACTGTAATTGTCTCATGTTTAAATGGGATTTATACAATAGTAACATAAATTAAATCACAGTCTTTTATTTTTAATATGTATGCATATAACCTATGAGTGAAAATCATTGATTTAATTACAAAATGCTCTTGTTCAATGTTTTTAGTCTGATCTACTTTGAAAGAACATTTTAAAGACTAATGTATCCAATTTCATTACCCTTTGATTTTGCTCAAGTATGTTTTCAGAGCATAAAATGTAGTGATTCACTTTCAGCTTATTCTAGACTAGTCTTGGGTTATCCTGCCATACATGTTTCTTCCTGCCCCTGTGGCAGACATGGCTAATCAGTCACAGCCCTCTTTCTCTACTGAGCCTTCCTGGATATGGGCTCAGGCTCCTCAGTGCAGAGCTGCAGGCAGCTACTCCCAATGGATTGTAGATGGCATGCAAGATAAAAAACTATTTGCTCTTCCAAACCTAAGTGCTAAGTGCTAGTACAATGTGTTGTTACAGAATACCAGAGACCACATGAGAAACAACTTTGTAAATCTCTTGAGAAAACAGCTGATGAAAATGAAAGAAAATTGTTAAAATAGTAACCTGTTTTTAATCAGAACTATCCTCTGGACTAATAAAGAATCTGCATAATTCTATTTTGTTTATCTCTGTTCTGGAGTTACTTTTCAGGCAAGTTTATTAATCTGCCACAATAACATTTTGTTTAGTAAGCATATTAAGAGGGGTGGGATGCCTTCAGAAGATGAGCACCGTGTTTTGTGATTACTAAATATCTGCAGCCAAATTTTTAAAGATAAATTTAGATATAATATTGGTCTTTTACTGTTTTTTTATAATTCATTAATGAATGAATTCAGGTAAAAATTCAAAAGCTATTTTATGCGTAGAGAGTATCACTTAAATCTTATTTCAGTTCCATGTAGCACATTTTCTTTAAATTTGTCACCCTTGCTTCCTTATTGGCATGCTCTGGGTTTCTTCAGGAACCATCCAGTCATACTCTTTATTCTCTACCTGTCTTTACAATTATTTGTCACATTCTGTTTTCAAAGTAGTTCATTGTCAAGTTGGACTTTAAATGACCATTCAAGAAAAGATGAAATCTCAAGAACCTCAAAACTTATTCCATGTCAAGTTTCTTTTTACAGAACAGAATTAGAAGAGTTATAAAAAAAAATACGCATTACAGATTAATATTCAATTAAATTATATCTTGGTTTCTTTTTTTTATGAGTCTCTTAAGGAAAAGCTTAGAAAAAGCTGCTAACTTCTTGAAAGAGAGCTATCATAGTTTGAAAGGAGATTGCATAGAAATTTAGGATTTGAAATGTAATTTTTTTAAATTAAGGTCAATCCTACTCATTGTAAACTCATTTTCTGCAAGGCATTATCATGGCATAATGTTCTATGTTCAAAATTATCCCAAGTAATGAAGAAAATAGAGTAACTTCCAGACCAGGACTTTAGCTTGTTATTCTAGGTTAATCATAGATAATCAGTAGTAAAAACTTTCCTTTTGAAAGAAGAAAAAAATCATTCCCTTTAAGTTTTTTGATCTCTCTTAAACTCAAGGAAAGCTTAACATTTCACTTATATTAATGGAGCCATTTGTACATCTTGATTGTATAAGTGTTTAACAAAGTACACTAAAATAGGGAAGAGGCATTTATCTAGTGAGTAGGCTGAGATTCAGTATAATAATCCCCTAGGCAAAACTTTATAAGCATTCAGAAAAACCAATGAATCTTTGATCTGACATTTCTAGAAACCTGAGGAAAATCTAAGAAGTACTGGAAAAGTGTAGGGACAATGGGGAACCTGATGCCATCTGTTGCCATTCCATTCTAACATAGCACTACAGAACTAAAACTAACTCATGTTTTCATCCTGTTGATATCAGCTGGGCACACTATGATGCTTTGATTTTGTCTAGAAACCTGTCACTTCAGGATAATTTCTGAAGACAAAGTCTGTTTCCCGTTTGGTAGGTGACCTGTTTAATGTTTTCTCTGTGTCTGGGAACTCCTTAGTGTAATTAGCGACCTTTGAACTCCACAACTAATCCTGAGCTATTTTGTATTCCTTACTCATCTTTAAGGCTGGACCTTTCTTTTCTTCAGAGTCTGCTGCCACAATTAAAGAAGAAACAGCTGCATTTCAAAGGGATTCCGATTCCAGAAGCTTAATCGTGATTGACATGTTCTTATTCTAAGCTATAAGACACTCTAAGAGTCCTTTCTTGGGTTAAAACTTCAATCATTTTCTAAAATATTATCTCGCTATGGATTTTATTCATTTTCTTTGATAACTATTCTTTGCATTTTTTAACTTGAAAGATGCTGTGTGTTTGCACTGAATATGAGCACCTTCTTCCATTTAAAGATTTGGATGGTGTCAGACCGCTAGATGCAAAGTTGCTAAATTCCCTTTAGTGCCAAAATATGATTATGAAATCTGATGTCTATCATATGGGTAATTATTCTTCAGTAGACCCAAAATGTACAAAAAGTGTTACATTTCTGAAAATGTACTCTAACTTTTTAAAGTCAGCAGTACCCTTATAGCATAAGATAATCCCCTTACAGTGGTGGGCATTTTTTACCTTTTACTTTTTAAATAATTGATTCAAATGTCAGGTTTGAAGTAAATAACCTTATCAGGAATTCGTAAATTATTTTTTTTTAATTTTTAATCATTAGTCTTACAAAATTAATTTTTTCACACCAACTCAATATTTTCAGTGAGTTAAAATTGTGGTTTTATATATACATTGTATGGTTTAAGATATTTCAAAGCACAATTTAATACATAGAACAGCTACTAGTATTTTTCCTCTAGTTTTTATTATAGTATTTCAGAATCCGTTATAGATATTCGTGGACTCCTGCACCACCCCTGGGAGGAAGGTAGGTCGAGTTATCATCCAGAGTCTCTGCAGGGACCGCTGCCACAGCAGAACGGTTGTTTCTAAGACAAAGGTCAGAAAAGGGATGTTAATAAACAGTTCTCAGGTTTAAGGGACTTTTTTAGGATTACATCTTAAATTCCAACAAATCAGATTTAGGAGTTACTGAAAGTGAAATTGATCCATCCCTCATCCAAACTTTGCAATACTTTCCTGTTCTGACATCATTTAGATAGTTAGCTGTATTATCAGATTAGAAACCATTGTACCAGGCTGCTGAAAGGAAAAGGAGGCAAAAAGCTAAACATGGGATGAATTCTGAACCTTTTAACCTGGCTGAAGTACGTTGGTCCCTGTTATGCAAATACCTTCAATCCTCTGCTAAGTTCAGTGGAAATAATTTTCTTGAATGACAGGTTTATTCAGCGAGGATTCAGTTGGTGATTAATCCCCCTTTGATCTAGGGTATTTCACTTAACTACCAGTTACCTCGTTCTGACAAAGTGCAACTGAGATTAGGGAGATCACTAGAACACTACCAGGGTGTGCGTTTATTCTCTATAACCTTTTAAAGCAAGGGCCAAGAATGCAATTTATTTTCAGTATTTGAAGATGTAAAAGTCCTGTCTGCTAAGTTAGAAAGTCAATTGAATACCAAATGAAGTTTATTTCTTATGTAATAGAACAAACATTTCTTTTTACTTTGCCTAACAATGATTTTAGAAAACATAGGCTTTGAAGAAACAAAGACCACAGTTTAAGTATATCTTCTAGTTTTGTTTCATATACTAGAGTGTATATTTATTGGCCCTGAGATAACCCAAAAATCAAAGCTACAACTTACGCTGAGAAAATGCTTCTATTTTATTAAACTGCACAGTTTCTCCCCATCCACCTCCATTAAAAAATGTCATGGTATGTGGTAAAGAAATCCAATTGGGGAAAACATGTCGCAGTACACAATTATTCATCTTAAGACTTCTGATTTCGAAGATTTATTTAACTTTGTCCTTTCTTGAGGAAAAAGAGCTTGTTTTGTTCCCATGGTGAATCAAGATTTTTTTCATAGAAGTACCATTACAAAAATACTTCAAACTAATTATTTTAAGTTATCAAAATAACCATTTTCGACAGTACTGTTTACTATTTTACTATTTTTTTCTGCCTTTTTCTCATTTAACTGGGTACCCTTCCTCCATAACTTTAAACTTTGAAACATTCTATGAAATTTTGCACAATATTTGAAGAATAAAATTGTAAGATGTGTTTCTTGACTAGTTTTATTATTATAGACAGCATTTTTTAATGCTTTGTAATTGTTCATTATTCTAGTATCAGTTTGCAAGTTATGTATTAGGATAATTTTCTTATACCTTTTTTTTGGCTCAAACTTTTTGTGATCCAATTTCTAAATTGAAACAGTGACTCAAATAAATGCATATCTAACTTATGTTTGTGCCCAATGAACATCTCTAGTTTGAATTTATTAACCAAAATGTTTCTAAATATCTTTTGATAGCAAGTTACTTAACCATGGTAAAATTGAGGATCAGAAAAAATATAAGATGGAAGGCAGGATCCCCTGGCCATGTTGCTAAGAAACTAGTATTTTTAATAATTAACTTACTCTACGCAGTAAATTTTTAGTAATAAAATGTTGCAATATATTTTGAAATATGCTATCAGAGAAAATATATTTATGTAAGACATAGATGTATGTGTGTGCGTATTTATATAATGTTTTGTGTTAGTGTGTCCAACTTGGTGGGTTTCCCTATGAAATATTTCATTATCATGTCAGAGGAAGAAGAATATTTAAAGTTAAATATTCAAATGTCTTCCCTGCAAACACAATGTTAGTAGTAATGAAGAGGTGCATAAAATGAATATTGCCAAAGAGCTCTTGAGATTACTCTTATAAAATGTTTAAAACTCTTATGAGTTGAAAGCTTTTCAACTAGCTTCTAGTTTTTTTTTCAACAACTGTTTTATGGATATGATAACATTATTGTCTATATATAGCCTGGAGCAATGCAATGCCTTATCTGTATTACTAATTTACTGCCTTGTAAGCAGGTTACTTTGAGGTCCAGGTTGACTTTTCTCAGGCCTTGGCCAATCTGTGTAATTGATGGTAGTGTGGTGTTAATATATGATGCGCAGCATTTACATATTGACGGATGCCCTGGGGTGGAAACCACCTGCTGCTGAATTGTTTTTCCAGTAGGATGTGAAAATTTTTATATCTTAATACTCCATTAAACATTTAAAATCAAACTATGTTTCCTCTAAATGTCTTCTCTTTAAATGATAGTTTATGTGAAAAAAAAGGTTATTTAGTTAACACTACTAATAAATAAAAATGAAAAATTATTGTTATCCCTCTTAAATTTTTTACTTTTTCTTTCAAGGGACTTGAGTGCCCTCTGCAGGTTATATAAAGAGATAACTAATGACTATATTTTTAAACCCTGTGATTTTTCCCTTTTAGAAGCAAAGCCTGGTAAGTGTGATCCATTTTATTTATATTGTTAACTTTGTTAATTTGCCAGTGATTGAAGTAAGAGTTTCTTTTCTTTCCCAGTTTTATAGTTTTGTTTAATGTGACGAATGTAATACCACTGAATTTTCCAAATCACTTAGCTGGCACTCTTTAAATGTTAGAACTATAGTAATACACATTCCCTCACAGAAAGCAGATTGGGAAAACATTCAGCTATTTTGAAATTTATTGAAAATGTGGAGAATAACTTGATTATTTCCCATTACATTTTTAGAATATTATACATTGAAATAAAATAAGCCTTTTCCAGTATGCATCATGTAAATTTTAAAAATTACATGAGTTTTATTTCTTAATCTTGTTGATGAGTGATGATTGTGTTCAAGCTCAAAACACGAGGCTACTTAGAATTTCTTTAAACAAAGTTAAGATTGAACAGATAATGCTTTGGTATTATTGTTGCATAGGTCCACTAACCAGAAAGAGTATTTCCATTTGAAGAACGAAAGGCAAAGGTTTCGTATCCAAGTCACTCATTTCAAAGAACCCATACTTTCTCAATGAGTATAACAGATTTGTTTCTAAAGGATATAGGAATTCATTTTGCATATGAAACGATAGAACTGGAGCACCAGTGGCACTTCTGATTCACTTAAAGCTGCCAGGGAAACTAAATATGATGAGAACAAGAGGAATGACTGGATCAAGTTAATAGAAATAGTTCTTCTGCAAGCCACATAATGATCCTGATCATCAACCTTGAAAAGTAAATTAGAACAAGCAAATTGCTGTTGAAAAATTCTTTCAGCGCTCTGCTGTTGCTACTCAGCTAGTCACGGCTCAACCAGAGACAAGGAAAAAATGCACTCAGTTTTGCATTAACAAAGGAAACATTATTAAAGTGAATGTTTACATTCTGTTTATTGAAGTGTTCAAAGAATATTTGTTGCATCTTCAAGCAACCTGCTGTTCTCCCAACTATTACAGTGCATGAGTGATAATAAAAATGAGTCATTTGTACATTTTAGAAAAATAAATACCATTTAACTTGTGTTTCTGAGCTATCTTACTTCAAAATATTGAAGTATTAATACTTTCTCTTCTAAAGATTTTTGTCACTAGTAAAGTATCCTATTAAAAAAAAAAACCTCATTCACTTGACTACACCTTTGAATTATTTTCAAATGCTTTATGTAACTTTCCTCCCAGAATCTACAATGCATAAGAAATAATCAACTGAAAATAATTTTTTAAATGAAAACAATTGTGAAATTACTTGAGTGTGTAATTGAATATATAATATGTGCATTGGAAAAATAGCTTGATAATTATGAGAGCTTTTTTGAGCTACATTTATCTTGAGCTACTTCATAAGAAAAAGTTGAGAATTAAACAAGACAGCAATTGAAAGCAGGCATACCAATCTGACATTTAAAAATTTTATAAGTATTATATGTACTGCTAAAATTGGGGGAAAGTCAATAATTAAAAATTCAGAATTTTAGCTTTCATCTGTGGAAAATGAACAATCTAAATCACTTTTATATTTTAGGAGTGTAGTGTTTAATAGGGATTTAAATACCATATTTTACTTGGTCCCTTGCAGGTGTTATTGAATACAATTCAGTATTCTGTAATCTCTTATGGATTGAGTAATTTTTGAAGAACTGTTTTCTTAGATTCACCAAGATGACCAGTTGTCAGTCTTCTGTATTTCAGCCTAAAAATCTTTCTATCACACTTAGCAAAGATTATTAGCCTATGCTACAAGCTCTTGAGAACCTCTTTGCTAGATATTTTATTATTTACCATTTCTATAGTATTTACAGAGCATCATATAAAGTATAGAAATAATTGATAAAGATTTAATTTGAGTTAACCTGGATATTTTATATTTAAAATGAATATCTTATTTAACATTTTTCTAAGGAACTTCAGTCTTTGTTCATAATCTTAAAAAAAATTTTTTTGAATCTAAAATAAAGCAAATGCCAAGCTTCTAACTCTGCTTTTGCTAAGGAAATCACCAGGAGAAGTGGTTAATAATGCTTACAGCTTGTTAACTGGTAGCAGCAAGAAGACTTTTTAACTAATGTGAATATAAGTGGCTTCAGGCCCATAATTTAAGTATTTCCCTGATACTAAAATAGTAAGTCATTTAATGTTAAAGGTCTAAACAAAGTTGAACGTAACGTATGATTTGGATTTAAAAACTGCTGAGTAATCCCGTTGAAATTGAGACCTTAGTTTAGTCGATAAAAACTCATAATTAAACTTTTACTGTGCTCCTATTATATACCATTCCAGAACTAGACAAAAAATAGTACCTGATTTTGAATGGTACATTATAACTCCTGCAATGTGTTCACACTGTAATATGGAAGACTACTTCTATACATTGTTTGTACAGAAATTGTCCAAAGAGGTGTGATGGTTGAAGTTCATCAGGCAGACAAAGGAAAGAAGGGCATCCCAGGGACAATGTCATATCCCTGGAGGTCTATCTCTCCAAAAAGAGAATCGCAGAAACCCAGAAACATCTAATATAGTAAGTATATACATGCAAGGGAATATTTTTTGCTTCCGGATGTTTGATATTTGGCTATTTAGATAAATAAAAACTTCTAAAGAAAGGAATTACTATATTTAATTTCCACCTTAATATACAGACATACTAACGCATTCCTAAAGACTCAAATATACACTCACACACTCTGTCTCCCCTCTCTGCCTCCCTTCCTTGCTAATTTTGAATGCATGTTCACATGTGCTCGTATGAGACTTACCTCTGCATTATCAATGAAGAAAATGTAATGATGTATAAATAGGATTATACAGAAAATATATAAGTGAAGAGCTGTTTTATAATTTGTTGATATGCTAATATACGTTATACTCAGTTGATAAACTAATTTTTTTTTAGTACACCCAGATATTTATTTATAATATAACTTCTGTATTTTTGTCATTACCCACTGCAAGTGGGTAATGCAAGAAGTCATGAAGCAGAGTTAATGCCAATCTAAAATGCCATGGTCTAAAAAGTCATAGCTTTTTAGCATTTTTATTTTTTATTTTTTTAATAGATCTTTATTGGAGTATACTTGCTTCACAATATTGTGTTAGTTTCTGTTGTACAATAAAGTGAATCAGCCAGGTGCATACAATTATCCCCATATCCCCTCCCTCTTGAACCTCCCTCCCACCCTCCCTATCCCACCCCTCTAGGTCCTTGGCAAAGCACCGAGCTGATCTCCCTGTGCTATGCTGCTGCTTCCCACTAGCTATCTGTTTTACATTTGGTAGTGTATATATGTCGATGCTACTCTCACTTTGTCCCAGCTTCCCCCTCCCGCCGTGTCCTCAAGTCCATCTATGTCTACATCTTTATTCCTGCCCTGCCACTAAGTTCATCAGTACCGTTGTTTTTTTTTTTTTTTTCAGATTCCATGTATATGTGTTAGCATACGGAGTTTGTTCTTCTCCTTCTGACTTACTTCACCCTGTATGACAGACTCTAGGTCCATCCACCTCACTACAAATAACTCAATTTTATTTCTTTTTATGGCTGAGTAATATTCCATTCTATTTATGTGCCACATCTTCTTTATCCACTCATCTGTCAACGGACAGATAAATTAAAAAACTAAATTTTTTAGTTCATATCCAGTAGAACTGTGGAACACATTCTTAGCCTTGTTTCATTTGAGTATATATATATATACATATATACACGAGTGTGCATATGTGTGTAAGTAAAACAAAAATGCAAGCTCTAGAGCACTGCTCTTACATATTAGTTTGCAAACTTTACGCCACTTTCCTCACCAATATTTTGAACTCCTTGAGGACAATGACATTCATCTTTGCATCTTTGTATTCCCAGTGCCACTAGAAACAAAAGCTTAGTCTTGATTCACTAACACAGTGAAATGTTAAATATGAAATAAAGCAGATTGTCCTCCCACCTGAGACAAATCAGTGATGTCAAGTGATTATGGTTTTGCATGTGTGTATAAAAAGTCCATTGTGCAAACAGTAGTTCCATCCACATTCAGCACAGGTGATTTCTGCCCTGTGATTGCCATCTCTAACACTATTTGGAGGGTTTGTCACCGTCTGTGCACTGCTCTTCAGACACAGTGTGCAGTGTTTTGGATCAACCTGTTAGACGAGCAACAGCGGAGGCCTGCAGTTGCTGCCCATCATAGGACACATTCTTTGCAGTTATGCTTCCGTAAACCCTAAAGCATTTGGCACTCTCATCTTAGAATTCCCTTCTGGAACTCTACAATGGCTTTGTGAGCTCCCCACTATTCACCAGAGTCAATCCTGGTTTTGTTCAATATAATATGACCTGGTATGCTATGACTCCCCTCACCTCATAAAGTCACAGCTTTCGGTGAGTCCCATATACTGATGAAGTAGAGTTGCCAGTATCCAAGAATTCCAAGTGATTATTTGAAAATTTCCATTTATCATAAAGGCAGAATGATGTAGAGGAAATATATAATCTTTGAAGTCATACAGGCCTGATTTCAAATCCCAGCTCTGCCATTTACAAGCTGGGTGGTCTTGGATAAATTAATGTCTGTGGTCTTCACTTTCCTCCAAGCTTCATAGGGTATTGTGAGCATTGAATGATACAGAGTTCTAAGTACATAGGTATTTGACTAGTGTTCATTCCCTTCTACATCAAAGATTAAAAATGGCCTTTTCATGCAACTAGTTATTAGACAGTTATGCCTTCAGACTATCAAAATTATATGAATTGTCCATTTGGCCTTGGTTTTGAATGTTCAGCTGTATATTGTATTGCAGGAATGCCTACTCCATTGCTTGAATGGGTCTTTGGGAGTTAATAAAATGGCCGTAGAAGTGAGTGGGTTTAAGTGTTTATATAAAGTTTGCTAAAGTTTAACAATTCATCATTATTCATGGAAAGACATTTATGCAAAACTCACATAAGGTGACCGAACAGTCATATTCTGCCAAAAGTGGGATTGAACGAAAATAAAATTCATCCACAGGAACATTGAACAAATGCAGTAATAACCCACAAACTATTAACAGAGCTCAATTAACTTCTGGAAGGCTTTTCTTTATAATGTCCAAGATACAGCCTGTACCATTCATAACTAATTGCTATGTGTGGAAGTCATTTCTTCATAAGATGAACAACTGATTAAACCTGGTAAGGAAATAAATACATTCAGAATATTCTGACACACATTATTTATTATGTAATATACAGTACTAGACTCTAAGGGAAAAAATGTAAATATTAAACAAAGTGCTTGCTTTCCCAGAATTTACAATCTGAAAGAAAGAAATGCTTTAAGTACCAACTCTTATCTCTTGAATTTTCTTGAAATTTTTTTCCTAAAAATAATAGAAAAAAATGATTTAATTGACAACATAATTTTTTTTAATGTCAGATTGCTTGATTTATTGATTTAATAAAACATTTGAATCATCAAATTTAGCTTCCTAGAAATCTGAAGTTTTGGATCAGGGCACTTAAATCTTAGTAATGCTAAAAAGAGTTGAAAATAATTTGTTCTCTTTTAACAGAATAGGAACATTTTGTTTTCTTTTATTCTACCAGCCCTTTTGCCCAAATTAGCTCTATTGAATAAAGAAAGTACTCTGAGCTGCAGCTACAGATTTCTAATAGCAGTGGACATATTCCTTCATCTTCTCTAGGCCTGAGTCCCTACCACAATGCAAAGACTGTCTGATACCTGAAAGTGGAAAAGTGAATGGCATGATAAAACCATCGAGGCCTGGATGTGACCCTCAGGAAACTCGTGCTGAGGACCACTCCCCACACCCAAGGAGGGAGGAGCTTCCTAACTTCCCAGTCCTGCACTGGAGGCTTCCCTTGGGATGCCCAGTTGATGGTGCCTGAGAGCTTCTTAGAGGCCACATAAACTCACATCTATTAATAGTTATTTCTCTTTATGTTTCTATTTCTAGCAAGCATGCTGGTTGTACATTTTTAATAGTAATATAAAGTTTCCTCCTTAAATCTATTGATAAATTTTAAATGAATACATATAAAGCAAAATATAGAGTAAATAATAGTTCAGGTAGTATTTGGCAACAGAAAAGTTGAAGCTCAAATGGGTACACAAAAGTTACCTTGAGCCTTTTTGAAAATGAAAGATTGACGCTCAGGGAATCTGAAATCAGGATGAGTCTTCATTGTGCTACTTAACATAGTTTTCCAGTAAAGCCCTTGGAGGGGTTAGTAAGCAGTGTGGTCAGTGGAGAATATAGTGTGACTTTCAGGTTAGGCAGACACAGTTCAAATGCCATCTCTGTTTAAGGAAACCTTGGACCCAGCATCCTCATTTATAAAATAGGAATCTTACTTCATAAGACTGGTGTACGAATGAAATGACACAGCACATACAAAGTGAATGGTACACAAGTGATGGCACACATTCCCCTTGACTCGCCCTCAAATAATGATAGCAGCTGTTTCTATTTTCTTAACGACTTATGAACTGGAAGTAGGTCACTATTATTTACATCCCAAGTATTTTTTTTTTTTTTTTTTTGTAATGTGCTAGCAAAATAGGGAAAAGCAAAATATTAAATCCCCACATTTACTGCAGGACAGACAAATTTAAAGTTGTGTTAATGGCAAAGTTAGATTTAGATTTCCTTCTAGTTAAGCTAACCAGCCCCACTGCTTCTCCTTAAACACACACACACACACACCACAGGGGTGGGGGCAGGGTGGGGAGAGAGAAGAGAAAGAGAATGAACTCATTCACACACATATATATTCTTATTCTTGTAACAGATCATTTTCCTCTCTGGTCACGAGGAAGCTGAGAGCTGAAATTTTGACCTTTATTAAAGATGTGCAGAGTTTTTCATATATATTTTGTGTCATCTTTGTATTGAATCATTTTACTATTCTAACTTTACTTACCTTTGCCTCAATTTCTCTATCTTTTTATCCTACTGTATCCTATGGTACTATCCTATCCTATTATATTGAACTTTATTAATATTATACTATTATATCCTTTATTTTTAATTTCCTCAAATCATTTTTGGAATGAGGTTGAGAATAATTACATATGCAAAAGGGTGTCATTGATCCACCACTGATAATGTTCTAGGCAAAATTTAAGAGACAAAGATCGGAGAAAATTTAATATGATTCTGAAACTGATTATGTCAGTTTCCTGGTGACTTCTAACTTGAAGTATTTCACTCTTGTTCAAACACAGCTAACTTAAGTTATGCCACCATCATTGCTTTACATCAAAAGCCATTAGAATCCATTTGCCTCTCTTTTAAAAATGGGACTCACATCATCAACAACTCCACCAGTTTCAGGTATTCAAATACATGTTGTCTTTCAGATTAATCTCTAGAGCTGATTCTAGTGAAGCTATCATAGCAAGTAAGATATTTCGGGGACTACTCTTTGCAAAAGCCTTCAAAGCTAATTTAGAAGCTGCAGAAGGAAAATGAATCTTATGATTGCCTCATTGTATTAAATAAAAAACCATTTTATCTAGCTTAATCAACCATCTTATAGTCATGGGGCTTAAATTTAAGAAATCAAATATTTGGAAGAATATGCCACATGGTTTAAAGGCTATTCACAAAGAAAAAGGAATTCCCAGAAAGATTTGGCACAAAGACAGAATCATGGAATAAGTGTGTAGTTAACCAAAGACTGCTTTGAAGCTCAGTTGCAAATTCTGGTGTGTTTGTTTTTAAATGAATCTCAATAATAAGCACACCCCATATAGCATAACCCTACATGTTTCTAGCAAGCCAAAATATTTTCAATATCAGGATTTATTTGGGTTCTGTTTGTATAAAGCATAAAGATAAATTTTTAAAATAATAATATGGGGGTCTTTTATAGCAAAGGTCTATTTTGACAGGAAAATTATAGCAATTGTACCTGTAGTGTATAGGACTGGGACTGCTTAAAACGAAGGGGAAATAAAAGAGTATTTGTGCATGTGTTTTCATATTCTAATGTGGGTACTCTCTCAAGAGAAACTAAAAATTGTGTTTTATAGGTCATTCTCATTTTTATGACAATCTTGTGATTACTTGTATTTAATGTTAAATATTTCCTGACATTTTTACTTCAGTTATTTTTAGCTATTCACCCACAAATGCAGTAAGGCTGACATAATTACCCCCTTTAATTCACAAAAGATGTGTATTTACCTATTTGTTATAAGGCTTTTCAAGCTAGCATGCTGTTACTGTGACAAGACTACTTTGAACAAACAGTAGGTAAAATCATATCATATGTTGCACAGCAACCCCAAGAGCTGAATGTTAATTTAACCAGTAAAGACAAAGTAATTACAGTAATAAGAATCCTTATCTTTTGATGGAGTTAAAAATGGAACTCAAATTGTTATGTAACCCATTGGCTTAGTAATCACTAGAAAAAACAACCAATGTGCAAAGTATTATTTGCAAAGTTACAACTAGCTACTAGAGATGCTGGTAGAAGATCTCAGTGTAGTGTCAGTGTGGATATTGGTGGCATACCTGGAGTATTTGACATATGGAGTGGATTATTTTTTAACACCTATCATCTCCATATGACAAAATTATTTTCAGCATACGAAAGGAACAAGAATTATGGCCAGAAAAGGGGTGCAGATAGTAAAAATTGTCTTTTATTGAATATATATGTACATATGTGTGTATCTCATATATGTATATATATGCCATATACATAATAATCATGCCAGTAAAAAATACAAAATAAAATATCACAGAACAAATTAAAATGTACTTACTTTTAAATTACATTGATGTATTTTTAAAGGGGGATGAATTTATACCTACTTAACAGTTTGTTACAGTAACACAAAATAACATTGCAGTAACTGATAAGTGAATTTTAATAAAACCAAAACATATGCAAAAGGTACAATTTAGACAACTAAAACATACCACTGATGTAACATTCTATTTTCTTGTTATATTTTAGTTTAAAACAAATGATTAATGATGAAAGTATTATTCTAATTGAGTAAAAGATTAGATGTTTGAAACAAAATTTACACTTCCCAAACAGAAACATTATACCTCAGAGTTAGTATGCTGTTTCACTATTATAATAAAAACTGCCCAGAAAGACCGAATTGAAGCAACCCAAGTTCTATTTCTTCATCTTTCCAATCACTGTGCTAAATTGTTAATTATTTCAAAAAAAAAAAAAAAAAAAAGCCGCTTAAACGCAGGACTATGTAGTGCCCCAAAGTTGAGAGAGAGAAACTGCTTTCAAAGCAAGCTTTAACAATCTTCAATTGTTATTACTCTGGAAAGGAATGGGTGTAGCCGGGTCCACGTGTGGGGCAAACAGTATAATTGGGAATTCTCCAAATCAATCTACGTGCAGGATACAGTGTTTATTAAAGGATAAGTTATCCAAATGTGCTCATTTTATATATTTCAACTCAACAATAACCACAGCAATTGTTTAGAATTTAGACTAAAAGAGGGTTTGGGGGAGGATTATTTCATCACTAACATTATTTGGAATTGTTGGCACATGGCAATAAAAAGCAGACCAACTTTTGGTCAGTTTTGTTATTGTGTTTAGCTTCTCTACAGACAGTGCATCCCCTTCTTGCGTACATGGGAAGAGGACCACCCTGTCCTCGACACATCACTGCCTACTCTCCTCTTTACCCACAAAACATGCTTTGTTTTGTGCCACGTACACCAACTGCAGAAAACATCCAGAGATGTATGGTACCCACTGAAGTATTAGGAACCTGTGTGTTCCACCATTCAGAAGATTTGCTTTTCAAATAGGACTGCAGAGTGAGTAAAGCTTGGCACAAAGGCCAATGGTGCAATTTCTGACCTTGGGGGTGTTCTGTATTTGGAGTTACAGGGCCTCCATCCTACCTCTCAAATTACACCACGTCAACCATTCCCTACTCATCCTATTCACGTGGTCCACCCTGATAAATCATTACCTCCAGATTCCAAACGGGGGAATTAGGGCTTGCGAGTTTAAGGGGGGATCTTCTATTCTGATGAGGACAGGTTTTCAAATCCCTTTGTAAAGTCACATGACTTTTCTCTCCTAAAACTAAAACAAAAGCCCCCAGATCCAGGCAGTGCTGGTAGCTATGCAATCATGACTACATCATTTACTGTCTGTTTCCTCATCTGAAAAATGCGGGAGCAAGGCAAGATGACTGGGTGATCTCTCAGTCTCTGTCACCTGCTATGCTTCTATTATGCATATAAGACAAATTTTATGTAAACCAAATATTATCGTTTGTAGCCACTTAATTTGGGGAAAATAATTTGGATGACACAAATCATTAGCAATAGGAAAGAGTGATGGTGATGAAAATGATGGTAGGGCTCATAGTTAGGAAGGCAAATTATGGAGTTATAAAAATCTTTCCCTTATAGAATTTTCTTGGTTGGGTCACATACACACACACATATACAAAGACTTTGGTAAATTCTACCTGCAGTTTTTTCTTTAATTCAACAACTATTTATTGAGCATCTACTATGTTCAGGCATTATATTTGGCACTGGGAATTCAGCAATGAATAAAACAAACCCCTGCCCTCATGGAGCTTATACTATATTAAGGAGAGATGGGAAATAAAGACATAAATAAGTGTTGAGAGTTTAGACTACCCTATAACACATATTCCTGCCTTGGCATTCATTTTATGTGGCCACACTGCCTGCAGGGGCCTTGAACTGACACCATACCCGCAGAGTCACAAGTTCCTGATATGACTCCCCCAATTGTGATAAGCACTCTCCCCCATCTCCCAGGGCCTTCTCCTTGTGCACCCCTTAGATTACACCAAAACTGTACTCTTTTTGGTTTGAATTAACCAATTTAGCCTTCACCTGGGAATCCCAAAGCATTCCACCCGAGGACACTATTAAGGCATGTGCCCTGGGTCCTGCCACACCCCCTCCACCTGCACCCTGACTCAACCTCTCCTCATGGCCCCTCTCGGTGTGTCATGTACTTCCTCCAGGACCTATGAGTAATAAGTTTCTCTATTTCACTTTCCCTGGCGGTTTTCACTGAACACCTCGTGGCTCACCATCCAACACCCCAGGGCTCTACTTAACAAATGTTAACAAAGTCACAACAATAAGTAAAATATGGAGTATGTCAGTAGTGACAAATTCTCTGGAGTTAAAAAAGGAGTGGGGGGAGGAAGAAGGATGCAGAGGTCCAGAGGGTGGTGTAATTTCTACAACATAATGCACAGTGGCCGCAAAACTTGAGGGTGGAGGTGGCAGGGGGCAAGAGTGAGCCTTCTGGTAATCAGGGAAAGAGCAGCAAGTGCTGTGAAAAGTAGCTACCACACGATTCAGGAAAGGGAGTTAACCACGCTTGTCACAAGGACTGGTGAGGGTGTAATTGGGAAGTACTGTACTTCTCCAACTCAGTATCTTGTTACGAATTAATGATTTTAAAACAACTGGTTATTTCACCAAACACCTAAAGCCTAATTGTAGTCGCAAACTATCTCCTGAAACAAGGGCAAAATCCACAGACATTAAGGATAATCACGCTTGAAAGACTGTCTCCTAGGCAATACTGTTTCTCAGTAAGACATAGTCTGCTATTCAACTTGCCATTTTTCTTTTCAGCTTTCTCTCAGTCACTATTATTGGAAGTCAGAGGTTGGAAATTTGTAATCCAGGAAACCCCTCTGAGGGTGTTTTGAGGGTTTAAACTGAGAAGTTGCCCAATTCCTGGAGGTGTCAAATCCAGGGAAGGGTGGGGAGAGAGGACTCTGGGTTGAACCAGTCCTGACGCAGAGTTACTGAGGCTGACCAGGACGCGGGGTATAAAACAGAAAAAGGCATACTCTGGTCAAAGCTAGCTCCAAGGAAGAGGAGTTAGCCTTCATCTAAGATCGGTTTTGTCCTGCTGAGAGAGGCCTCCTTGCAACATGGATGGGGGCTGTTGGACATTCTTCAGCAGCGACCCTGTGGGGCAATAAGAAGCAATAGCAGTAGTGGACCGGTGTGATCGAGGTCAGTATTCTGCTTCGTTGGGTGGAGCAGTTTTATTCCCCTCTTGTGGTCTTCTTCTTAGCAGAGGTAACAAGGAAGCTACATTACTCACATTGAACAAATCCATATTTTCTCTAATTAGGTTGGTGTAAACATTTCTTGGCTTTAAGCTCTCTTAACCTTCCCTTTTACAAACCACGCCATTCAGCTGATGTGTGTTCTCCCGCAAGCCTGCCAACAATACTTTGTAGTCATCTCTGAAATAAACTTTCATCCTGACTCCCTCTGTTTCCACAAGCAAATGACTCACTCAAATTTCATAGGCAAGAGGTGAGAAAAATGTAAATGTGATTCTTTAAATGTCTCCTTTGGCTTCAGGGAACGCACTTTGTAGGGGCTAATTGTCAGAAAGTTTAATTGTTACCCTGCATCTCGAGCTTCCCTCGTGTAGCGCCATAGGTGCTAATAGTGAAAAAATTTGTGCCTCTGCTGTGCTCTCTTCATTAAGTTAATGGAACATTTTCCTCTCATTTTCTCCCTAGGGTGGCTGTAGGAGTACAACCTTATAATTGTTGCTCTTACTGTAATTGGAGGTAGTAGGAGTATATATAATCATACTGTCTTTCCTATGTGGTGGTCATTTATTTATGACCTATTGATGATAGGTCCCAGCCAGCAGCAGAAGACTGTGAGTATTACATTAGTATTTCCTCATAGGAGAGTGACTACTAAACAAAGACTATTATTAACCAGAAAGAACACATACTAGGGATGGCCCATCATACCAAATACTGCAAATACTTGCATACCAAATACTTGCATCATTACTGCAAAGATTGGCCCCTCTGGGTATCATGGGTGTTTTTTCACTAAAATTAGTGGAGACTTCATCTTACCTTTCTTTAGATATGTGAACTAAGCTTCATGAGTCTTTTGGGGAGGCTCTCAAAGGCCATTGCATACCTTCTTCAAAGTGATGGGGAGTCTTGTTTGGCCACTGAAGTCTTTGGAGTATAATGGGTGTAGAGAAAAACTCAAAATTTAGCATCCACCACCCTGATTCAGGGCCACTGGGCTGCACTGAGTACAGTTTGGGGCCAGCAGGACCCTCCCCAAAAGAGGGAGGCTGAGATGCCCTGGGAACCTGTTAACCCAAATACAAATGAGGAGATCTGCTGAGGCACCAATATCTGTATTGTTACATCTTGACCTCTTACAACATACTTTGATGAATAACCCTTTTACTAGCTTTTACAAGATGTAACATTCTTCAGGACATTGAGTATTCTCTGAAAATTCTCCACAATTTGTGTGCTGCATTTGGTCTTCGTTAAAGAGTAACTGAAGAGAACTTGCATGTTTACCATTTACTGTTTAAAATAGTTCCATTCAAGGACTGCCCTTTACTTTTGGACAGAAAGTATCTTCTAAGGTCAGTACACAGAGCTCACAAATGTATAAAATTAGGTTGGCATCCATGAGAACATAGCACTGCGTATTCTGCCCCCACAAAGATACTGAACATCTAAGAATTTAATGCTGGACAGGATGCACGAATATCTGAATTGCTAAAACTTACAAACTGCAAAGAGGTATTGGTCAAGCATCTGCTATGTGGCCAGCACAATGCTAAGAATAGTCACAGACATTGTTTCATTTTATTCTCCTGTGGCAGGCAGAATAATGACCTCCACGGCTGTCTGTGTTCTAATCCCTGAATCCTGTAAGTATGTTATCCTATATGGCAAAAAGGACCTTACAGATGCGACTGAGCTAAGGATCATGAGATGGGAAGATTACCCTGGATTATCTGGGTGGGCCAGTGTAATCACAAGGATCATTGTAAGAGGGAGGCAGGAGGGTCAGCATTGGAAAAGAAGATATGACCACAGAAGCAGAAGTTGGAGTGATGTGGCCATGAGCTAAGGAATGTGGGTAGCCTCTAGAACCTAGAAAAGGCCAAAAAAAAAAAATGGATTATCCCTCTAGAGACTCCAGAAAGAATACAACCCTGCTGACCCATTTTGGGCTCTGACTGCCAGAACTATAGATAATAAGTTTGTGTTGTTTTAAGCCACTAAGTTTGTAGTAATTTGTTATAGCAGCAATAGGGCACAAATACAACTCCCAACAGCTTTGCAAAACAAATTTATCTCCATTTTGCAGATGAGGAAACTGATGTTTAAAGGGATTCGAGAGGCTTAGTTCACCCTGCTTCCTCTCACAATGCATAGTGTGTAGATATTTTTGAGGGTAGCAGCTTTCTCTCTTGAAGCAGGTGGGTTCTCGCAAGGTTCTGAAAAAGCTGCAAGATGCATGAGCTGGGTAACTCACTAACTGAATATCCACCCTTTTGTCTTCAATCATCATGTTAGATGATTTCTTAATGAGCTTAGCTGAGTTTTTTACTTTCTAAAAATTTGGCAGCGTTATGAAGATTAATTCAGCATTTCTGAAATCAGAGCTTCTTGAATTACTCTTTCTTTTGGCAAACATCTTCCTTTGTCTCATCATTTAAGTTTAGACTCTAAAACTATTTATATCAGGAGTGAATAAACAGTGTGTGAGGGGAAGGGGCTTGATGTGTTTTCCAGTTTGTTATAATCAGCTTTAATCAGGTAGGGTCTTAGAGAAGGAGGTCAACTTCACAGCCCACATAAATGGAGAGCAAACTTTTATATGGTTAACGGTCATTTTCCAGGTCCCTAGCATCTTGTGGGTCCCTGAGTTCTGCAGTAAGTCTAGATATAAATGCCTGAGCCACAGGGATTTGGATTTGTTCTGGTTTTAAGTACATTTGGCTTTATAGTAGATATGTGTTCACTGCCCATCATGCCAGCCTTAGGGGAATATTCCTCCCCTTTCTATGTAGTACAAGTGAGGGCATCCTCACCGTTCCCATATGAACTAGGCCTGGCCAATCAGAGTATTCTACCTCCTGACCACAATGATTGGTTCAGAGGTCAAGAAGGATATGTGACCCAAGATGGTCTAGACTTAACTGTCAGAGAAGGAAAGATGTTTTCTCTTCCTCTTTGGCAAGGTCTCAGGATAATATAAGCCTATGACTCATGCATCTTGTGGCCATTTTTCCTGAACTTTGAGGGTCAGCCATCTGCTGCAAGAGAGAATACAGCCAACACCCAGGAGCTGAGAGTTGAGAGTTAGAGAACAAAAACAAGAAAGTTCTGATTTATCCAGCCATCCCTTACTCTGCCCCCGGACTCTTCCAGTACATAAAACAACAAAACACATTTTTCAAACTTAAGTTAGTTGAATATGGATTTGTGATTAAAATAGAATATATATATATATATTTTTTAAGATTTATTTATTGATTGATTGATTGCTATGTTGGGTCTTCGTTTCTGTGCTAGGGCTTTCTCTAGTTGCGGCAAGCAGGGGCCACTCTTCATCACGGTGCGCGGGCCTCTCACTATCGTGGCCTCTCTTGTTGTGGGGAGCACAGGCTCCAGACGCGCAGGCTCAGTAATTGTGGCTCACGGGCCTAGTTGCTCTGCGGCATGTGGGATCTTCCCAGACCAGGGCTCGAACCTGTGTCCCCTGCATTAGCAGGCAGATTCTCAACCACTGCGCCACCAGGGAAGCCCAGAATATATTTTTAAATTTAAATTTTCAGAAAGGTGATAGCATAACTAAAGAAAAGGTATATAACAAAAGCCTCCTCTTCAGATTGTCCCATCTGCCCAGTTCCCACCCCGTAGGTTCACAGTGGTTCTTAAATTTTTACATAACCTATGGATATATTTCATGTTTATACAAGCAACTATAAAAATATATCTCTATTTTCCTCTACTTAACCACAAAAAGTGTTATATTAGACATATTGTTCTCCACCTTGGCTTTTCACCTAACGATGTATCTTATCAATCTTTTCCTATCAATGGTGAGGGAGCTTCTCCACTCCTTTATGGGGCTAGATAATATTACAGGATCCATTTTGATCAGAAGGACCTTGGAAAAGCAGGTTGGTTTTGAGGAGTTGGGTCAACTCGATATGAGGAAACTGTGTAGCTCCTTGGCAAGGATTTCTAGGCCCATTTTTTCACATTTCCTTTTTCATATCTTAACAAGCTTACTATTCCCCAAAGATTAACATCAAACTTTAGGGTTACATTTGCCGTGAAAATTATGAATGACCCTATATAATGTTGAAAAATGAACCCAGGGCAAATAGAAGACTGTGGCTTAGGTTGTAAATTGGAGACCTGCAACTCAATTTGGTTCACAAATATGTTTTCTTTGAAGAGTATTTTAAAAATATTTTTAACTACTTGCTAATGTTTAAAACTTCTTAATTGGGCTATTTCATATTAATATTTTAGTATTTCATTTTTTATATTTCATTTTTTGTTCAATTATGGATTCATGACTATTTATTTTATACTATGGGTCATACATCCAATACTACCTTATTTATTTTGTTGCCCACATTGTTCCAGGTTTGTCTGTTAGTAGTTTTTTCAGGTCGCTTTTTATTTCCCTTTGACATGCTTCATTTTTTTGTTGTCTCTTTTTGTTTTTTGAGCACTTCCTCACTCTCTGGCACTACAGGATGCTCCAGATTCATGCTGAATATTCTCTGCCTCAGTCCTATAATCAGCCATTTTTCCAAGGAGCCTGGTTCCTTTTATTAGAGAATGTCACATACCCCTAGTTTACTGCTGTGATTCTTTTTTTTTTTTTTATGACTCCACCCCCCTGTCAACTTAAGAGCTATTTGAAATATGAGGGAAAGAGAAAGATACGGTGAATTTTCCTCAGGATTAATGTAAACTTTGTTTTAACATCTGACTCCAGCTTCCTACAAGACAAAGGCTGTATTAGTTGCCCCTTATCTTGGAAGAACAGTACTAGAAATTGGAATTTTCAGTCTTCACCTTGTACCCTTAGAAATATTATTTAACTAACATTTTACAATCCATCTGAAGAATGCTAAACAGGTATTCCAAGAATTAGATTAAGTGATATTAAGTATTTTAAGAGCAGGAGCTTCACAAATATATAAGATCGTTAGCATTCTTAGTCTTTGCATTTTTATTAGGAATAGCTAACAGATTTTATAAATCCCATACCCTGAGTTATTCAGTATGTGCATAGCTAGTGTCATTTTTTTTAACTTATCTTAAGGTGGAGAAAAAGATGTTTTTACTCTACACATAAAGTGAATGACCAACACTACAACTAAAAAATTACTTCAGAAAGGGGAAGTTAACTTAGTCTGAAATCTATACTATATAAATGTGAATGCAAAGTTAATTGTATTTTTTTCCAAAAAACTACATTTGTATTTACAGATACAAGGCTCAACTCAACTGTCTGTGTCAAATGACATAATCTGGTTATTAGACTTATGATGGGATTTAAACATTTTAATGAAAGGGAAAAAATAAAATATTCTTTTGTGTAAGTTAAGTTTTGCAATTCAAAGGATTAGTTCATCTGGGTCTCCAGGTTCTTCTTTTCAACATTTGAGTCTTGAAGGTAGTATCTTGGCTTCAAAGCCTTTTGCTTTTGAATCTAACTTTTACTTTGAAACTAACCAAAAAGAAACTAAGTATATCGGAACCATACCTAATCCCGTAGGAGTCAGCATTGCATCAAGTTTATTAAAATTAAAGACTTTTTTTTTCTCCTCCCCAAATAGGCATCTTGTAATAAAAGGCAAATCAGCTGGGTTAGGATAAAACAGGCAATGTTTTTCCTTCACTAGTTCATTTGGAAAAGTCGGTTTGCTAACTGAGAAAAATTAATGAATTTTACTTGTATTAAAATGAAGGTGGTTGCCTCACGGCAACAGTGCGCTCACTTGAGAAAGTCATTACATTTACGTATTGTGTTTTCATGTACATACTTTTGCCAAAATGTATTAGCAAGGAATATAATATTATGGTTCATGGTTCATGTAGTATCTGAAAAGAATAATTGTATAACTAATCAGTGAAAACAAAGTAAATGTTCCTCTTGGGTTTGTATAATAAAAATGGAATTAAAATTATTCAGCCTCAAAAATGCAAATATGGGGCTTCCCTGGTGGCGCAGCGGTTGAGATTCTGCCTGCCAATGCAGGGGACACGGGTTCGAGCCCTGGTCTGGGAAGATCCCACATGCCGCGGAGCAACTGGGCCCGTGAGCCACAACTACTGAGCCTGCGCGTCTGGAGCCTGTGCTCCGCAACAAGAGAGGCCGCGATAGTGAGAGGCCCGCGCACCGCGATGAAGACTGGCCCCCGCCTGCCACAACTAGAGAAAGCCCTCGCACAGAAACGAAGACCCAACACAGCCAAAAGTAAATAAATAAATAAATTTATTTAAAAAATCCCAAAAAACATTTATTAAAAAAAAAATGGAATTAAAATTATTCAGCCTAAAAAATGCAAATATGGGGCTTCCCTGGTGGCGCAGTGGTTGAGATTCTGCCTGCCAATGCAGGGGACACGGGTTCGAGCCCTGGTCTGGGAAGATCCCACATGCCGCGGAGCAACTAGGCCCGTGAGCCACAACTACTGAGCCTGCGCGTCTGGAGCTTGTGCTCCGCAACAAGAGAGGCCGCGATAGTGAAGAGGCCCGTGCACCGCGATGAAGAGTGGCCCCCGCTCGCCGCAACTGGAGAAAGCCCTCGTACAGAAACGAAGACCCAACACAGCCAAAAATAAAAATATAAAAATAAATAAATAAATAAAAGATTATTTAAAAAAACGAGGGGATACCACTATTTACTCATTTAAATAAAAAAAAAGCAAATATAATTCATCTCTACCAGCAGGAAAATAAAATTTTAAAGGCAAGACTTGTATGTTAAGACTAGTGTTTCAATTCTTCTGAAAGTCTTAGTTTGATTCTAGAACCGATCTCATCAAAATTCACTTCATGCATTTTATAAAGTAATCAAATATTTCACTGTTTAAAAAACAATAAAATTATCATTCCTTCTGCTGAACAAGTTCACTGATATTCAGAACACATTCTGGGGAAAATTAATGCTAATCAGTGTAGTGGTAGCAACCAAAATAGCACTTTAATGTATTAAACAGTAATATAAGATTAAATTCACAGTAAACTCAAGAGCAAATAACCAATATCAATTTAAACAGATTAAATCCTGGGAAAGGGCAAAGGTTAGCAATGATCTGAAGCGATAACCAAATTCTATGGAGAACAATAGGCCTTGTATTAGACAACAACAACCCCTACCGGAAACTTGAGGCTGTCTGGGCAGGCATTCTTGGAGGCTGCAAGGGAGGATGGGTAGGGAGAATGGATTTGTGAAGATGCTCAGACCTCCACCTGGCAGGTGGAGCCGCCATGGAATTCATGTGCATCAATCCCAAAATCATTTCTTCTCTAGTACTGCGTACTTACAGTCCTCATGTTCATCACCTAGAATTTTTAAAGAGGAAGAAATTGATTCAGAATGTTTTATTAGTAAATATTCAGAGTGCCCTTTTTTAAAAGAAAGCTAAAATTCTGTGATAAATACCTGACATGAAAAAGCAGTATCTGCTCCGGCAAGGATTTTAATTAGGCTTCCTTGGAATTTCCCCCACAGTGCTCAAAATTGTTCCTGTCCTTAGTGGAGAATGTTTTGGAGGGTGCTTTGATCTGACACCCCAACAAGTATGCATGGTGACTAAATTTATACATCTGTATACATAAACACACATACACACACACACACACACACACACACCCATATATACAAACAGCGTGTTATCTAAGGTTCAAAGTGGAACTGAGAGAAGCCTGGGTAAGATGGAAGGTCTTCACCATCCGCTTGGCCCTTCCTGTTCAGGCTTATGGCTTTTTTTTTTTTTTTTTTCCCCGTTATTCTTTGGGTGAGTAACCATCCTTAACAAACACTTACAAGAAGAAATATGAAAACTTTTAAGAAACGGTAAAAGGCAATAATTTGACAAACAGACTAGTCATCTATAAAGCATCCTCTTTTTAAAATTAATGTAAAATGCCCAACAGTATTTTGAATTCAGCAATTCAAATAAATCAAATATTTAAACTGGCTTATGTTACATAACTAAAGGAAACCTCCGTCAAGCTGACTTGCTAAAACATGTTTAAATGTCACAAGCAAGAAGTATAGTGATCAGAGAAATAAGCTGAAGAAAAATCAGGAGTGATCATTTTAACAGATGGGGGCAGAGTCATAGAATGGAAGAAAGAAGGAAACAGAAGCAAGGACTCAAACTAGGCTTGGCTTGAATAGAGGCCTAAATTACTGTGGGAAACGATCATAGAAACAACTCTCAGCTTTGCTTTACTTTCCGAACACCCATCCCACCACCTCCAGCACCGAATACTTTAGTTTCGTGACTAACTTGTGAATGGTTTTTATAAAAACCTACCAGGGGGCGCATTACACAACCAAGTGGATCCTGTCTCAGAGACCATGTTCATGTTCCCAGTCAGGAGAAGCTGACTTTCCTTCCTTAGAATTTTTGAAGTGCTTGGAGGAGGCCAGGGGCAGCTGAATTGGAAACACTTTGTTTAACCCTCCTGCCTGAAATACAGAGTAACATCATTTCAGAAAGGAGTCAGATATCTCCTGGGAGCTGTCTGCAGGTGGGAGCGTTTATTTCCTGAGGCTAGAAGCACTCAACACATTCCTCAAAGAAACAAGATCAAAAGTATTTGAAATTACAAGTGCTTAAGGGAGGCAGCTTAGTAGTTGGGAAAAAAAAACACTGAGTCAGGACATAGGAGCCCAGGATCCTACCCTAGCTGTGTGCCCTTGAGTGTCATTCAACCTCTCTGTGCCTTAGTTTCCTCATCTGTAAAAACAAAGACATTTGACTATTTTTCCAGCTTTGATGGCAAAAGAAATTTTAATGAGGATATAGGGTTCAGACGAGACACGATCTAGCAGTGTTTCATAAAACCATCATTGTTCAAGAAGAGAGTGGGTCCACAGAATCAAAGAACTAGAGTTAGTGATGCATCGTCTCTGCATTCACTCATTTATCTATTCTTCAATAGGTGCTTATTAAGGATAAATTTATTATGTGTCAGACTCTAAACAGGAAATGGAATACAAATTTGCATAAGACTCAATCTCTTCCCTCAGAGAACGTGCAGCTTAGTGGGGAAGAAAGACAAATTTGTTTTCACAACACAGGGCAGCGAATCCTCTGCTCGCATATGCCACAGTGGTGTAAGAGCATGTCTGGAAGATCTCAACCAGGGAGCCAAGGGTGAAAACTGTCACCAAAGAATGCCTGGAGCAGCAACACCCAAGTTCCCCCTTAAATCGTGAACAGGAGTTAGCCACGAAGAAAGAAGGAAAAAGGGACATTTTTGGCAAAGTGAGCAGCCTTTGAGCTAAATCCCAGAGCAGGGAGAGAATATGGTAGGTTCAGGGAACTGCGAGCTGTTCGGTGTGGCTGGAGAGCAGGGGTGTGGCCAGAGAAGGGGCTGCAGAGGGAGCAGGAGTGAGCTGCTGAAGGACAAAGCTCATTCTAGCCAGGGTGAGAGTAGGGGTGGAAATAGGACAGAATAGACAGGGGTTTTTTAAGACTGGTGGCCAGAAGACTAGTTAAGAGCCTCTAATAAAGATCCGTACTAAGGCCACAGCAGTGGAAAGACAGAGAAGGGAAGAAATTTGCAAATCTTTATAAAGTAGAATTAGCAGGGTTTGGGGGTTGCTTGCGTTTGGGCGTGAAGAAGAGGGAGATGTTGAGGATGACTTCCAGATGTCTGGCTTGGATGGCTGGTGCCACTGACAGCAATGCAGGATGGAGATCAGTTTGGGTGGGGGGAAATGAAGAATTCTGTCGGGGCCCTGGGTTAATGAGGAATTCAGATGGAGATGTTTTTAGGGATTCTAGAGGGTAAAGGAGAGATTAGAGCCAGAGATATCGATTTGGGAGTCACCTGGAGCACTGTTCCAGAATCATATCCTCACAGTTCAGTGCCCAGAGAGGAACTCTCTTCTCCCGTCTTCCACCCACTTCCCCAACCAAGTACTGAAAAGTCCTGTGGAAGAATTCTGCTGGGCTTTGATGATACACCCAACCCGGTGGTCAAGAGAGTAGGTTGCCATGATTGGCAGCCTCAACTAGGACCGTTTACTTGGATGGATGATTTCCCAAAGGATATAAGAGTGCTGTGCAAAGCAGCAAATGTCCCCAACACCCCTCTTTCCATCATTCATTATCTTCTGGTAAGAACTCATTCTCATGACCACATCCTGAAAATTTATAATTCTGGAACTCGTCCACACCAGAAATTCCATTCTCCCATCACAGCCTTTTCTCATCTCACATCTGTCTCCATCAACCCCAGGCTCATACTCACACTTAACCTAATCTTCAAGTTCATCAAGGACTCCAGTCTGCAGTCCCTGCCCATCTCCCCAGTACACCATCCTCCTCCCAGCTTTACTTCCTTCCCTATCCAGTCTGGACCACACAGGTCATCATTTTTGGTCTGATTGTAGGTTCATACAGGATCACAAGAAACTCATAGAAGACACTGACCAGCCTGAGGATGGACCATGACCATCCTGAATTGTCTTTTGGACTCAGACCTGAATATTCACATACTCCGTGATATGTCCTCCCCCGAACCCCTAGTTCAGATGATGCTCAGCTTATTGGCCCACAGCTACCTCTGCATAGCCCCAAACCAAGTTGTTTTAAAGTGTTTTAAAGTGAGGTTGAGTTCTTGGCCAAATCCTCTCCTCTTAGGAAATTCGGAAGCGCCAGTGAAAGTTACCACAATTATAAAATGGCAGCTTCACTGTGCCATTAGAGAAATCCACAGTTCCTGGACTTGATGAGTTACTCCATTTATTTTCTTTTTCATTAAGTAATCAATAAATATCTGTCAAGCAAATATTTCAAGATATATCCATAGCCTTTAAATTTTTTATCCTGTAAGCATTTTAATAAATAGACTAAAACCTTCTTATTCTCTCTGCCAAAGTGCCCAACCAACAGGGACCATTGATGAATATGGTGATAAAGAAAAATAAGGTTACCCAGTTACCTAGAGTTAAATAGTGATATCCACATAAAATGAACAGCCATCTGAAGAAGTAAACCAAGACTTTGTCTATAAGTGTGTGACTTAAACCCCACAATTAGAAATCCCCACAATTCCAATCAAGGTGATCTGGAAATTGTGTTTAGAAAGGGTAAACTTATATAGTGAATTATATGGTACTAAAACTGGAGATAGGCTGTATGAAATGTCCAGGAAAGAGAGTGACCTCTCTGAATAACAAGGCTACATACATCTCATCTGATTCTGTTTGTTAGTAAACTTGTGATTTTCTGTGGGCAGTTGTTGTTTGACTATAAAAGGAGAAAATACTGGTTGTGCAGGTGGAAATTCACCATCTCCCTAGCAGTTATATTTCTCATTGCCAATTAAAATTTTGGTATTAATTTAACCACCTCTACTGTGAGTTTAGTTATGTGAGTTGGCATGTCCAGATGCTGACTGCATAGGTTGTTGCAGATTCTGCAAAGCGTCAGGTTTGAAAGTCATGGAGAAGTAAATGCCGCCTTGTGGGACCCTCCGGCAGAAGGCTTGCTAATCCCTCCAGTCATACACTTGGACAGGATCCCTACAGGGCACCTTCTGTAGTATTCGAAGAGGAACCCCAGTTGATAAGTCAACAAATAATTATTGACCACACTAAACTTAGGTGTGGCTGTTAGTGAAAATGATAATTCCTATTTGTTGAATGTCTACAATATGCCACAAGTAGCTGTAGGTAATTTATGGAGGTACACAAAAAAAGTATGCAAAATTTTTCCCTTGAAACCTTATTTATAACAGTGTGCTATGGACTGAATATCTGTACTCCTCCAAACTTCAAATGTTGAAGGCCTAACCCCCGACATTTGGAAGTGGGGTCTTTGGGCGGTGATTAGGTCAGGAGAATGGGGCTCTCGTGAATGGGAGTAGTGCCCTTATAAGAAGAGGCAAGAGAGCTTGCTCTCTCTTTCTCTCTACTCTGTGCCACGTAAGGATACAATCAGAAGGTGGCTGTCTGCAAACCAAGGAGACACTGCCCGCTCTCACCAGACACTGAATTTGCTGACACTTTGATCTTGGATTCCTAACCTCCAGAACTGTGAGAAATAATAAATATTTGTCGTATAAGCCACGCACCCTACAGTAATTTGTTATAGCAGCCCAAGCTAAGACAGTGAAAAACTAGAATTAACCTAAATATTCAACATACAAAAATAAAGTACAATCCCAATTGGTAAAAACATATAAATGAAAAAACTGAAGAGCTACACATGAAAACATTAACAGCCAGGATCAGGTGCCCTTTTTTCTTTATCATTTGCTCTTTTCGTTTATTTATTTAAATTTTTTTCTGCAGCAAACATGTATTTTATAATTGAGAAGTTTTCATTCACTGTTCATTCACAAAAAGAAACTTTAATATTACTGTGTAAGTCTTCAGAATCTTTTTAGATTTTATTATTTCAAAGGAACGTAGGAGTTCTTATAAAGTTTACATTGAAATTTTAGATGAAATACAGTTAGACTGTCTTTTAGGCTTACTGAAGACTTAATTTGTCTTTCTGCTTGCTCAGAGTTGGTCTCTCATTCAAAACAAAACCAATAGAGCAGCATCAGCCCAATTTTGCTTCATTACCATAGCAACATAATAGTGACAAAAGCACACAGCTCCTTCCCTCCCTCTCACATATGTGCCCTGTTACTGTCTCTCTTCCACCTCTCATTCATTGCCATTTTCTTCCATCCAGTTTTCTTCATCTTTTTTCGTATCTTGGCTTCCTTCCTCACCCCCAAATTTATGTGCGGCAAAGAGTCTATGTGGCTGATCAAAATGCCCTAAATTCTAAATGCCAATTTGTTTGCTCTGTTTTTACTCTTCAGGGATCCTCCTGGTCAACCATGAGTAAGGAATAGTTATAGTTTCCCTGGGAAACTTGTCTAATTCATACTTCTGAACACTAGTAATTTCAATATTCAGACTTAATTCAAATGAGCCCTTAGGTAGAGGAGAGAATGCATATTGGGGGAGCTACTAGCAGTAACTGAGTTTAATTGGACTTTGTTCCACTCCCCTGCTCTCAATTCCCCACACAGAAATACACAATAAATTCACTATTGATTTTGGTAGTTGAGAAGAGATGGGACTATATAACAGGAGCCATCACAGACAAACATTTCAATTGCACTTAAAATATAATCAAGGACATGGACACTGTTATACTCTATGCATAGGGTGTACAGGTGACCTTGCCTACCAACTTTACTCTGGGCTCCCCTTTTCCTACACCCCTTCTTCCTTCCTATGAATTCTGATTTCTCTCAGGTGTCTGCCCTCTTCTGGGAAGCCATGTCCTTCAGGAGGGGCTAGCACCAGCTCCAAGCCTAGATGGTGAGTCTTGATTGATATAAGTTAATTATCATGGCACCATTCTTCTTTTCTTTTCTTTTTTTCTTTTTTATTTTTTTATTTATTTATTTTTGGCTGTGTTGGGTCTTCGTTTCTGTGCGAGGGCTTTCTCTAGTTGCGGCAAGCAGGGGCCACTTTTCAGCGCGGTGCGCGGGCCACTCACTATCGCGGCCTCTCTTGTTGCAGAGCACAGGCTCCAGATGCTCAGGCTCCGTAGTTGTGGCGCACGGGCCTAGTTGCTCCGCGGTATGTGGGATCTTCCCAGACCAGGGCTCGAACCCGTGTCCCCTGCATTGGCAGGCAGACTCTTAACCACTGTGCCACCAGGGAAGCCCCATGGCACCATTCTTTTGTCAGGTTTGGCCTAGGCATGGGCAAGCAATGCTCTTTTGGCCAATAAAACATAAGGTGAAATCTGGGACTTCCCTGGCAGTCCTGTAGTTAAGATTCCAAGTTTCCACTGCCGGGGGGGCGCAGGTTGGATCCCTGGTCAGGGAACTAAGATCCTGCATACGGCGCTGTGTGGTCAAAAGAAAAAAAAAGACATAAGGGGAAGTCTGCTGGTGGCTCTGAGAAAGGTTGCTGAAAGGTACAAGAACGTGGCAGTGAATGCTCCACTCAGTCCATAGGCAAAACGTTTTGTAGACACTAAGTACAATTATTTTTTAATGTAATTGTTTTTGAAGATATCTCTCTGAACAATTCTTAAACTGGGTATGCATAATATAGCAATGTGTATTCATATATCTGAACTACTTATACACTTCAGGCATAGTAAACTGAAAATTATCAAAGTTTAAAAAAATTTATCTTTGGCCTGACACAGTTTGCAAGGTGATAGCTTTTTGTCTAACATAAATGTAATGGAAAGACCAGAAGCTGTTCACAGATGAATAATAATAAAGGAGAATTTCAGGCACAAATAAAAATTGAAAAAGAATGGAATTGTTAAAAACCTTTACCAACGCATTCATGCTGACAGCACCATCATTAAGTGGTTGAAATACTTGTTGTCATCAAGAAATTGTGCATCAATGAGAAGCCAGGTAGGCACATAGAAAGAGCTTAGCTGCACTGCACTAAGAAGACAGTCTAGGGTCCTGTGGGGAGAGGCAGCGTGCTGGGCAGAAGGTCAGGGAGCCCGGGGGAGTCTGCTGTCAGGAGCGCCAGGTTGTCACCTAGAGAAACAGCATCTCCCTTATCACCCCACCGTGCTTTTCTGCCACACATCAAACACCAGATGGACAGCCAGCTGTCAGAAAACACTGTAACGTTGTCTGCTTGCCTCCTAAATGGGAGTATAGTGTGTGGAAGGTACCGTTTTAAAGTCTTGTACTTTCATGTGAGAAGTGCTCGTAAGGCAGCAGGAGCTCGGGGTAGGGGTGACGTGTTGCAAAAATGTCCAGAAACATCAAACGTTACGCTCTCTGCAGAAAGGTAGGCTCCAGCTTTAGCTGCTGATTCTTTGGCTCAAGCTGAGTCAAGCAGTACACAAAGAATAGACAAAAGCCGGCAAACGACTGGCAGTCACCGTGGGGTATGACAAACCAGTGTCGGCTAACTCTGGACATTGTTCCTTCTCCGTGGAAGAGTGGCTGCACCTGCGTCCAGCTGAAGCTTGGCCACGTCTCCTCCTCTGGACATCTGGAAAACTCTCCACAGCAAGAAGACGGGACCCTGGTCACTAAAGGTCCTTGTTTCTGGACAAGAAACATATTTGAATGTTTATTCACATGGAGATTTTATTCCCCAGGCTTCACCGATTTTAAGCTAAGCTTTTTTTTTTTTTTTTTTTTAATGAACTACAAAATGAGGCATGACACAACTGTTTAAAATAATTTCTTCTTCAATAAGCGAACCCAAGTGCAGTCTCCTTTTTCTGGAGGCATATGGAATCAGCCATGTGCCTCTAATATTAGCACTTATATCTCTCACATAACCCTTTGACAACCCAAACAAGTCACCCTTTCAATTACCCATTTACTGTTTACTGTAATGCTAATCCTCACAGACCACACTTTTGAGTGTCTTCTGCCAGCTGTCACGGTATATCAACTTTTTAAAAATATCATTGTTTTCTTCAATAAGAAAGAAAAAGCATTTTCTTTCATCTAGTATTACGGATGTCAAGTATAATAAGATATTTATGGATCTTAAGAGCTAGTCTGCCCATAGGATTCATTTCTCCAATGAACATTTCTTTTTTTCTTTTTATAAATTTATTTATTTACTTATTTTTGGCTGCGTTGGGTCTTCGTTGCTGTGCGCGGGCTTTCTCTAGTTGCGGGGAGCTGGGGCTACTCTTTGGTGTAGTGTGCAGGCTTCTCATTGCGGTGGCTTATCTTGTTGTGGAGCACGGGCTCTAGGCGCGTGGGCTTCAGTAGTTGTGGCTCGTGGGCTCTAGAGCACAGGCTCAGTAGTTGTGGCACACAGACTTATTTGCTCCGCAGCATGTGGGACCTTCCCGGACCAGGGATTGAACCCGTGTCCCCTGCATTGGCAGGTGGATTCTTAACCACTGTGCCACCAGGGAAGTCCTCAATGAACATTTCTTAAATGTGTATAAAACATCCTATTACATAAGAAGGAGTTACCCATTATGCTTTCCGTTTTATGGAAAAGGAAATAAAGGCCAGTTGCATGATTTCTGCAGATCCTTACCATCCTTTCTGCACTGGGGACATGAGAAATCCAAGGAATACCACCCATTAAATGATTTAGTTGCTATTATATTGTCATTTATCAGTGTAGAAACAGTATTGAGAAACCTGCACATTTCAAGCCTTTATAGAATGCAAAATTGTGGAAAGAAAAAACACTTCTTTCATCACTTCTTCTTTTGGATTTTCTCCTGTGTCAATTGTAGGATAAGAGCACTGACCATTGTTCACAGCTCCAATGTGATCCTGGGCATCTCTGAGACAGGCGCTCCCCGGGCGGGAGATGTCTAGGGGTGGGTGAAGCCCTCAGCATGCTGAAAAAGCAGACACATAGAAAACTGTCATGTTAGGCTTTCTTTCCTATTTGTAGTTGTATGGTTGGAAGATCCTCCTTTGGGTCAAGTATCTGTCCATTTCTACACAAGAACATGGCTGTTTTTATGTTCACAAAACACTTTCTTCAGAAGTTGACCTTCAAATATCCTTGAAGGTAGAAAGGCAAACAAATGTGCTATTGTTCGCTTAGATGACACAGGGCACCTCCCAATGTTTGGTCTAATCTGCTAATACCCTGTAGCAGGTGGAAACAGTCAAAAGAATTCCCACAGGAGCCATTTTCTCATTTGAACAAGATGGAAATGGCACTGGATTAAGTTCAAATATCATCTGTGACTATAACATGTAAAGACAGTAAAGAAGTTTATAGTACTGTGGCGACCACCCTTGCAACAATTACTATCTCTTAAAATCCACCCTTATAGCCTATTCCCACAACTTGGTAAGAAAATACAGTGTGAAAGGGCTAACAACATAGATATTTCATAGTAGATCTAGTAATCCACATATGTTTTAGCAAGTCATTCACAGAATCCAATTTAAAAAGATAAAACAAGACAAAATGACACTGTGATTGTTTTTTCGTGGTCAATCACACATTTCCTCAGCATGAACTATAACAGTCATCGTGAGACATGCAAGGGGCACCAATGGCAGTGGTGGAAGCAAAAGGCTCTGGCAGATACAAGTCAACATTTGCCACAAATAATTTCCATGGAAATTCACAGTTGGGTAATTTGTACACAAGACGACATCAAGAATAAAGTAGTAGATAATCTGGTTTCTGAGTACAACTAAACAACTGAACATATAGAGAATGCACAAACCTTGAACAAATATAGTACTGATGAGATTATAAATTCTTCTAACTTGTACAGTCATACCAGCCAATAGATTCGACACAGATGTTCTAAGATTTTATAAACCAATAAATCTGGAGAAGTAACTGATACCACTGTCCCCGTAAAAACATCACAAAAATAAATAAGATGTTAGTTTGGGCAGAGGAAAAGTTAAATGAAGAAGCGTAAAAATAAGACAAGTAATCATCTTGGTAGGTCTGGTTTCATGTAGACTGGTGACTCATTTTAATGACAATTCAGCGGATAGTATCTTTTTTTTAAAATTAATTAATTAATTTATTTATTTATTTTTGGCTGTGTTGGGTCTTCGTTTCTGTGCGAGGGCTTTCTGTAGTTGTGGCAAGCGGGGGCCACTCTTGATCACGGTGCGTGGGCCTCTCACTATCGTGGCCTCTCTTGTTGCGGAGCACAGGCTCCAGACGCTCAGGCTCAGTAATTGTGGCTCACGGGCCCAGTTGCTCCGCGGCATGTGGGATCTTCCCAGACCAGGGCTCGAACCCGTGTCCGCTGCATTAGCAGGCAGATTCTCAACCACTGCGCCACCAGGGAAGCCCCAGCAGATAGTATCTTAAGGATATTTCTATGCTAACGACGACTTATTAAGTACATACTGTCATATGTACTTTACAGCTGTTTCAACCAAGGAATAGTCGTAATAAAAACATGAAAGTATAGAATATAGTGTTTCTGATGTCTTAAAAGAAATCAGAGCAAATAGGTACAGCCTTTATCATATAGCAAACACAATTGATTTTAAACTTGACTCCTTACTGAATCTTTATTGTCTCTGCTCCATGTTATGTTCTGAGTGAAAGGTACAAATTAGGGAAATACAGGAAATAGCCTGAGTAGTATCGATACAATACATCTGGTGGCAAAACAATATGATCGGTGTTATAAAACAAAGAAGAATATGCCATAGTTACCAAGGAAGACTTTAAGTGGTCCTTTTCAATGGGAGAAGGAAAGAAAACATGAAAGAATTCTGATCCTGAGGATAAAGATTTTCCTGAAGCAGCATATTTCCCAGAGGATAAAACAAGGGAAAGCAGAGACAGTGAGACAGGAGTTAATCAAAGGAGCAACATTTGAAAAACAACTTAGGTTAAAAAAAACTGGTAGAAGAGTTTTTGGATATTTGGTTAGTTTTTCTTCAGTGGAAAGAAATTTTTAATTATGTGCAAATGCATAAGGTATAAAAAAATTCATTATTTAAAAATTGAGAATAAAATAATATAGCAAATGTGAAAACACTTTGATAAACAAAAAGAACTAGACAACTGCAAAGTGTTATTTTGCATTCTGTGACATTTTCCATGATATTTTGTATTCATGAAAATGCTCGTCTTGCTATTACTAATAATTGTCAGTAACAATGTGATGCTGTAGGTAATTGACAATAATGTTTGAACATATGTTTGTCATTGATGTTAAAGTCAATATAAATTTAATTGTTCTATTACAATTATTGAATAAGATTTTTTTCTTTGTATATGCTTAATTATGCACTTATTTTCAGTTTTCCCTCAGAAGGAGTATTAATTTCAATTAGTCATTTTTAAAAATTGCTTTTACTTGCTCCATAAGAATGAAACTCAATGACCATAATTTTGGTAATTTTTATAGTATTATAGGGATGTTATCTAGCCTAATTATATCCCTTCTTTATCTTAGGAAAGTGAATGTGGGGTAATTGTTCACTATAAATAATCTATGCCTATGAATGGTACTCTAGCTGAAGCAAAGGAGCTAGTTGGTGGAGGTGGTCATCTGGAAATTCAGAATTTAAAAAATTCAGTCAACCAATTAAATAAACCCCACATCTTAGGTTTACTTGATAGAGACACAGGTATTGTTCTGCTTTCAAAGTCAGCCTCAATATCATAATATATTTTTACCTCTATGGGACTCTATGATTTCTTCACCTTACCATTGTATCAAGAAATTAAAAGTATAAGAAGGATCTTATATATTAATATATCTTTTCTTACTTTGACTCCCAACTAAGCTCCCATCTTATAATTGTTTTTTAATTTATGAAAATGTTGAGACTGTACTACCAAAATACACAATTTCAACACATTTACACATGTTTTTACTTCCAGGTGAGAAATGAAACAGTATTGCTGAGAAAATTATTAGAAATTTGAACTATGTCTCAGTCGTGATTGCCTTAAAATCAATATCGTTTTATTTGAACAAACAGCAGCAAAATTCATTAAGGTAGTACCCTAGCAATTCAGGATGCATTATAGCTCAATTGTGAATTTGTTAGATCATTTGGACAAATTGTTTCAACAATTTTCACTTCTGCCTCGTGTAAGTATAATAAGCATAATCATCCTTGTTGGATGCTATGACTTTGAAGAACATGTTTTTAGAAAAACTTTCCAGATCCTTAAGTATCTAACACAAGAGAGGAAAGATATAATTTACAAAAGTAGTATTTGTCAAGGCAAGCTTTTATCTCATGTATTTGAAACCACGCCCTTATCCCTAGGGTAAGGGTAGCATTCACATACAACTTCAGAGGAACACGGTACTTTATGAAATAAAATCCAGAATAGGCTTTTAAAAATAATAAAGAGATTGGGGAATAAAGCAGATGAACTGATTTAATTGCCTGAATCCTGAGAACTCTTTTATTCATTCCACCTAGTGTCTAAAACATGCCAATGCCATGGATTCCTTTGTTGACCTTGTTTTGAATTTCCCAAGTGAAAAACATACCTGAGAAGCAAAATTCAATTTAGAACTAACTACTGCGAGAGCCGTGGACATGACTGGTCATGTTAAAACAACGGCCTGCTTCTGCCCATGTGTGCGGGCCGCCCTGCCGCCCCTCACTGCACCCAGTTGTCCCAGGGATGATGTTTCCATGGCTATCATCTACCACCTCTCTGCACCTGCAGCCTTATTAGACAAAAACTGCTGTTTCTGAGTAAAACAGTGCTTGCAAAGCCACATTATTATCTTTCGTGGCTTCAATTTCTAAGAATTTGATCCCTAGGTAAAAACAACCGTTTACCTGTCTTCATAGGTCTTTTTTTTTTCAGTTTTATTTCTAATGATTTTTTACATTATTGGATATGCCCCCCTCTCCTCCACAATGTACATCCTCTTTCCAATAGCTTTTGTCTAATTCTGCCATAAACCTCTGCTAACACGATCACCTGTTTGTAACTAGCCATTCCTTTTTTCTGAATGTTCTTTGAGACAGACAACCCCCCAAGAATACACACAGCTGGCTAAAAGTACACCATCAGGTGATCATACCGCAGGCAGAAACTGCTAAGAAATACCAGAGGTTAAAAGGAAATTCTGCTTTTCAGACCCAGTAAGGTAAGAACTGTCTTAGAATAGCACAGAATTAGCAGATGTTAAGCCTTGGGTCATTGCTAGAAGATGTATTCCAAATCATTGACCTTCGGGAGCTCATCAAATTTACCAGAATAACTTGGTCTTTCAGTTCTGACTGGTGTGTCCTGAAGAAAAGAAATTAACTACAGATTAGGTTTCGAACTAAAAGAGATTTGTAGATTCACAATGCTTGCCTGTGTCTAGTAGCTTTAAGAGGTAAGTTTCCTTTTGTTTCAAAGATATTATTCAGCAATTTTAAATACTTCTTTTATAAAAATCAGATCTTCTTTTCAAAAGTGCAACATGAAGTTTATTGATTATCAGAGTACTTTTTAAAAATTAAAATATTTCTCTTTTATATTTTAAGTATAAAAAACTAATGATTTTTAATTTGTGCCTTCAGCTATTCGTGTTGTGTTAATTTAAACTGTATAGACTTAAACTGTATAACCGCCATGCTCCTAACAGGCAATTTTATATCACAGAGAATGACATTTCTAGTTTGCAATAAGTAGATTCCCTTCTCAGGTCCAGAGTCACATACTGATTATAAAGATGTGTGAAAAGGATTTTTTAGTTGTGTTGGACTGTGTGCATTGACATTAATAATATTAGAAGGTGGGAAATAAATTTTCCTGATTTATGCAGTACCCTCTTAATATTTCTGGAGGATAAAACTAGTTATATGGGGGCTGGGGGATAATGAGACAGATTCCTGAAATTGCAATTATCAATCAAAATATCAATTATAAAATATCAGTTATGACAGTACCCCTGCAACCACTTCCAGAAAACAAACAATATCCCTGTCTTCAAGCCACCTCAGTGTCTTAAGAGGCCTCGCATGCTAGCTTTTCCACTCTCCATTTAAGGCGCCATGATGATGGGCACTTCCTCACTGAGTGTATAATTCACTGACACTCAGAACATCAAGTCAGGAAATTTGTTGACAAGTGACTCAGTGTCACAACGTTAGGAATACTGTAGCCTATAGGGGGTCTTTTTAACTTTCCAAACCCAAACATTCTCCAACATATTCATTTTTCATTGAAGATAGGTGGAGTTCCAGCATTCACATCCTTTAAACCTCTCGGCTCCATAAATCTCATAGTATTTAAGTGGCAAGCGACTCAACTCATATTGTACCACAATCTAGATAGTTCAAGGGCCTCTGCTAGTGTGGTTATTCTTTCCTCCTTCAAGTTTCCTGAAGAGGAAGGGGAGGAACTCATATTTACTGATGTGCTTGTGGGACTCTACTAGGTACTTGCAAATTCGTTCTGTTTTTGAGTACTTATTATATACGGTACACTATATGAAGCTCTAGGGATACAGTGGTGAACTAAATGAAATAAGCCAGACACCAAAGGCCACATATTGTATGATTCCATTTATATTCCATTTAGTTCTTACAACAGCCCTGTAAGGTAGATATTGTTAGTTCACATATTACAAATAAAATTGAACTATCTAAATATTTTAACTCATACAAATATTAAAAATTAAGTCATTTTACTGTGTGTTTAAAAGGAAATCTAGTAAGTATATCTTTTTCTATGTTGAAAGAAAAGGAAATCTGGATTTTTTTCCCCCTATTGAAATCTAACAGTTTCTTTTATTCTTAAATATTGATGATGTGTGGGTCTGGCTCTTGACAAGCTCACAAAATGAAATCATAACAATAAAAAGACAAGTAACCCAAGTAAAAAGTGGGCAAAGGATCTGGATAGACATCTCTCCAAAGAAGATATACAAAGGGCCAAGAAGCACATGAAAAAATGCTCAACATCATTAGTCATCAGGAATATGAAAATCAGAACCACAAAGAGATATTACTTTCCACCAACTAGGAGAGCTTTAATCAAAAAGACAGACAATTAACAAGTGTTGGCAAGAATGTGGAGAACTTGGAACCCCCGTACATTGCTAGTATGAATGTAAAATGGTGCAGCTGCTGTGGAAAACAGTTTAGCAGTTTCTCAAAAAGTTAAACATAAAATTACCATACCACTTCTAGGTATATTCTCAAAAGAACTGAAAACAGATACTCAAAAAAATGCTTGTACTTTATTCATAGCAGCGCTATTCACATAGCCAAGAGGTGGAAACCATCCAAATGTCCATCAGTTGATGAATAGATAAACAAAATATGGTATATCCATCCATACAATGAAATTTAGCTATAAAAAGTGATGCCGTGCTGATATTCCTACAACATGGATAAACCTTGAAAACATTAAGCTAAGTAAAATAAGCCAAATACCAAAGGCCATATATTATATGATTCCATTTATATGAAATGTCCAAAATAGGCAAATCTATAGAGACAGAAAGCAGATTAGTGGTTGCCAGGGGCTGGGGGAGAGGGAGAGCGACTGCCAATGGTATGGGATTTCTTTTGAGGGAGATGAAAATGTTTTAGAATTAGGTAGTGGTAATGGTTGCACAACTTTGAATATTAAAAAAACTTCTAAATAGTATATGTTAAAAGGGGAAATTTTATGGTATATGAATAATATGTTATTATTTTTTAAGAATTAAAGTGAGCTGGACCATTGTCTAATATAAATCTTAAGAATACAGTTCCTGTTCCTCTTTACCCCAGAGCATATCTAACACCACTGGCCTCAGTGTATTAAGTCTGACAGCACACGTAGCCTCACATTTCCTCAGCTTGTTTTAGAAATTATTTCAGTGAAGTTTTGAGTTCGGAGTTTTGAAGAAAGGCAGCAAAATGCAGGAATTTGACTGTGTATCAACCTTGTGGTTTGAGCTTTAGATTCCTTGGAAACAGCAACTCATGATTTACAACATCTCAGGTCTAGGTACTTTATATTTTGTACTCCAATTCCTACAGACATAAATGGGATAAGCTTTTTGAAAAAGGATTTCCTTTGGAGATGTGTAAAAATATTAAGGATAATTTTACTCAAGTCAGATGAGAAATGCCTTGCAATTTCAGTTTTAGTAAAAAAAAAAATTGTGTGTATGTATTTGTGTGTGTGTGCAATAGAGAGAATTCAAATATCTTCAGGTTCCATTGGGCTTACAGTGAGATTTAAGCAAAATATTAGATGAATGTCCCCAATTCTTAGCATATTTGGCATTTTACAGAATCCGGTCCTGTGTGAAAAGAATTTTAAAGGGGGTGATATTTTCACATTTCTTCATTAGTAGATATCAAGTAATCTTTGACTTCGGACTTCCCTGGCGGTCCAGTGGTTGAGATTACAAGTTCCCAATACAGGGGAAACTAAGATCCCGCATGCCGCCTGGTGCAGCCAAAAATAAATAAATAAATAAATAAATAAATAAATAAAATCTTTGATTTATAAAAGGTTTTCTGGTCCCTGGGACTGAGGAATTGGGTTGGAATGGGTTAATTAATTAGAAATTAAATAGGCTAGGAATTGATTGGTTAGGATCTGGTAAACTTACCAGTTCTTTAAACTAGCAGCACTTTTGTTTTTTGTTTGTTTTGCTTTGTTTTATTGTTAGATGTGGTTTATTTGTGACTTTTTCTATTTTTTTTTTTAACATCTTTATTGGAGTATAATTGCTTTACAATGATGTGTTAGTTTCTGCTTTAAAACAAAGTGAATCAGCTATACATATACACATATCCCCATATCTCCTCCCTCTTGTGTCTCCCTCCCACCCTCCCTATCCCACCCCTCTAGGTGGTCACAAAGCACCGAGTTGATCTCCCTGTGCTATGCAGCTGCTTCCCACTAGCTATCTATTTTACCTTTGGTAGTGTATATATGTCCATGCCACTCTCTCACTTTGTCCCAGCTTACCCTTGCCCCTCCCCGTGTCCTCAAGTCCATTCTCTACGTCTGCATCATTATTCCTGTCCAGCCCCTAGGTTCTTCATAACCATTTTTTTTCATTTTTAGATTCCATATATATGTGTTAGCATATGGTATTTGTTTTTCTCTTTCTGACTTACTTCACTCTGTATGACCGACTCTAGGTCCATCCACCTCACTACAAATAACTCAATTTCGTTTCCTTTTGTGGCTGAGTAATATTCCATTGTATATATGTGCCACATCTTCTTTATCCACTCATCTGTCGATGGACACTTAGGTTGCTCCCATGTCCTGGCTATTGTAAATAGAGCTGCAATGAACATTGTGGTACATGACTCTTTTTGAATTATGGCTTTCTCAGGGTATATGCCCAGTAGTGGGATTGCTGGGTTGTATGGTAGTTCTATTTGTAGTTTCTTAAGGAACCTCCATACTGTTCTCCATAGTGGCTGTATCAATTTACATTCCCACCAACAGTGCAAGAGGATTCCCTTTTCTCTACACCCTCTCCAGCATTTATTTTTTGTACATTTTTTGATGATGGCCATTCTGACTGATGTGAGGTGATACCTCATTGTAGTTTTGATTTGCATTTCTCTAATGATTAGTGATGTTGAGCATCCTTTCATGTATTGGTTGGCATCTATATATCTTCTTTGGAGAAATGTCTATTTAGGTCTTCTGCCCATTTTTGGATTGGGTTGTTTGTTTTTTGGGTATTGACCTGCATGAGCTGCTTGTAAATTTTGGAGATGAATCCTTTGTCAGTTGCTTCATTTGCAAATATTTTCTCCCATTCTGAGGGTTGTCCTTTTGTCTTCTTTATAGTTTCCTTTGCTGTGCAAAAGCTTTTAAGTTTCTTTAGGTCTCATTTGTTTATTTTTGTTTTTATTTCCATTTCTCTAGGAAGTGGGTCAAAAAGGATCTTGCTGTGATTTATGTCATAGAGTGTTCTGCCTATGTTTTCCTCTAAGAGTTTGATAGTGTCTGGCCTTACATTTAGGTCTCTAATCCATTTTAAGTTTATTTTTGTGTATGGTGTTAGGGAGTGTTCTAATTTCATTCTTTTACCTGTAGCTGTCCAGTTTTCCCTGCACTACTTATTGAAGAGGCTGTCTTTTCTCCACTGTATATTCTTGCCTCCTTTATCAAAGGTAAGGTGACCATATGTGTGTGCGTTTATCTCTGGGCTTTCTATCCTGTTCCATTGATCTATATTTCTGCTTTTGTGACAGTACCATACTGTCTTGATTACTGTAGCTTTGTAGTATAGTCTGAAGCCTGGGAGCCTGATTCCTCCAGCTCCGTTTTTCTTTCTCAAGATTGCTTTTGCTATTCACGGTCTTTTGTGTTTCCATATAAATTGTGAAATTTTTTGTTCTAGTTCTGTGAAAAATGCCATTGGTAGTTTGATAGAGATTGCATTGAATTTGTAGATTGCTTTGGGTAGTATAGTCATTTTCACAATGTTGACTTTTCCAATCCAAGAACATGGTATATTTCTCCATCTATTTGTATCATCTTTAATTTCTTTCATCAGTGTCTTAGAGTTTTCACATACAGGTCTTTTGTGTCCTTAGGTAGGTTTATTCCTAGGTATTTTATTCTTTTTGTTGCAATGGTAAATGGGAGTGTTTCCTTAATTTCTCTTTCAGATTTTTCATCATTAATGTATAGGAATGCATGAGATTTCTGTGCATTAATTTTGTATCCTGCTACTTTACGAAATTCATTGATTAGCTCTAGCAATTTTCTGGTAGCATCTTTAGGATTCTCTATGTATAGTATCATGTCATCTGCAAACAGTGACAGCTTTACTTCTTCTTTTCCAGTTCGGATTCCTTTTATTTCTTTTTCTTCTCTGATTGCTGTGGCTAAAACTTCCATAATTATGTTGAATAATAGTGGTAAGAGTGGACAACCTTGTCTTATTCCTGATTTTAGAGGAAATGGTTTCAGTTGTTCACCATTGAACGATGTTGGCTGTGGGTTTGTCATATATGGACTTTATTATGTTGAGGTAAGTTTCCTCTATGCCTACTTTCTGGAGGGTTTTTATTTCAGTGTTTGTGATTGGTCTCTTTATATTTTCTATTTCTTCCTGGTTCAGTCTCAGAAGGTTGTGCTTTTCCAAGAATTTGTCCATTTCTTCCAGGTTGTCCAATTTATTGACATATAGTTGCTTGTAGGAATCTCTCATGATCCTTTGTGTTTCTGCAGTGTCAGTTGTTACTTCTTTTTCATTTCTAATTCTATTGATTTGTGTTTTCTCCCTTTTTTTCTTGATGAGTCTGACTAATGGCTTATCAATTTTGTTTATCTTCTCAAAGAACCAGATTGTAGTTTTACTGAACTTTGCTATTGTTTCCTTCATTTCTATTGTTTCTTTTTCATTTACTTCTGATCTGATCTTTATGATTTCTTTCCTTCAGCTGACTTTGGGATTTTTTTTGTTCTTCTTTCTCTAATTGCTTTAGGTGTAAGGTTAGGTTGTTTATTTGAGATGTTTCTTGTTTCTTGAGATAGGATTGTATTGCTATACACTTCCCTCTTAGAACTGCTTTTACTGCATCCCATAGGTTTCGGGTCATCATGTTTTCATTGTCATATGTTTCTAGGTATTTTTTAATTTCCTCTTTGATTTCTTCAGTGATCTCTTGGTTATTTAGTAGTGTATTGTTTAGCCTCCCTGTGTTTGTATTTTTTACAGATTTTTTCCTGTAATTGATATCTAGACTCATAGCATTGTGATCAGAAAGGATACTTGATACAATTTCAATTTTCTTAAATTTACCAAGGCTTGACTTGTGACCCAAAATATGATTTATCCTGGAGAATATTCCATGAGCACTTGAGAAGAAAGTGCATTCTGTTGTTTTTGGATGGAATGTCCTATAAATATCAATTAAGTCCATCTTGTTTAATATATCATTTAAAGCTTGTGTTTCCTTATTTATTTTCATTTTGGATGATCTGTCCATTGGTGAAAGTGGGGTGTTAAAGTCCCCTACTATGATTGTGTTGCGGTCGATTTCCCCTTTTATGGCTGTTAGCATTTGCCTTATGTATTGAGGTGCTCCCATGTTGGGTGCATAAATATTTACAATTGTTATATCTTCTTCTTGGATTGATCCCTTGATCATTATGTAGTGTCCTTCTTTGTCTCTTGTAATAGTCTTTATTTTAAAGTCTATTTTGTCTGATATGAGAATTGCTACTCCAGCTTTCTTTTGATTTCCATTTGCATGGAATATCTTTTTCCATTTCCTCACTTTCAGTCTGTATGTGTCCGTAGGTCTGAAGTGGTTCTCTTGTAGACAGCATATATATGGGTCTTGTTTGTGTATCCATTCAGCCAGTCTATGTCTTTTGGTTGGAGCATTTAATCCATTTACACTTAAGGTAGTTATCGATATGTATGTTCCTATTACCATTTCCTTAATTGTTTTGGTTTTGTTATTGTAGGTCTTTTGCTTCTCTTGTGTTTCCTGCCTAGAGAAGTTCCTTTAGCATTTGTTGTAAAGCTGGTTTGGTGGTGCTGAATTCTCTTAGCTTTTGCTTGCCTGTAAAGCTTTTAATTCCTCTGTCAAATCTGAATGAGATCCTTGCTGGTTAGAGTAATCTTGGTTGTAGGTTTTTCCTGTTCATCACTTTAGATATGTCCTGCCACTCCCTTCTGGCTTGCAGAGTTTCTGCTGAAAGATCAGCTGTTAACCTTATCGGGATTCCCTTGCATGTCATTTGTTGTTTTTCCCTTGCTGCTTTTAATATTTTTTCTTTGTATTTAATTTTTGATAGCTTGCTTAATACGTGTCCTGACGTGTTTCTCCTTGGATTTATCCTGTATTGGACTCTCTGTGCTCCCTGGTCTTGATTGACTATTTCCTTTCCCATATTAGGGAAGTTTTCAACTATAATCTCTTCAAATATTTTCTGAGTCCCTTTTTTTTTCTCTTCTTCTTCTGGGACCCCTATAATTCGAATGTTGGTGCTTTTAATGTTGTCCCAGAGGTCTCTGATACTGTCCTCAACTTTTTTCATTCCTCTTTCTTTATTCTGCTCTGCAGTAGTTATTTCCACTATTTTATCTTCCAGGTCACTTATTCGTTCTTCTGCCTCAGTTATTCTGCCATTGATTCCTTCTAGAGAATTTTTAATTTCATTTATTGTGTTGTTCATCATTGTTTGTTTGCTCTTTAGTTCTTCTAAGCCCTTGTTAAACGTTTCTTGTGTTTTCTTCATTCTATTTCCAAGATTTTGGATCATCTTTACTATCATTACTCTGAATTCTTTTTCAGGTAGACTGCCTAGTTCTTCTTCATTTGTTTGGTCTGGTGGGTTTTTGCCTTGCTCCTTAATCTGCTGTGTGTTTCTCTGTCTTCTTATTTTGCTTAACTTACTGTGTTTGGGGTCTCCTTTTCGCAGGCTGCAGGTTCCTAGTTCCTGTTGTTTTTGGTGTCTGCCCCCAGTGGCTAAGGTTTGTCAGTGGCTTATGTAGGCTTCCTGGTGGAGGGGACTGGTGCCTGTGTTCTGTTGGATGAGGGTGGATCTTGTCTTTCTGGTGGGCAGGCCCACGTCCGGTGGTGTGTTTGGGCATGTCTGTGACCTTATTATGATTTTAGGCAGACTCTGTGCTAACGGGTGGGGTTGTGTTTCTGTCTTGGTAGTTGTTTGGCATGGGGTGTCCAGCACTGTAGCTTGCTGGTCATTGAGTGGAGCTGGGTCTTAACACTGTGATGGAGATCTCTGGGAGAGCTTTTGCTGTGTGATATTACATGGGGCTGGGAGTTCTCTTGTGGACCAACGTCCTGAACTTTGCTCTCCCACCTCAGAGTCACAGGCCTGACACCCAGGCGGAGCACCAAGACCCTGTGAGTCGCACAGCTCAGAAGAAAAGGGAGAAAATAAATAAATAAAATAAAATAAAATAAAGTTATTAAAATAAAAAATTATTAAAATTTTAAAAATTATAAAGTAATTTAAAAAAAGAAAAAGAAAGAAGAAAGAAGAGAGCAACCAAAGCAAGAAACAAATCCACCAATGGTAACAAGCGCTAAAAACCATACAAAACAAACAAACAAAAAAACGGACAGACAGAACCCTAGGACAAATGGTAAAAGCAAAGCTATACAGACAAAATCACACAAAGAAGCATACATATAGACACTCACAAAAAGAGAAAAAGAAAAAATATTTATATCTATATATTAAAAAAATAAAGGAAGACAGCAACCAAATCAATAAACAAATCTACCAATGATAATAAACTCTAAATACTAAACTAAGATAAACATAAAACCAGAAACAGATTAAATGCAGAAAGCAAACCCGAAGTCTGCAGTTGCTCCCAAAGTCCACCGCCTCACTTTTGGGATGATTCTTTGTCTATTCAGGTATTCCACACATTCAGGGTACATCAAGTTGATTGTGGAGATTTAATCCACTGCTCCTGAGGCTGCTGGGACAGACTTCCCTTTCTCTTCTTTGTTCGCCCAGCTCCTGGGGTTCAGCTTTGGATTTGGCCCTGCCTCTGGGTGTAGGTCCCCTGAGGGCATCTGTTCTTCACTCAGACAGGGTGGGGTTAAAGTAGCAGCTGATTCGGGGGCTCTGGCTCGCTCAGGCCGGGGGGAGGTAGGGGTACGGATGCGGGGCGAACCTGCAGTGGCAGAGGCCAGCGTGACGTTGCACCAGCCTGAGGTGCGCCGTGTGTTCTCCTGGGGAGGTTGTCCCTGGATCACGGGACACTGGCAGTGGCGGGCTGCACAGGCTCCTGGGAGCAGAGGTGTGGAGAGTGACCTTGCCTGCACACAGGCTTCTTGGTGGCTGCAGTAGCAGCCTTAGCGTTTCATGCCCGTCTCTGGGGTCCGCGCTGATAGCCTTGGCTCGCTCCCATCTCTGGAGCTCGTTTAGGCGGTGCTCTGAATCCCCTCTCCTCGCGCACCACAAAACAATGGTCTCTTGCCTCTTAGGCAGTTCCAGACTTTTTCCCGGACTCCCTCCTGGCTAACTGTGGCACACTCGCCCCCTTCAGGCTGCATTCACGCAGCCAACCCCAGTCCTCTCCCTGGGATCTGACCTCCGAAGCCGGAGCCTCAGCTCCCAGCCCCCGCCGCCCCGGTGGGTGAGCAGACAAGCCTCTCAGGCTGGTGAGTGCTGGTCGGCACCCATCCTCTGTGGAGGAATCTCTCCACTTTGCCCTCTGCACCCCTATTGCTGCGCTCTCTTCTGTGACGCACTTCCAGCTTTCTGCTCTGGCTTGGACCAGTTGAAGTGAACTTCAGAAATTTTATGGGCAACTTTTGTCTTTTATTAATCTAGCCCAACCTAAAACAGGCCATGTAGGAATCAGACTTGTAAGAAGAGACTTGTAAGAATCTCCTATTAAGAAATTTGAAGCCAAGTATAGGTCTTCCAGGAGATATGTATGCTTTGGAAAATAAACTATCAAAATAATTATTTGTCATTCTGAACTCAAAGCGAGATGCTCCATTCTTAGCTTCCCATACACCCAAAACAAAAGGTAAGAAAGAAAAAGAATGCTTGAATTATTATTGAATTATAGTCTTTTCTTTGTAAACTTGTGGTCCTCTTGAAGCTCAATGGCTATACACTAAGAAAAATGTTCAATACAGAAAGAACCCCAGACTCAGCAGTCAGCTGTATAACTGCTGGTCCCTTCCCACCTATACTTTAAAAAAAAAAAAAAAATTATTTTAGTGCATCTAGTCACAATTTTCAAAGATATTTCCATTGGCTATGAACTTGGGTAAATAAGATTCACATTTTTAGGAATCTTTAAAAGGACAATATTTATCACTAGTTAGGTTCAATGCAACATTGATTGTTAACATTTTTGGATATTTATTCAACTGAGAATATAAAATATACAAGAGTTGAATTTGGAATAGTATGACTTTAATAGGATGTGTGATAGACTTTAAAATAAGGTAATATGGAGTAATTTAGTAGATCTATATATGAACGAAGAAAGTTTAGGATGCTGAATTCTAAAGCTATAGAGCCTCCTGGAGATAAAAGTATAAGAACAGGGCCAGTTTGAGTATAGTTATGCTCAGCTGCAAAAGAATGAAATAGATCTATGATTCTCTTACTCCAAGACACTGTGATAATACAGGAAATAGATTATAAGAATTCTTAATACTCAAGGAAAAATGAACCATTCAAAGGGAGTAGGACAATTTTGGGCAATTGATAATCCTCCTATATTTTTCAAAGCCACTGGGGAGACCGAATAGAATAGTGATGCAAATGCCTACTCCAAACACAATGCCTTAATGTGTTGGGGGTTTGCTTTTTGTTTTGCCAGGTTTCAAACTTATTCATGTCCTGAATCCTTAACCCTAGGGAAAAGCTGAGAATATCCTGGTAGCTCTGGGGATGATAATCATCATGATACTCATGGTCTGAGTTAGCAAATCCAAGACGCATGTGTGGTAACACCCTCCCTCGTGACCAGCATCTCTACCTGATCATGACCCTATGTCCCACATTTGTCCTCAGAACCCTTTTCAGCACGGTACTATAGGCAGCCACTAATTTTCAATTGGATCTGCCTCAAGAGAGCAAACTCATTCACCATAGTACAGTCATCAAGTGTGCCCAGTGGGAGCTGGGGTGGGGCTGGTGACACATTAAGAAGGGGGCCATCAGGGGCAAAGGAAGGAGGAGCCCTAGAGGGCTAAAGAATGGTAAATTTAATAAGAACAAAAAGTTTACCAAATCTAATTGCTTTCTCTCATTCACAGATAGACACATTGATGCCATATGTGGCTTCTGCAAGATTATAAATGAGGTTATAAAAAAAGCACTCTGGACTTGAAGTCAGAGCGGGGTTATTATTCCTGCTTTATCTCAACTAACCACTCTGCTTTGAGTTTTTAGATGTATTTATTATATATTTAAATCTGTGTGTATTCCTGCTAACAAAAGCACTTTATTCTTATTTTGAACATTCCACTGTTAATAAAATACATAATGAAGAAAATAAGTAAAGATCCATCATAATACCTCTGCTAGGGAAATAACCACTGTTAGTGATTTTGTGTCCATTCCTCCATAGTTTTCATGCCTATTTAGTTCATCTTTTTAACAACTGTATAGTATTCTATGTCTGAATGCATCATATTATATTTAACCAGCCCCCTTACTGATGGACTTTGAGTTGGAGACACTGTTATTCCACTGTAAACAGTGCTTGCAGTGTCCTAGTACATATGTTTCTGTGTACTTATGCAAATATTTCTGCAAGGAAAACCCCTAGAAGTAAAATTGCAAGAATAGAGAGTATGAACATTTAAAATTTTAATAAAAATTGTTAAATTGATCTCCAAATATGTTGTAGCAATTTATACTCTTACCAACAGTGTATTAGACTGCCTGTTTCTCACTTGTTTTTTAAGGAACACAAAAATGATGAGAGAAAATTATTTAAAACTAGACACATATAGTCTTAAGCCATAGTACTTAATAGAAAAAAAATGTGTGTCCAAAGGGAGCAATATCACAGCTGTCAGTTGTCAGGGCAAGCAGATATCACAAATGTGCCTTATTGGACATTTATTTGATTTCTGAGATTCCTCACCATTATCAGAATGGAAAAATAGGACAGTACTTATCTAGTTTCACATTAAAGGAGTGAGATAAAAGGAAAAAGTGAAAACATTTTTAGTGGAGTTTTTTGGGTTCATCTTCAGTTCCAATATTTTGTCTCAAGAGCAAGATAGCACATTATTGAGAATAATGTAATATAAAAAATTAGGTTCCTAAAAGTGACATCCTATTTTCTTCATCAAATACCTGTGTTTAGAAAAACCCAAAATAAATCTGGGTGGAAAAAAAATACATGCTTTTTAAAAATCACCTCTTGTTTAGTTTAAACACTTAACAACACTGCTTACCTTTATATGATATTTGTATTACTTAATGCAAAAGGAACTGTGAGGGAGTGTAGGTTAATGGATAATACATTAATTAATACATTAATTAATAATGAATACTAGTAACTACTAGCATCTTTGAGTACTAACCAGGCACTATGTTAAGTGCTTTACAAGCATTATCTCATTTAATCCTTATTATAACCCTATGAGTTAAGTACTGTTATTATCCCCCAGATCCAATTCATAATTCTTTTTCCCCGATAAAACACTTTAAGCATAGTCACAAATATAGATGCTTTAGATCGTGATTTGTAATGTTGGAAAGTGCCTTAAATCTCATCTTCCTCCTATGGCTCGCTTTACCCTCGGAAGGGGATACTGATTGATTATACCTTTAGTTTTCCTACCTTGGGTATTGTGAGGATTAAACATTAGCACACAAATAGGACATGTAATCTGTTCTGGATTTACTTGACAATGAAAGGGATAATTTCAAGCATAGTGATGGATCATCTCAGCTGGGGTGAGCTGAGGAGGCTGGAGCCATGGCCGTACAGTAGCCCTGCTTCACTTCTTTGTTAATGCCCAGGTGGGCAAAACATGGCTCTGCTCTTTTAAAGTTTTCTCAGCACAGAAGAAGGTCTCAACAAGCTCTAAACAAGCAACAAGAACAGATCCTTGGCACTCATGTATAAGCCATGAGGACAATTTACCTCACTGATGAATTATTGTTGGACAATTGAGGGTTGCATTATAATATAAGAGCAAAAAAGAAGAAAGCCCCAATGTACAGTAAAACCAAAACTACATTTGGCAGGGAAGGGATCCAAATAGAAAAAGAAGCTTGCAAATCTTAGTAGGTACATGCTGGGCAGAGTATGGGCAATAACTTTTGACGTTTGTAGAAGAAAAATGGCATCACTGAGACAAAGAAAAAGAAGAGAGATATTGATTGAATGTACAAAGGGGGATTAACATTCATTCCACTTCAGTACAAAATTATACTGTGTTTGTACTGAAATATTAATTCTGAACAATACTTTATCTGAACCCTAGTCTATTTGCAACAAAGGTGGTGTCCTTGAGGCATATTGAAGAAGTCTCAGAAAATGAGCAGTTAGAAGGAAGATGATAATGAAGAAGCCTTGATGCCATTTGATCAAAAGTAATGAAAGAGATGGAGAGGTGGTGAGTCATCTATGCAACAAATCCTAAAGGAAAGAACATCAGGTATTACTGGCATAATCTTTGGTATTTAATGCATTCTCAAATTAGACTTCATCTACATCTGCCCTTCTTCCTTCATTTGAACATAAGTAGTTAATTAAACTCAGTTTCTGAATAAAATGTTAGGAGTGTCCAGTCATGCTTTTATCTGAGAAGATTCCCCAAGAAAGGAATATCTTAAAATGAATTTCTGGGCTTTAGGTTTCAAGCCATCCTCCCTTTCTGGGCCCTTAATTGCTTTCTGTCAAACTGGGAAGTTAATCTGGAATGTTTTCAGTGTGTTCAAGTTCTTGCAAGCTTTATACCTGAAGCAGATTCACAGTTGTACAGAGAACAACCTTTGAGGTTACCATGTTTTGCTAGTATCTCAAATGTTTTGCTTTGATCTGTAGGCACCATTTTTCCTAGGAAAATTTCTTGTGATTGTTACATTTCCTGTCACCAAGTATTTTTATTCTATAATGTCCATATTTCTTATGAACCAAGGGTGACAAATATGGGCAAATATTTTGCCAGTTGTGTTGCCTTTGGTAATATAAATGTAAGAGGAACAATATCACTGAAGCTATGTGATTTAAGTTCTCATTATAATGGATTTTGATTAAATAGTAATTTTATACTTCCCTTTTATTCTTACCTTCTGCTATTTGAATAAGAAAGGTGGAGTCATTTGCAAACATTGTGTAAAATGAGAAAGAGGCAGAAAAAAAATCAATTTCTTCATAATTTTTATTCTTTTATTTGTTACAGGACTGGATTTTGGGAAGTTTTTTATTAAAATATTTAATAACTAATATATGTTTAAAATTTAATGAAATAGCTAATAATATTGCATATGAAACTATACTTACAAAATGTGATGGGGAAAGAGAAGAAAAGTCAAAGGGAAAAAAGAAAAAGAGAAAAAAAAAGAAAATTTAACAAGGAAGATGAAAGTAAAAGTGAAAAGGACCAAAATCAAGGAAGAACATGAAAGAAAAAGAAAAGAGGGAAGTAGATAAAAGAAATAGAGGGAGGCAAAAAGGAAAAAGAGGGTAAACATGAAGAGATTATTCTCTGCAAATCTTCCTATAGTTGTTGCTATTACTTTAAACTATCTATACTTCACTAAATAAATGTCTTTATTTCCTGAGTACACACAATACTAAAAAAGAGTGGTTCTGAATGCTTTTCTTTCCTGTTATTGTATTTTAAGGGAAAGAGGCTTTTTAAAGTGATCTTTATTTCTCCATGTTCTTGAATACAAGAATAATGCAGTGTGATGATTATTTCTGGTTTAAAAAAAGTACTGCTTGGGTAGATTTTCCTACACTGATATTTGCTGTTAAGGTGTTCATATATTTGTTTATTCTAAAAGACAATTGAATAGCTTAGGGGATACTTCAGCTACCACCACTGAAAGGTGCTAAAAGTGTTGAATAAGTGAATAGACTGTCTACAAAAGCCTTTCTGTATTAAAGTCAAATTACTCTGAAAAACAGGTATCTAACTCTTCCAGAGGGCAATGAATACATTTGAGGTTAGAAGTTATAACACTGTGTTAAGAGAACGTGTAATAATCGAGTCACTAATCTTGATACAAACATTTTTAGCGTAGTTTTTGTGTTTTGAATTCAGCTTTACTACCAGGATCACCTGGTAATAGCAATTATAAATGCTATGCTATCAGTTAGAACTCAGCCTAATGCATTTGCTTCGTCTATCTGGGCAATAGCTTTTTGGTCTACTGCACACCTTGAGCATACACATCAGCTACATTGTGTACAGATAGATGCACAGTGTCTGACACAGAATGTAGAATATCTTTAAAACAAGTATTAGCACTGGGATTTGGATCTGAATTTAAGTTTCCTTTTCAAGGTTTCCTCCTTGTAAGATGGTGGCCTTCTGAATACTGGCCAGCTACTTGCAACGCTGGGCTCTCAGGCTAACCTGTGTCAGGCTTATAAAGTTTTGTTCTTCTTGTTTGCTACCTGTGTGTTGGCACATTGTGTTATGTTGGAACAACAGAAGTAGCTAGTGATCAAGCCAACTGGCTACATGACTTTGAAAGTCAATTGCTGACAAAGGTGAAGCCATGTATAGCCTTCTCTGTAGAGAAGAGCCAAGAAGATTCTAAATGTATTTGAGGATCTCAAGAGAAACAACTGCAGATAGGAGCCCTACTTAGTCTTAGAAAATGGCTGATACTTTATACATACTCAGCGCCTTTTCTCCATGGAGCAGAAAACAGGACATTTTGAAATGCGCAACGGCCCTGCTTCTGAATACAAGGGCACGTTTCATCTATTTCTGGTGACTTTTATTTTCTTTTGTTGTTGGATCCCCTACATAATTGCAAGCAGATCGCAGCAAGCACAATGGTAAACAGTGGGTGGACGCTTCCTCCTCAGATGCAGACAATATCTGCCTGGCTGGCACAGCTTAATTCAGCCATTAACCCACTTTTATATGCTCTTTTGAGCTAACGGTGCAGAAAAACTCTTCAGAACTTAAAGGAGAAGACGTTTTTCAAATTTCATTTTCTAGTCCAAGATGTTGATGAGTCAGTCTGAAAATACTAAGAAAAAAGCAGAAAGAAAAGCCTTCTAGAGAGTCATAAACAACCCTGGGGCCTCTTTCAGAGTAAGCAACATGTGTAATCTTTGTCAAAGTGAAATACTGTCACTCTTAAAGCAACCCAGTCAGATGAAGAAATACATAAGTATATTTCAAGCAGTTTTTCTGATGGTGCTAGGGGATCCCTCTGGATTGCGGGAATTTTCAAACCACAAGCAAGCAGCCCTTCTGTAGGGTCTGAGGGGGAGTGCAGATGCCCCAACCTACTGTCTTTACAGGTTCATTGTTTGCTGTCTGCCCTCTCTGGGGCAGTTGCAATCATTTCCTCTCCCGTCTTCCTGCCTTCACTAGTTCCCCCATCCCATTCATTCTTTGCACAGCTACAGCACAGTCTCCTTAAGGCACCCGTGATTGAACTGGGCACTCTCTGATTGAAAGCTTCAGTGGTTGTCCATTCCTTGGAGAACGAATGCACACAACACCCTCTCCCACTGTTTTCTTACTTGCAACATACTCTCAAAAAACTGGACAAAGTACTTGATGTTTTCTGGACATGCCCTGCATTTCCTACTGACAAGTCTTTACCCATTTTATTCTCTTCTCCTAGGATACCCACTCTCTACCAACAGCCCCCTATTCTCCCCTGTTGAGGAGAATACCTGTGAATGTGACTTCATTTGGAAATAGGGTCTTTGCAGATGATCAAGTTAAATTAAGATGAGGTCATTAGGGTAGGTCCTAATCCAAAATGACTGCTGTCCTTATAAAAAGGAAATATGGACACAGACACAGATAGGTACAGGGGGAAGACAATGTGAAGATGGCAAGGTGACAACAGAGGCAGAGATTGGATTGTTGCAGCCATGAGCCAAGGGATGCCAAGGATTGCTGGCCACCACCAGAAGCTAGGAAGAGGCAAGGAAGGATTCTACCCCAGGTTTCAGAGGCAACATGGGCCTGCCAAGACATTAATTTCGGGTATCTAGCCTCCAGAACGGTGAGACAATACACTTCTGCTGTTTTATTTTTTAATTTTTTGGCCATGCGGCTTTTGCAGGATCTTAGTGCCCTGACCAGGGATTGAACCCACGCCCTTGACAGTGAAAGCACAGAGCCCTAACCACTGGACCGCCAGGGAAGTCCCAAATTATTGCTGTTTTAAAGCACCCAATTTGTGGTACTTTATTACAGCAGCTGTAGGAAACCAATACATTTGTCCTTCAAAGCACAGTTCATATGACACCTACTCCATTAAACCTTCCTTGACTTCAATCTGTCAAAGTAATTTCTTGTGCTCTCCTACAGTCTCATAATATTATTTTTACAGCATGTCTTTTTGTCTACATTTTCTGTATTAAATTGTGAGTTCCCCGAGATAACCCTTTATCCATTTATCCACTTAACCTTTTTGTCTCCCCCAGGGTCTACACCTCTGCATTTAGAAAGTTTCCCTTAGATGTTTATTGAACTAAGTGGAATGGAATCTATGTTTTTAAAGATACAAATGACAAACAACTTATAAGAAACTAATTTTAGATAATGTTTTATTATCATCTGTTAACTCATTAACTATTTCTAGAAGAAAAAGCTTAGAAAAAATACAATGGAAAAATGAGGAATGGACAGCAACAGGCAATTCTCAGAATAAAATATAAAAAATTTGGAAAGATATCACATTACTCATAATTAAAGCAATACCAATTAAAACAAGTTATCATTTCCCACCAATCAGATAAATAAAAGATCCAAGTTTGATAATACATCATGTTGGCATGGATTTAACAAAACTAGCATTCTCATACATGATTAGTGAGGATGTAAATTAGTACAACTTTTTTGAGAGTAATTTGAACAAATTATGGTTCATCCATAAAATAGAATATTATGCAGTCCAGAATAAGAATGGAGTAGAACTACATGGGCTAATAGGAAATGATCTCTAAGACATATTATCATGAGAAAGTAAATAAAAATATACCATGCTATATATAGGATGCTTCTATTTCTCTGTAAGAATGTATAAATACATACATATGCTTATATATCATCTGATGATTTTTGTAATGGTATATAAGAAACCACTAATTGTATTTGTCTTTGGGAAAAAGACTGGAAGTCTCAGATAAGAGGAAGATTACTTTTTACTCTGTACTCTTTTTGTACTATTGTAAATTTTACTAGAAGCATGTATAATTATTTTCAATTTTAAACATTTTCTTAGAAAGACTCTAGTATTAAATATGTACATAAAATACTATTTGGTGATATCAGACTCATTTTGCATATTATAGTAAATAAATGATTCATCTAACATGATTTAATTAACTTTAATTATATACCTGTTAAAATTTGTAATTTGAAAATTCACTTAATTACCTGTTTTAGAATAAGACATTAAAAATGTGTCACAATTTTATTACGAAAGCAAAACATGATTATGAAAGAAAAATAGAAAATAAAGACAAAAATAAACATTATTATTTCTACCAACCAGAGATTATCAGGTAACAATTCAATGAGTATCTTTCCAGAATTTATTCTATGCTAAAATATGTATACACAGAAGGGACTTATACGTAATTATAATTTTTCACTGATAATATATCATTAACATAATTTCTATGTTTATAAATAGAATTAGACTTCTAGAGCTGAAGAAACCTTAAAACTAATTTAGAACAGTATAAACAAAAATGACACCTACATACAGCACTGCACACATTTCACCCTCCTTCTTTGCATGCCCATGACAGATTGTTGAGTCATCATGGCATGTTCTTATAGAGTTGAGACAGCCTCAAAGTCATCCTCACAAAGTGCTACACAAAACCACAACCAAAAGATTAAAGATTAAAGTTGTGCAAGGTGGATCTGTTTATTTTTGACTAATCTAAACCAATAAAGAGGAGTCAAGTGATTTCTTGACCAAAGCTACATAATTAGCAGTAGATCCAAGGTTAGGAACTTGCTAAAATATTATATTATTGTAAGTTTTTAAATATTATTTTATGGAATACACTTCAAAATATTAAGTTTGAAACACTGAAATTAGAAGGTTAAATGAAGTTTGGGGCAAAAGTATGAAATAATTAGGTACAGCTAAATTTCTATTTATTCCTTGTGTTTAACCTGAATTGACACACGTGGCAATTTTGCCTCTGCTGTAGCACACTGTCCTAGGAATACAATTGTTCCTCTACTCAATATTTTGAAAGACTGCTATCGATAATTCTAAAAGGTCCTTCAAAACTCTTGTTTATGAAAATCATCTAGGGTCCTGAGATCCCTTGAAGCCCATGGTGTGCATTTTAGAATGTGATGCGTAGGAATGTCACCTCTACCCTGAATTTGGGACCCTGGGAGAAGAAAACTATCTGTGCATGATTTATACTTTGGATTCCCGAATTTTTAAGGCACATAGTTGTCTGTGGCCTTAACCAAGTGGTGTGTAGTAGTGTCTTAGGCCAGGTTCACATATTGTATCAACAGTGTATTATAGCCTATAATGCACATCCTGGGACCATATTCCACCAATTAACGATGACAAATACTCCCCAGTTGAATTCAAGCATTTATTGAGCACTTATTTTGTGCCAAGCACTGTGTTAGGTTCTGAGACTACAAAGATTAGGCAGACATGGTTCCTGGCCTGAAACACCTTGCAGCAAAACAGGAGAGACAGACGTAAACAAGATCGTTTTTTCTACTTTGGATGTTTTCCATGGTTTGTAATTACCTCATGGATGAAAAAAAGAAGAGGCAATATTTACAAATCAAATCTAAGTAATAATCTATTTTTCCTTAATATTTTAAGAAATAAATGAGCAAATGGGACCTAATTAAACTTAAAATTAAATGTTAATTAAAATTAAACAAACTAAACAGCAAAGGAAACCATTAACAAAACGAAAACGAAAAGACAACCTACTGAATGGGAGAAAATATTTGCAAATGATATGACTGATAAGGGGTTCATAATCAACAGCTCATACAACTCAACATCAAAAAAACAAACAACCCGATTAAAACATGGGCAGAAGAACTGAATAGACATTTTTCCAAAGAGGATATGCAGATGGCCAACAGGCATGTGAAAAGATGTTCAACATTGCTAATCATCAGGGAAATGCAAATCAAAATCACAATGAGATATCATCTCACACCTGTCAGAACTGCTGTCATCAAAAAGAACACAAATAACAAATGTTGACCAGGATGTGGAGAAAAGGGAACCCTTGTTCACTGTTGGTGAGTATGTAAATTGGTACAGCCACTGTGGAGAACAGTATGGAAGCTTCTCAAAAAACTAAAAATAGAACTACCATATGACCCGGCAGTTCCACTCCTGGGTATATATCCAAAAAACCAAAAACACTAATTCCTACAGATACATGCACCCCAATGTTCATACCTGCATTATTTACAATTGCCAAGATATGAAAACAATCTAAATGTCCATCAACAGATGAATGGATAAAGAAGATGTGGCATATATACAGAATGGAATACTACTCAGCCATAAAAAAGAATAAAATTTTGCTATTTGCAGCAACATGGATGGACTTGGAGGGCATTATGCTAAGTGAAATAAATCAGACAGAGAAAGGCAAATACTGTATGAAATCACTTATATGTGGAATCTAAAAAATACAACAAACTAGTGACTATAACAAAAAAGAATCAGACTCACAGATATAGAGAACAAACTAGTGGTTACCAGTGGGGAGAGGGAAGGGGGGAGGGCAACATAGGTGTAGGGGATTAAGAGGTACAAACTCTTCAGTATAAAATAAGCTACAAGGATATATTGCACAACACGGGGAATATAGCCAATATTTTATAACAACTATAAGTGCAATATAAACTTTAAAAATTGTGAATCACTATATTGTATACCTGTAACTTATACAATATTGTACAGCAACTATACTTCAATAAGAAAACATAAATAAAAGCTCCTGTTAAAGTAAGAAAAAAAATTATGAAACACCAAGGTGTAGAATAATGTCTTTTTGTTTATATTATATTCATAGCATATATAATTTAATTTATTATGTTGTTTATTTATTTCATGTATATGTATTAGATATACCTGTAACACTGGTTATATCAGAGGAGACGTATTGTCTGCAATGGGGCAGAGTGGGAAACTTTCCTATTTGTTTTCCATTTGCTTTTCTTGTTGGATTTTTATATGAAAATATATTATTTTATAATTTTAAATAATAAAAGATATCTGTAAATAATTTCCATTATTTCAAGAAAAGTGGTATATTTTCTTATGATCCTTTTAAATCATAAAAGTAAGTTTTTTAAGAGATTTAGCCAATTTTGAAATTCATGAAATCAATAAATCAAAACAGGTCTGCCCTGTTCCCAATGTGTAGCATAGTAAGCATGGTTTATGGTGATTAAAATATTTCTACAAGACCAAGTAGGTGTTAGAAGAAGAAAAAGGTTTGGCATATGTTCCCAATGATTTTGTAAAAAGTGTTTTCTCGAACTGAAAGGACCATCTTCAGTCCTGCAGTTTCTTTGTGGACTTTATCCTATTCCAGGCTTTCTCTTGAGGTCAACCGGAGCCCATGTCCTTTCTAAGGAGCACAAACTAGATGCAAAGCTGCAATTCTATCTGATAGTGTTGACATACTAAGAAAGAAGGCTCAATAGAATCACACAAAATTATTATACTGTCATCAGCACTATCCTATCATACTCTCCTTGTAATCCATGTTTTTACAGGTTAATGGTGAGTACATCAAGCCCTCAATATAAATGGGACACCAGAACAATGAATGCAATGCAAGAATTAATAATAATGATGATAATGATAACAACAGTATTGCTTATATGCAGAAAATACTGTGAGTGACAGAATAAAGCAACTATAAGGTAGCTAATAGGGGTGAGAAGATCGAGTGCTGAAAGAGAAAATTAAGAAAGGATTTTAAAAAATGTTTTAGCATTATAACAGAAACACTACTGATATACAAGACATTAGGCATCCCATGGTGACAGCATCTGGACAGGTGACTATATTTCCCCTCCACCTTTCACACAGTCTCTGGTTTTGCTTTGTTTTGTTTTTGTATTTTTTTTTATTATGGTAAGATACACATTACATAAAATTTACCATTAAGTGTACAAGTGGCATTAACTACATTCACAATGTTGTGCAATTATCAACATTATCCATTTCCAGAACTTTTTCATCCTCCCGAACAGAAACTCTGTACTCATTAAACACTATCCATTCTCCTCTCCCCTCAGCACCTGGTGACCTCTAGTCTACTTTCTCTCTCTATGAATTTGGCTATTCTAGGTACCTCATATAATTAGAATTATACAATATTTATCCTTTTGTGTCTGGCTTATTTCACTTAGCATAATGTCTTTGAGATTCATTCATGTTGTACCATGTGTCAGAACTTTATTCTTTCTTAAGGCTGAATAATATTTCTTTGTATGTATATATACCATACTTTGTTTATCCATTCATCTGTTGATAGACATTTGGGTTGTTCCTACCTTGTGGCTTTTGTGAATTCTGCTGCTATGAATTTTTATACCACAGCTGGGTGGCTATTTCCTGCTACTTCAAAGGCAAAGGATTTTGATAAGAGCATATATTAACTTTAGAATGGTTTATTTTGTTTTTGCCTTGAGTGTTTGTACTGTGGCACTAAGGAAGCCACAAATTCAGAGACTTGGACCAATAACATTAATACAGAGTGAAAGACAAGTCTCTGAGCCCGAAAGAACTCCTTACTTTTATCTAACTTGATCTGTGGTATTGCCATATTTAAAGAATGCGTCAACAATTGGAAATGGCTTGTATGAAAGTATGGAAAAAGCAGAAGCTGAAGATGAAATTTGAAGCTGGAGAACCTTGATAAGCAAACTGTAAATTACAAGTCTATGGAACAGATACATCCATCGTGGAGACAGACACAGCAAATTATTACAGTATGATAACACATATTTAACTAAATAAACAAAAGGCCAAATTGTAAACCTTAAAGTAAAAGGTCTTTCTTCATGATCTGCTTGGTGGGCATGCTCCGTCATGTGCTTTATAACTCTGAGGACTTTTTTACTCAGAGTTTTAAATTTAATAATTAGTTGTACATCTATTTGTTTATTCTTTCTCTCCCTTAAGTTCAGTGAGGATGGGGATTGTGTTTATCTTTTGCACAGTGCTTGCTACATTTATACATCAGTCTCTTATAAATTTGGTTGGTCTGATCCACTCAGACCAGAACCTAGAAATTAAATGCTAGAACTTGGAAAGCGAAAGCTGTAGATTTTAGGCAATTCACCAATTTACCTTATAATAAAGTCAATCAGGCTGCCTTCCCTGCAAAATCTTTCTAGCACACCGGGAGCCTCTCAAACCCCAATAGTACTCAAAATTGTTCAAGCACCACAAGGATATGATAGAAATTTTCATTGATATTCCAAAATGATCTCTGTAGAAATGTGCACAAGCTCTTAAGTTACTACAGTTATTTCTTCCTACCAAGGTATTGTAAGATTTTAACCACTCTGTCTAAAGTGGAAACTAAAATATAGATGGAATAATGCAAAGCACAAGTATAATATTGTTAATAATTTTCTTAATGACTCATTTACCTTTCTACTCAGATTTTTCAAACAATTTAGAAACCATGATAATGGGGATGAGAAATTCACCCAAAGAACAAACAGAATCATGGAGAATCCCTTGCCTGTTCTCAGAATGGAGCAATGGCCGTGGTAGGAATAGAACTGGCATGTCTTGGGTTTCCAATTAAAGGGTTTTTCTTTTTTTTTCCCAAAGAAAGACTATCTTCTGAATATGAAAGTGACCTGAGTGAACTATCTTCCACTGCAAGTCATGTTGCATATGGCAGAAATAAGCTTTGTTAAAGCAACTCCTATAAGCTGCTGTGTATCTCATTTGCCCTCTTGGAAAAACCCATATCCTAACTCTATCGTTCAAATAATACTCATCAGTTCAGATCCTATCAATAACAGTACTAGACCCTGAGGACTCTTTAATAGAGAGGTTTATGAGCATTAAAGAAAAGTACTTTAGAATGACTCACCATTCCTCATAGTGGAAGAAGAAGCAGGTATGGTTTTCTACATGGTTAACATGAGCAAAACTCTTGTACCATTCAGTAAGTTGCTGCTGCTAATTTTGGATTCCTTCTCTCTAGGAACTGTAGAAAACCCTTAGCCAGGGGTAGCTTGAGAAATGGTTATAATATGAATTTTTCTTCTTGTTGGTCTTCAGGACCCTCTTTTGTATGTCCAACTGGGTTACTGCCTACATTTCATATTCTAATATCTGGGTTCTTACTTCCATTAGAGATTTTCCTAGGCTTCCTTGCATAACAGCAAATACTTATATAAAGTTTACTTTGTACCAGATACTGCTCTAAGTATTTACATATTAAGTCTCACAACAAACCTCATGAGATGTGTACCATTATAACTGCATTATACAGATGGGGAAAATAAGGCACAGAGAGGTTAAGAACTTGCCCAAAGTCACACAGCTAATATGTGGCAGAAACTGAGGATTCAAATTCCATGTGATTAACTATTGTTATATTGCTTTTCTAAGTACCAGGTACTTGATCACAGAATTTTTAAGGCTTGCTCCCACCAGTATGCTCAGAAAAATACCTATTTCTATTCCTTTTTTATCCAGTTTGGCATTCTAAACTCCGAATTAGTTTGAGTGGAGAAGGACCACAGGGGTATGGGAAGTAAGACCACATATATACTATCTGTGTTTCCTTTGTAGATGAAATTAAGATCTTTCAGAATTTGCACTTGCAAAAGTACATGCAATTGCCTTAAACCTCTCATTTTCTCATGCCCTTAATTTTTAGGGCCTAGTGAGTTAACCGAAATTACAGTCCTATTTAAGTGTCAGAAAATTAAAGTATGTAAAAGATCATATGTGAATTTTGGGATCTGATCATTAGACCAGGCCCTGTCTTTAGCAATTCATTAATTTTTATTTTTAAAAAAATAGCCTCTTTTTGGAGATTTAATGGATCACATATTCCTAATCAGAAAAAAATAAAACAATTTCCATTTTGAGATATATATCTATAGTGAATCCAGGAGAAAAAAAAAAATACTTTTGGTGTCTCTTCTACAGCAGATCTACTTCCTTGCTTTCTTATCAACTGAAACCAGGCCATATGGTTCCAATAATGGAAAATAGATTCACTTATTTCCAGGATTAAAAAATATAATTGAAATACATGTAAAATTTATTATATGTTTGTTGACACTAAATTTCTTTGCAAAGCCACACTTTTATCACTTAATAAAAAGATAATACATACTGATAAGACTTTAAATGTCTATTGAAAAAAAATCACAGTTGATTAAAAATGTTGAATTATTTTTTATCTTATGCAAAGATATTTTATTGTTGTGCAAGATTGCCCTCTTGTGTTTTCTCTAGCTAAATCATTATTATTTTTATCAATTTAATATTCAGCTTGTAACTTTTCAATCTAAAATTAACTCAGTACTAAATGAACTTCAAAGCCTTATATTCAAAACCATATAAATCAGAAATTAATGTTAGTGCTATGGCTTGTGATACATTCTACTCCTTTAAATCTCTGAATTAATCTATAAAATACTATGACCTAAAGTTAACAAAAAGCAGAGTTAAGCAGAAGTAATTACATAAAGAAAAATTTAGAATTATATCAAGGAATATAAAACCCTGATATTAACTACCCACTTTACCAAGTTACGGCAAATGCAGCCAATTAGCCTATTAATATAGGTCCGGCTTAATACCCTCGCAGTCAGTTTCTCCCTTTAGCTCACTTAGTTATTATGGGTACATAAAAGCACTGTTAACATTTTTAATTATTTTCTACGATTTTTTCCTTGTATATTAAATTACCAGTTTTCTTTTAAAAGTTGCCTAATTAAAACAGGTACTCTCATATGTTGAAATGTAAATTTGGTACACTCCTTGTTTGGTAAGTCAAATTGACAGTATATGTTAAAAGCCTTAAAAAAGGATTATCAGGTTTGCTTCTAGGAATTTATCTCAAAAGCACAAACTTAAGTACCCCCAAAACTTAATGCCCATACTACTCATCATAGTATTATTTGAAGTGCAAACATTGGTAACAACCTAAATATGGCTGTGTGTTGAATTAGATTGGAATAGAATGATACAATGGAATTTTTTGCAACAATTAAAATTTTAATTTAATATTTAAAATAACACTTTTGTTATGATGTTAAGTTTAAAAAATTCAGGATATAAATACATGTGTGTGTGTATCACAATGATCTAAAAGCAGTTCTCCCAAGACTAAAGAAAGTCTAAAAAAAATGCCTTAAAATATTAATAGGGGTTGTCATTTGGGGGTAGCACTATGGTAGCTTTTTCTGTATTTCACTTGTTGGTACTTTACCATGTTTTATTGTTGAATAATGTATTACTGTTATAATGGGGGAAGTCCCCATGTTCCTAATATCAGCAGAATTGAGGTACTGCCTTCAGATCAGGAATTTTTCGGGTTTTCTGTACAAGCTCAGAAAGCTTTTGTAAAGGAAACTAAGACCTCAGAAACTAGCTCAGGATGTAGCCAGTTGAGCCACTGAAGAAAAGTAGAGGGGTCCGTAGATCAGTGAAAAAGTGGGGAAAGTTCTTAGGATGGATACTTTCTCTCCTAAAACTTCATCCTTTAGAAGAGAAAAAGAGTCAGGTGATGGATGATTCCTTCTCCAAACACATAAAAGAGCAAACAAAGCAACAACCATTTATTAAATGCTAAATATGTGCTAGGTTGCTTGAAAAGGGTCAGAAGCTAAATGTGATGAATGGCTGAGAGAAATGAAGGATGGCGATAGCATTTCACCTCCAGCCCTCATGTAGGAACTTATCAGCTAGATTGGAGCTAAAGAGCTGGTCTTTCTACATGCAGTCCTGCAACAATTTTCCAGACTGCAGCAAGAGTGATCTTTTCAAAGAGCAAACCTTCAACAGATTCCCAGTGCCCCTGGGGATAAACTCTGAACTCCTTACGGTGGCTGACAAGGCCCTTTATCATCTGGCTTCGGCTTACATCTCTAGCCTCCTCTTCAACTTCCACTCCACATTCCAGGCATTCTGACATTCACCAGGCTTTTCCTCAGGTGTTCTCTCAGGTTGGACTCATCTTGTCTCCTTTATCTAGCTAACTCCTGCTTACTTTTCAAGTCTCTGGTTAAATGTCACCTTCATCGGGAAAACTTAGCTGTACCCGCTGTGTGCTCCTATTATAATCACTGCTTTCCTTGTCAAACCCCTTCCTGTATATAAATTCTCTGGTTTAATTGTCCTCATCTGGACTGCAGGCTCAGTGAGGGCCAGGGCTGAGTCTGCCCTGTTCACCTTGATACTACAATGCATAACCGGGGAGCAATAAATATTTACTGAATGAATGAATAAGTGGATGAATACGAGAAATAGCCTAATTATATTCAACTTCTCCAAATTTTCTTTAAAGAGGTACTCTAATTGATGCAAGTGCATATCAAAATAAAGAGGACACATGTTGTGATGGTTGTGGTCTTGGGGATGCTGGGAGTTCTTCACTCAGCACTTTAGTCCTGCATCTTGTACTCACTTAACAGATACATGTGTACATGCACAAATGCTTCAAGAAATTTTTCAAATTAATTTTTCAAGCCTCTAGCAGAAAAAAAAACCACTCTGATACACTGGCCAGTTGTTTTTAATTCTTAAAAAACATGATACCTTCATTCAACAATAGGGGACTAAATAAATTATGATTCATATAATAGTTATCTTTAAATGCATGGGGAAATAATAATATTATTAATAATATAATATTAAGTTTCTTTACAAAGTACACAAATTACATATATAGAATAAGCTAATCTCTCCCACATAAAAAGAAATTTCATAGTATATACTGTATTTACCTAATAAAAAATTGAAAGGAAATGCATTGAAGAGTAAATTGTGATTATTTCTGAGGATCATCACATGTAAACTGCTTTTCTTCCTTACATTTTTCAGGATTTCTCTCAGAATGAGTGTGTATTACTTTCATTAAAACACCAAGGGTTATCAAAAAATTTCTGTAATAAAATGAATTCTTTTATGTGTAGGCAGTTGTTTCAAAATTTGTTTTAAGACTAAAGGATAGGCATGAATATTTTTCATGCAGCACAGATATACTTAAAAATATTTTATACTGAATAGATTTAATAATGCAATGACCTTTAATGCAGATGCTATGAGGAGACACTACAAAACTATAATCATCTCAAATTTAACTTACATATCCTTATGTTCAAAGTTTTTCGTATTTCTCAAGGGAAAACAATTTTATTAAAGACTATTTTGTGGACTTCCCTGGTGGTCCAGTGGTTAAGACTCCGCGCTTCAACTGCAGGGGGCACAGGTTTGATCCCTGGTCGGGGAACTAAGATCCCACATGCTGCACAGCGTGGCAAAAAAAAAAAAAAAAAAGAATAGTTTGCGAAATGGCTTAGAAAGTAAATTAATGCACATATTATTATGCCAAGCACAAATAAAATGACATTTTAAAACAAGACTAAAGGAGAGGTTAGAGGCAATTAACTAACTGTATAGTTACTGGAAGTGGATTAGGGGAGAGGCTAACCTGGGCAGAATTACCTCTTGAAATAGTCAGGCCATAAGCAGCAGTTCAGACAGCTAGTCTGGGAAAGTCCCTTACCTGCACCACCTATCTCAATAGATCTAGGAAGTTGCTTTTTCTTTTGCTTGAACAATAGGCCCAGTGATAAGCAAAACTGCCCTCCTCCAAAGCTCCCTGAAGTGCAAAAAGACTAAGAAGATCAAAGGGACCATTAGCCACTCCCTGAACTTCAAAGGTTTGTCCTATGGGAACTCTGAGAAGCAGCTGTGAGATTACTTGGAGACTTCCATTACAGTGTATAAATATAACATTACAAATATCTTGGTCACCATATTCTTTTTATTTCCTCACTGTGGGTGCATTTTAGGTTTTACAGTTTTGTACACATATTAAAAGGAGTAACAAATCAAAATATATTAGGACTAGAGACTTACCCACCCGAGTGAGTCCTGAGGCACTATTTTTAGCATTACATTCATATCGTGCTAAGTCTAGCTTTTCAATGTCTTGATCGTTTCTATACTTACTCATTCAGAAAAAAAGTAATAAAACAAGCATTTTATTTCACATAGTTTGTGTTTTAATGCAATATTCAAACAAAATAATTTAACTTTCCTGGACTAGTTTCACAGACTCAGTCCCTGTAATGATCAAAGTGTCTGTTCTAAACCAGCTTTACGATGGAGCTGACTCTACAAATGGCAGAAGAGAGGAAAAAACCTGGATTCTCAATAATATCATTGAACCAACTAACCCTGAACTTCACCCTGCTTCTGATCTCTTTTACATGATCTAATTCACTCATTTATTTAACAGCTAGATTGAGTTGGTTCTTCTGTTATCTGTGGCCAAAGTACCCCAACCAAAGTTTAGATTTGATTATTAGGCAATGGGGAGTCACTGAAGAGATTTAAACAGGAGACTGACATAATCAGTTTGCATTTTATGAGGACAGTAGTGGCAGAAGTGCTGAGGATGGAGGGTGGGATGGGAGACAGGCTAAAAGTTACTGAGGCCTTACTATGTGCTTTGTGCTGGTCTAAAACACTTTACATGTATTAATTCATTTAACACTTCCAAAATTCTATATGAGGCATGTAATATACTACCCACATTCAGTAAGAGGAATCTGAAGTCCAGAAACATTAAGCTGTCCAAGACCACATAGCTAGTAAGTGGCAGAGCCAGGATTTGAAGCCACTTTTATTATTGACATTTCTTTATGCCTCCCTCCTACCCTCCAAGCCATAATCAGAAGAAGTTCATCTTACTCTCAGCCTCAAATAGACCTAATTGATATAAAAGTAAACCCAGCCCCTTTCCAGTAATTGACACAGAAATAGGCTGGCAACTCAATTCTGGTTTGGCTTCTAACCACCAATTCATACTGCATACTTCATAGGGTTATTGTGAGAACTGAATGGGCTACTGCTTATAACATACTTGGTATGGGGTAGGCCCACAATAAACGCTAGCTACTACTATTATGATTGTAGACCACTACTATCAAGAAAAACAGAAAAGGAATGTTCAGAGAAGGGGGGCAAAGGATAGTGGTATGACAGAAGCCAAGCAGAGTTTTCAGTAGAGCACAGCAGGATCAAATGCCATGGAGGAATAAAGTGACACGAGAGTGGAAAAGAGTTTATTGGGTCTAGCCTTTATAACGGGTGACTGTTTTTTTTTCTTTTTTTTTTTTGGCCAGCCTCTACGGCTTGCAGGATCTAAGTTCCCCGACAAGGGATGGAACCCATGCCCCCTGCAGTGGAAGGGCGGAGTCCTAACCACTGGACCACCAGGGAATTCCCATAAAGGGTGACTTTTGCCAGAAAGGTGTTAGTGGAAGGGCTGAGGTGGAAGCCAACCAATTGGTTGAAGAGCAAACTTGCACCTGAGTGGAGTGGCTACCTATTTATTGCAGACTAGCAGTTTCACTGTGATGGAAAGAAGAGGAAGAAACCATGGTAGCAGGTCTCCAGATGGAGCACATTTATAAACTTTGAGGCAGTAGTCAGCAAAGGTACCAATGACAATTCAGGAGAGAGAAACAATGATGGGACAAGTCCCAAAGAAGACTGAAAGAGGTGGCATCAAGCTCACAGGTGGAGGGAGGCATTAGTCTTGAAGAACTGGGCCGTCTCCCTCCCACTAAGACTGGGGGGAAGGAGGTTAAGAGTAAGTTCAGATATAGATGCATTTATAGGAGGGGAGAACATTGAGGGAGTGCACCTATGGAATACTTCATTTTGCTTAGTGAAACGGTGGCAGAATCATCTGCTGAGAAGGAGTGTGAAGCAAGCACTGTAGTGGTCAAGGATAGCTGCTGCTGGATGAAGCAAGCCTGGAAGACAGGTAAGATAATTCTAGAGTGCTGTGCTGGGAGCACAGCTACATTGAAAACCAAGAGTTTTCGATAGCTTTAATATGTAGGTAGGAATACATAATTCTCCCCGGTCCAGATGGAGATATGTGAATCAGCCTGTCCATGTCTTTGGGCAGGTTATGAAAGTTAGAATGAGGTTGAAAGTACTGGAAATGGGGACCATTTGACCATAGCGCTCTCTGGTTCCTCATACTCTCCTGGGGCCTCAGTTCTACAAGCAAAATCTGTGCCTACAATGGGGACTGCCAACCACTGTTCTCAAAGGGAAAGAGGGTCAAAGAGCAGACTGTCAGCACTCAGCCCTCCCCACCACAAGTTCAAAGGGAAGAATCAAATTGTTAACTAAAACACTTTACCTGGGAATCTCATAGTGTTCCAGGATTACAGGTGGTAAAACAATATACTAATATTCATACTTTGATTAAATTCTGTAGCCCTCAAATTTGATGTATGTCTTTTCTTTCATTTAGGATAAAACAAAGCTAAGGACACTCATATTCATGGCTTTATGTATAACAGATAGGATTAGTAGGATTAAGAACCACATGGCATGTAAAATAAAACTACACAAATATTTAATTGCGGTTTGAAACACACGTATCTTTAAACATTGTATGTACATTTGGAAATATAGCTTTGTTTTGTACTTTTTAAAAACCATAAATGGGATCACATTGTACTTATTATACATCTCATTTATTTACCCTTAAGGTATTTAGGAGGTCTTTCCATGTAAGCACCTGTGGCAACTTTTAATTTCCAAAGACGCCACAGCCAATACTTCTGGTCCCACATGCTCTTTAAGAACTTTGCCTCTCCCCGGTCAAGAGATAGGGTCTATTTCCCCTCCTCTGGAACCTGGACAAATAGAGTGCAGCAGAAATGACACTGCATAATTTCTAAGGCTCAGTCATAAAAGGCAATATGCTTTTACCTGGCTCTCTCTCTCTCTGTTGGCATACTCGCCCTTGGAACCCAGCCACCAAGCTGTGACGAAGCCCAAACTAGCCCATATACTAAAAGACAACATGGTCTACATGAGATCAAACTGCGGTCTCCAGCCAGCATCAACCATCAACAGGAGAGTGAAAAGTTTTCATCTGATTCTCCTCAGCCTCCAGTCTTCCACTTGAAGCCCTATGCATGATGGAACAGAGAAAGTCATCCCTGTTGTGCTCTGTATGAATTCTTGACCCACAAGAATCTGTGAGCATAATAAATAGTTGTTTTATACCACATGTTGTGGGGTAATCTGCAATGCAGCTATAGTAACGGGAGGAGTGCCAATATATGTCTGTTTCAATCTTTTAAACAATAACATAATTAACGGTAATATTCTATAGTATTTATGTATCATAAGGTCATTCCTGTATTGATAGATATTTAGGTGGTCTGGAATTATTTATTCCTACTATAGACAAGGCTGAAATAAATAAGCTTCTACATGTCTATTTGTGCACAAGTGTATTTCTATAAAAACCTATAAATGAGTTAATAAATACACGTAAGATATTTAGGACAGTGCCTGGCACATAGTAACACATTACATTATTATCTTTATCACTATAGGTTGACCTTCTAGATAGAAGGTGATGGTACTTCCTGAACATCTTTAGTGACAAGTACCTTAACAATTGTATCTAACAGCTACGCTACAATGAATTCTACTTTTTAGTTTAGATTACGGCAAAAATTGCAAACAGAAAATTATATCCCTGAAAACATTCATCTGCTGCAGACCTGCCCAGCTCTACATTCAGTTTAAAAAACTTAACTTCCTCCGTGTGCTGGTGAGTTAACACTACCTGTGTTCGTCTTATGGAAATCGTGGCTGTGGACCAGAGCGGAAAGAGCGGAACCTGCCGCTCAGGCGCGTGCGGCAGTTCTCTTCCCTCTGCATCCGCGCAGGGGGACCACTTGTTAAGAGCAGGCGGGGAGCAGGTTCAGGACACCTCTTGACTGGTGCTTCTCACCCTATCACAATGCGGGTCACAAGTTTAGGAATGTGCTTCTTAGCCATTGTCACTCTCTTTCAACGTCTCTAACTCTTCCCCAGGCGTGCTTGCAGCTGCCCCGCACCTGTTAATCCCATTTACTTCTAGTTTTCCTGGGCGGGGTGAAGGGGATGAGGAGAGAGGCAGAGGACTACCTGTCCACTTTCTCTTGCTTCGAAGGGGCAAAGACTAAACCTAATCCACATTGCAAACGACCAGGTTTCATCAGTCATTCCCATATTTTTCACAGTTCAAAGTTTTTAACTTCCTCTTCTTTTCAGGGATTTTTCTCTCCAGATTTGCTCCATTTTTAAGGGACGCGGGTAGCCCTCCCCCCACCCCCGGTCAGAGCTAAGGTTAAACGTTGTACAGCTGAGGAAAAGCATTTTTAGGAGACTTGTCCAAGGCCGGGGCAGCAGGCCCGGAGCGGGCGGGCTTCGCGGCAGCTCCGTGGGAGCGCCTGTCCCGCCCATCCTTCCCGGGCCTCGCGCTGCAAGATCCGCGGGTTGAGCCCCAAGGCCGAGGACAGTGGGTTGGGAGCTGGCGACTCCAAAGCCCTCTACAACTTCCCCGCCCTACAGCCCCACCCATTAGCACGCGGTTTTCCCCGGGGCCCGTAGGAGCCACCTTCGTCCCCGCCCCTCCACAGGTCACCTCCCTCCACGCCCCTTTCCCTCGGCCCCGGCAGCCGGCAGGCAGGGAAGTGTCGTAAAGCCAGGCCCAGGAAACTTTACCCGGGGTAACAGCCGAGGCGCTTTACGGCGACGGCGGCTGAGGGTGAGCCTTGGCGGCGGTGGAGGTAGCCGCGGCGGTGCGGGAGGCGGCGGCGGCCGAGGAGGAAGAGGAGTGGCGGCAGTGGCGGCGGTGACCTGTGCGGGGTGAGCCTGCGGTGGGGACGGGGAGGGGCCGCGGGTGACAGGACTGGCGGATGGGCGCGGGCGGACGGGGACGGTGGCCGGCTGAGCAGCTGGGCGGCGCTGAAGAGTTGGGGGGGGCCCGCCGAATTGGGGCGCCAGCTCTGTGAGGGACGGTTTCTGCCTTTGTTTCCCCCCCACACCCTCGGCGACCCCCGCCCCCCGCCCCCTCTGCTCCGCGCTCGTCGGCCGGGTCTCATGGCTTCCCCTCTCGGTCTGTGTCTCCTCTAGGATGGCGGAGGTACCGCCTGGGCCTAGCAGCCTCCTCCCACCACCAGCACCTCCGGCCTCGGCGGCGGCCGAGCCCCGCTGCCCCTTCCCGGCGGGGGCCGCCCTCGCCTGCTGCAGCGAGGACGAGGAGGACGACGAGGAGCACGAAGCCGGCGGCGGCGGCGGCGGTGGCGGCGGGAGCCCGGCGGGCGGCGAGGCGACGGCGGCGGCCAAGGGGCATCCGTGCCTCCGCTGCCCCCAGCCGCCGCAGGAGCAGCTGCAGCTCAACGGATTGATCAACCCCGAACTGCGGCACCTCCGGACGGCCGCCTCGCTCAAGAGCAAGGTTTTGAGCGCGGCCGAGGCGGCCACGGTCACGGCCACTCCCGCCGGGGGCCCCAGAGCGACTGCCACAAAAGGAGCCGGGGTACACTCGGGCGAGAGCCCCCCTCCCTGCCTCCCCAATAATGCAAGAACTGCGCTCCCCAGCCCCGCAGAGGCAGCGGCGGCGAGCGATCCCGCGGCGGCCCGCAATGGACTGGCGGAGGGCACGGAGCAGGGGGAGGAGGAAGACGAGCAGGTGCGGCTGCTGTCTTCATCCCTGACCGCCGGCTGCAGTTTGAGAAGCCCTTCAGGCCGGGAGGTTGAGCCTGGGGAGGATCGGACTATACGTTATGTCCGATATGAATCCGAGCTGCAAATGCCCGATATCATGAGACTGATCACCAAAGATCTGTCTGAACCCTACTCCATTTATACCTATAGATATTTTATCCACAACTGGCCACAGCTGTGCTTCTTGGTAAGTGGGTGGAATGAAAAAAGGGTGAACCCAGCAGAGAGATCGAGGCCGTGCGGGGCAGGGAGTGTGAGGGCTGGATTGGCAGTGGATGTATCCTGCATTTCATAGTACGTTACGTGATGTAAAGTGCGTGTATGCACTCCTCATTATTTAATGAAACTGTTTTGAAGGTAAGGCTTCATGATCCGGGTTAACTTGATACTGATGTAAATGCAATAAGCCTGTGTGATGCATGTTGGGGGTCTTGTATCCTGTTTACATTAGCTTATAATCATGTTTAACCGTCTTTAATTATCCTCCCTCATCCTCAAAGCACTTTGCAGTCATTTAATTTGAACAGGGTTCTGTTCGGATACAGACCTTATTAATCTCTCAATTACAGCCATAATCAGGGAAGAGTGTATGCGTAAACATGTTTTGGTGAACATGATTGTCAGTAAACTTGCTGTGGCCACACTGGAGAATTAAATCTTAGAAGCATATTCCATAATTATGGAGATTGTTTCCTTTTACTTCAGCAGGGCAGTTAGCAGTTGTAGCCAGCTTGCTTTCTGGTGCACGGTTGCAGGAGGCGCTACTAACACTTCTGGTGGCTGAAAGACTCCTGAAACTTGAACAAAATACCCTTTTTGGGAGTGTAGGAAACTAAGTGTGAAATTGTTACTAATCTAATTTTTTTTTCTTTTTTTTAAAGAAGCTGGTCATAGATATGCTTAAGTTCTAGTACTATTGCTGGCTTGTGTGTAATATAGTTGACAGAAATTTTTTCCTTAATTTATGAGTAAAAAAGACTTGGCTTAACCAAACAAGCTGAATAATTTTTTTTTTTTTTTTGACTTACGTAGTACTGGTAGTACCAATAGTTTCCCAATAATATTGACCAATTTCAGTCAATGAAACCTTTCACTTAAATATTGATGACAGGTATGTGCTTTGTATCATGTCCTCACAAGCATGTTGTTTCCATTGAATTTTATTGAAGAAAGACAACATGCTTTTAAGGAGCGCTTTATGATATGTGAAGGGAAAAGCCACTACCGTTATTTATTGTTTTAGAATTGACTTAATTGCATTTACTAATTCCCTGTAAGATGCTTTGACAATACTTTAGAAATCTGTCTTTTTGATTCTATAGCTTGGTGGTGATCTGAAAATATAACCTCAGTATTGTTGATAATGGTAGCTGTGCTATTTTCTGCGTTCACTTTGCTAAACTTCAGTTTAGTATGTTTGTTTAAACTGGGACTTATTTTATATTCTACAAAACTGCTCTTACAGGATTCTAATCGCTGCATCAAAATAGAAGTTCTAAGACACGTCTGTGTCAAATGAATATGGGAAGATGGTTTTCATAGCATTATTATAAATGTCATGTCAAATGCTATTATAAATTCTGAAGATTGTGGATTGATTTAATTGTAAGTTAATTCACAAAAGCGTACAATTTAGTTACACTTTAAATTGAAATAGTGTATGTATTTCTGTTAATTCCAGAAAATAGTTGTGTATGTGTGATGATTAGTCAACTTTTGAGTTCTGGTATTACCTAGACCTCTTTCAACTTGTCTGCCATTTTAAACTCTGGTAAACTGAATATTAGTAAACTTTAGTTTGATTTTACATAGACTTCTCCAAATTCAACAGCTAATTTGAACTTTAACCCTTAATAGCCAGTTTGTTTAACATTAAACTCTGAATATCTAGAAATTGTGATAATACGCAAGTGGTTGACCTGTAAAGTTTACTAATGCAAGTATGGATCTGGAGGTATTGAACATAAAACAATAGTTAAACAATCAGAGGCCATTTGGAACTGGGGCCTTTATATTGACGTTTAAAAAATCTGAATTTCTCATGAGAACTAATTTAAAACAAATATAAGTGTATGTTTATTTCAATTCATACTATTTTAGAACTATAAAGGATCCTAGAGATAATCTAGTTCAGCTTCATTTTTTTTTTTTAATGAAAAAAAATTAAAGACCAGAGCGACTTAAAATGTTCACATCTCCAGATATTTAGTGTCTGGAGATGTAAAGCTAGAACCCAGGTCTCCTGGCCTGTCATTATGGAAGCAACTAAGAAGCTGAAAAATGACATACCCTTGAGTCATTCAGCCAAGATCCTTGTGTCACCAAGTTATGCTTCACCAAGGAATAGTTGTCCTTGCAGATATCGATCTTAAGAGACTAGAAATCTCCGAAATGTTCCTGGTTTCCATGAGTAACCTGCAGTGGATCAAATGGAATATATGCTGTTGAACCTTAGAAAATCGTCAATACTTGACCATATTTGACTAACAAAAGTGACAGTTTCCAATGATTCTTCCTAATAACTGTAACAGATGTGAAAGTATGGTACTGTACAAATGGCAGGCACTGTCATTTTCTCTGTACTTAACTAATTTATCTCTGTCTCTTTTGAGGTCATGGTATTTTCAGTTGTTGGTGCCTTTTTGAACTTCTTAAACTTATTACCAGTGATATACTATAGTACTTCTCTTATTTGTTCTAAATTTAAATTTCCAGATTCCTCTGTTTTCCTATTTGTGATATTCTGGAATTTGGGAATCCGTATTTCACACAACTTATATTTTTCAAGTTTTATAGATTGACAAGCATTTGGCCTTGTAGAGTTCAATTTTAATCTTGCCTGGAATTTTTCAGTTCCTATCCTTGAAAAAAAGAACACACTTTAATAGCATGAGTTCCAAATGTATGTGCAGAAGCTTTTATTTGTAAAACCTTAACATGCAGTTCAGGGATTCTTGTAAGTGTATATTCATCAGCAATTTATCAGGAAAAAATACAGAATTGGCCTTCCTCACTAAACATCTTACTAATAACAGTGAATCATATATTGGGCTTTTATTTTTAAATGATGTGTACAACTTGATTTTTGTTCCTATAGATTCTTGATTAGTAAGAAATCAATCTAGTCTAAGAGTGAACTAATATAATACTTTGTTTGCTTATTACTTTCTTGGTCTGAGGACAAAGATTTGTTTGAAATGCCTATCCAGTTTGAAAGTATTGTCCAGTTATATTGTGTCTAGTGGTTTTAATTTTTCCCCCTTTTGGATGGTTTATTAACTGTGAAGTGTAGGTGTCCTATAATTTTGTATCATAGATTTGTATAGATTTCCATTTCTCCTAGCTTATGAGGTCAGGTCAAAAATTTTTTAATGTACCTCGCATCTCTGATGTATGCACACACACACACAACCACACACATCTATTTGAAATAAGTTATGTTCAAATCAGAAAATGCTGTTCAACCAGGCAACTTTTGTATATGTTTCAGGACTTAATACAGAAAGAAATTTTACTTTTCAAAAGAATTTTGAAAGAACCAGATTGATTTATCATGAATGAAAATGGAAATAACAATTTTAGAGGTTTATTGACCCCAAATAATTTTGGATTGTGTTGATTAAACAGAAATGAATTAGTGTGGATTGTTGAATTTAATATCCCTTCAAAGTAAATCAACTATACTTCAATTAAAATAAATAAATAAAATTAATAGCCCTCCTGACCTAGTTTAGGCTTGCGTGAAATGGATTAGAATTATCTTGCCTAAAGATTTCTCCACAGTTGAAAAAAAGGCTTTTTAATCAATTTACAGAAAGATGAACTAAAAAAAGTCACAACAGATTCAAGATAAGAGAGGTATTAAGTGTAAATTGGGCTTTGCTTATTGATTTTTTTAACCCATTCCTGGTTTTTGTTGTTGAAATCGTTTCTGAAAAGTTAATTTTATTAAGAGTTGATTTGAAGCTTTCATATTTTTTTTATGAGGGCTCTTTACAGCGAACAAGTATTTCTGTCTGACACATTATTAAACAATTGGAACTATTGCCCTGTTTATATTTACCAGAATACAATATTTACTAGAACTTTTTGTTGGTGATGGAATTTTTGAAAAACATATTTTCAATGGTGATACTGGAAATTTTAATGAAAGTGGAGGCTGGTTAGCTTTTATTTAATAAGTAATCTTTGTCTGGAAGGCTGTACATTTTTATTAAAATAGAAAGCTCTAAAAATTACAGCTTTTGCTTTAATATGAAGCTTTGATTTTGAGTTCTAGATATTCTGTGAGCTTTATGGCAATGACTCACACTGTCAGGAGAGTCCTAAAAATGAGACCATCGTATATCTAGTTTTTGTAGTCCTTCAATAACAAAAACCCCTTGGGTAGGATCTAAGGAATACCTTAAAAATAATCCTTTTTCTTTTAGGTTTTTTTCCCCTGGTCAAAATCTAACTATTATTCAGGTATAAATATTATGTCTTATATCTGTCTTTCACTAAAACTTTATTATAATTAAATATAAATTTATAGTACTCTGTTGATAAGTTTCGTAATATTTTGTGATATCTAATGAAAAGACTTTCTTTAAAAAATTACTTTCACATTTCCCATTTCCCAGATCTTAAACAAGTACCTCTTTATTGTACCTAATTATAAGCACCTCATAAAGTACTTGAATGTTTACAATGTGGAAATTTGCTTTTTTTTTTTCCCCTAGGCTTTAATAATGAGCCTAAGAAATTCATGTCCTAAAGAATGTTGAAAGATTTTAAAACTAGAACATTTGAAGGAGTTCTGGGATTTAGATTTCTGACGCTTCTGTGACTGCTCTCTTGCTAGAATTCTCATTATTTCTTCCTCCCGCAAAAACACTGACCAGTGGTTGGCTGCTGTTTCCATGGGTAATTGTGCAATACCTGATGGCAATGTATTCTTTGTAACTGTTTGTTTATTTTTAAGGCCATGGTAGGGGAGGAGTGTGTAGGTGCCATCGTTTGCAAGTTGGATATGCACAAAAAGATGTTCCGCAGAGGTTATATAGCCATGTTAGCGGTGGATTCCAAATACAGGAGAAATGGCATTGGTAAGAAAAATATTATGTCACAAAAAAATGCCTAAGTTCTTTTCATTTTTTTTTGAAGCAGAAGACTTAAATGTAAATAGTATGTAGAAATGAGCATGAAGCTGAGGGAAGAAAATTGATTGCTTTTATTTCAAAATGTTTTTAAAATGAATTGTGTCCTTTATTACTGTCTAATTATTTGAGAGATTATCTTTCTAACAGTTAGAAGGTGATCAGTTTTCATCTCCAGACATTGTTTTGATCACATCCAAACTGCTTTGCATTATACTAAGTTCTGCAGTTTTTAATAGCATTATTAGCATGCTTGATCACAGCACTCAAGCAGCTGTCTGTACTTGGGTTAAATGGTCCTCAATCAAAGCAAAATTATGGAGAAATTGTTACCATTATTTAGTACTAGTCATCAAACATTATATTAGCAATTCGGCGAGGACCAGGAGAAAGGAGAATTGTTTCTTACTACTATTCCCAAACTCATCTCTTTTCTGGGCTACCTTTCCTGGCATTTGCAGTTAATCTTATACTCTTGGTTTATAATGGTCATTAGAATCATCTGGGTGGCTTAAAAACAAATGCTTAGGCCCCTCCCCTTGAGAATCTTATTTGTCCTGTTAGAAGTAGGGCTGAAATTTCCCCAGGTGGCTATGATGTAAGCCTGTTAAGAACTGCTGTCATAGTGTCTAAGACCTACTGGCTCTTTGTTCAAGATGGAGGATCAGGTAGACAAGCACTTGTCTGAGCATGGCAAATTCTGAGAGGTACTGAAGCTAAGTAAGTGTTCATGAAAAAAGAGTTTGATGCCTGTACCAGTATTTAATTACTAGCAGTTTTGTCACTTGTAGTTTTTCTTTTTTAAACTATGAGTGTATGTCCAGTTTAAGACTGGTTCACACAGTCTGAGACATCATGAGAAGTCATTATGAATAGGTTTACTTAATACATTAGGTTCAGCCAACTTTTCTTATAGTGTTACAGTTTGCCACTAAGATGTTTAATGAATTGGGCTTGTTATACAAGCCAAGTTTGAGTCTTTGATGTATTAAAAAGAGCTGGTAAGGACTCATGGCAAATGATAGGCAAATTGTCTGGCTACTTCAGAGGGCAGAAACCAGTGCCTTGAAGGTTGCATCCTGGCCCTCAGACATATTTTGTATGGCCCATGTAACGTGTGCTTGCTTGTGTTCATGGTTTGAAAATTGAGAGAGAAAATTTGGATTTCTTTTCTCAAGATCAGATTTAGCATTTGTTTTCCCTTTAATGTGCTAAGTATATCTGACCCTAAACTAGGATACAGACACACCACTGACATCATTTGGTGTGCCCAGGCTTACTATAAGGTTTGTGGAAACTAACACAGTGTCTTGGGCCCACTCTGGGTCACAGCAATTCTGGTGTGATCTTTGGCAAGATTGGCTCAAAGGTCATGGAGTGAGTTCTTACCAGCTGAAGAAGTTCCTGGGTTGCTCTGGCTGTATCTTACCTTTTTTCTTGGAATTAAATAGCATTTACACCTGAGAAAAGGATACATATCAGGAGATAGGTCTTTCAAGAGGAAACTTGTATTGCTATGCATAGGTCCTATTGGTCTCTCAGTTTTAAGTCTAAATTTTTTTTCCCACTTAATTTGAGATAATCTGTGTATCGCATTCAGGGTAGAACCCAGCACTTGACATTTCTTTGCTGCTTATGAATATTATAATTTAGGTATCTTTAAGAAACTAATTACATTTTTTACTTCATTAATACTCAGCTCTGTATTCTAGGTACTAACTTGGTTAAGAAAGCTATATATGCTATGGTTGAAGGAGACTGTGATGAGGTAAGTCTTCCTAAATGTTTAAGACGTTTTATCCTGGGCTGTATTCTACTGGGTATTTTTATAAATAGCCCATAATAAATTGTACTGCAGATTTCATTGCAAGCTATTATTATACAAATGTAACTTGTGCTGAAAATTATATTCCATTTAAAATCACATGAATTTTGACCTAGAACAAATTTTAAGATGATAATGGGAGCTAAAATTTGTGTCAGAATGTAAAGGTAAAATTTTAGATATTTTTAGTAAATAATTGGTATTCAGAGCTCTGATTTGTTATCAGTTAAATCATTTAAGGTAGCTCTTATTATAAACCTTACTGTAATTTACTTGTGTATTGGCCTTGGTTTCTCTCTAAATAATACTTTTTTTTTTTTTCCTGTGGGCCAACTGTGAGCCCATATGAAGAACATTTCACATTTGAAAAAATCTCTCAGCATTAAATAATAAGGCTGGAGGGGGGAAAGACAACCACTTTTTAAATGTAGAGCTATCTGTAAATTAGCATAAAAGCATCTTCTCTCTACAACTTGTTTGTAAGGCCTGAAGGCAGGTGGTTTCTTTGTATCCTGCAGCACTGTGCTTTACATATGGTAGGTGCTCAATAAGTAATAGTGATGGTTGGGAATGTTAAGATTTACTATTATGTAATGTGGAAGGGAATAAGTATAAACTAGGGAAGTATAGATATCTTTAATATAACAGTGGTGACTAAGAAGGACCAGAGTCGTGCTAGTAATTTTATGAGCGTTACTACTAACACTTGTCTTTATTATTGGAGGGCAAATGTGCCTTAGAGAGTTCTCAAAATACTTGAAGTTCGGTAATTTTTTTCTTAGACTGATTTCAATAAGGAACTTCTTTTGGTTACTTTCTTTTTTTTTTTAAGTGGGTTTTTTTTGGTACAAAATTTATTCACAGTCACTAACCATCATTATTTGTGTGTGTGTATTTGGGGTGCAAAGTCCTTTCTTTTACCATCTTCACGATTTTCAACTCTTCATCTTTCTTTCCACTTATAGCTACTATTAATCTTGCAGTTTGCATCCTCCCATTTTCTAAGCACATGTGAATGCAAATGTTTACACATACTTTTTTATACAAATGAAATCACAGTTATTATTCTGCTGTAACTGCTTTTTCTACTTAACAGTGACTCATGAACAGGATTCCATGTCAATACAGGTGTCCTGCAGAGTACTCTCACGCTCCTTGTCCACATTCATACTTCGTAGTTTGACAGATCACACTAAATGGTGGTTGTATGAGAAGGCCTACAGACATATTGGGCACAGGGAAGACATCCTGGGATTTACGGATATTTAATTTTTTTACCCCAAATAAGAAAAGTCACACGTGGCAAAGGATCTCATATTCACAGCTTTTAGTTTCAAAAAGTAAAAGGTACAGTGGGCCTGATTATCTACATCATTGGTAACTAAAATTTGAGTATAAAATTGAATACACATTTTTTCGTGAGTGTAAGTCCAATATGGACCATGGCTGTATTGGCTTAGACAGCTCATCAAGAATAGAAGTCAGGCTTCACAAAAGCTGCTTAACAGTTCGGAGAAATCTTTGGGATGATAAGACCATGTTTTGATCCTCTACTGAGTAGTGTGGTTCCTAGTGAACAGGGATGTTATAAGGAGGGAGTATTATGTCCCTTATGAAAGCCTTTTCTGAGTTATCCTAGTTACTGCCTATGAGACAGGTAGTATGCTTTACCTTAACTGATCAAATGTTTAAATAGTATTGGTTTTTCTTTGAAAGTTCTGAGGAATGATGAGATTTTGGTTATATTGTTATAGTCTTAAGGTTAAGGCCTAAATTAGTGATACATTTTATGGTAGAACTATTCATTGTGGGCCTAAAATTCTGATTCATTTTTCTTTTCAAGCAATGAGTTTTACTCAATCTTAGACTGAAATGGGTATAGTTCCATGAACTTATTTCTGTTGTATGGTTTTAAGTGGATGGTTTTTGCAGTTTGAATATCTCTGCCTCTGGATTAGGGAAGTCTTCCATGGTTTAAAAAAATTGGTTATCTGTGCCCCATATTGTTCAGATAAAGGATTTGCTGTAGAAAGGGACAGAACTCTTGCTTACTCTTTATTAGGCTTTCACTTTCCCTTTCATCGAGTTTTAAACCGTATAAGCAACAAACTCTTCTATCCTCTTTACCCTTCTAATTTTTGATGGTAGTGTTTGTTGGTTCTACTTCCTTATATTACCATCTCATCCTGTTTGGTTTGGTTTCTTTCCCCTCCACTCCAGTGTAACTACTTTGTATTTGCTAGACCCAGTAGCTTCTTGGTCTTCCTCTGCTTATTAAAATGCTTCTCAGTCTTTAAGACCCAATTCAGATATCAACAACTCCTTTTAAGTTTTCCTTGATCCTCTGGACAGAATCAATTGCACCTTCTGTGGTTTTCTTGACCTCCCTTTCTGTAATACTTACTATGCTTAAATTTACTTGTTCAGAGACTGTGCCTTAGCCACTGAGAGCAGAGATACCTTTTCTTGTTTACTGCTATATTCTTAGTACTTAGCATAGCATTTGTGAGAGAGTACATGGTTCATAAATATTGGTTGAATGATCAGTTTTGTGCTTCCAGTATCTTATCTATGCCTCTTTTTTTGCGGGGTGGGGAGTGGACTTCTGAATTTTGATTTGTCTAATTATTTTTTTTTCGTTAAAAAAATTGTTTTTTAGTTCTTTTCTTTATTTTAGTTTTATTTTTTTATACAGCAGGTTCTTATTAGTTATCTATTTTATACATATTAGTGTATATATGTCAGTCCCCATCTCCCAACGTAATTAGTTTTTAACTTGTCTTTCTCTCTAAGCTTCTAGGAACAGCAATCTTTTTTTTTTTTGCGTGTGTGTACATAAAAAAAATATATCTGAAAAAAATATATATCTGCAGGGTTAACCAAGTTATTAAAGTACCTTTTGATAAAAGCAATTATATATAAAAATAGTTTTGTATATAATTCATTGTTCTGAGGAAAACTTTGAAATTATGATTCTCCAAGAATACAATGACCAAATTATAAAATAACTGACATGTGATTTTTATTTCATTAAGTTAGGCCAACCTTCCTTTCTTTTAAAGTGTTAAGAAATTTTGACAAATTATCAGAAAGACATTTGGGAAGGGTTTAAAATTACATTTTCTACTACTTAGGTCGTGCTGCTGTTTTTTTAATCTTACAGAGAGAGATTTTTGAATCTATGAGCCTATTAAGAGAGATTCATTTGGAAATCTCTGTGAAGCTTTACTGTGCACATCCAGTCAATTTTTACTTTCTGTTCCGTTTGCAGAATTTACTTATGACCTTGAGTCATGTTTATATTGCTTTTGGTTGCCACTTGTCATTTTAAGATAAATTCAGAGTGAATTAAACCGAGGTTAGTTGAAATGTAGATCTGTACATTTCACAGAGTTGAAATGTAGATCTTGCTTTTGCCCAAATAACAATGGTATTATTCTTCTGGTCTAACAGATCTTTTCATTTTGCCTTACTACGACTTTCCTAACTTTTTATATCAGAATTAGACATGTTTAAACAGCGTAGCTAAAGATCTTTTCCATTTTCTATATATTTGGATCTGACTAAAAAGTTATAGCATCAAAAAAAGAAACAGGTAGATTCATTACTTCATGAATAAGAAATGCATTACCTATATTGCTAATCTGGCTTGAATTTGGTTACTCCTCTTTGTGGTGTGGATGCCAAACATTTAGTGGCTACTAGGAGAAACTTCTTGAGCTTGGGTTTTACATTAGGGGAAATAGTAAGAAAAATATATACCAATAACATGAATGAGTTTTCTTGTGTACCTAAAATAATGAACCCACATGGTGGCCATTTACTTTTATGTACTTTTTTTGGAAATAAATTAGAATGAATGGAGCAGCATGATGAACTGTACTTTACTTTTTAAGCTGTAGATGTCCCTAAAATCTTCATCTCTGGAAATTTAAATTTCAAATTTTTTTTTAGATTTATGGTATGGTTACTATGATATTAATACTCAGAAGTAACTCATAAATGATGAAAATATACTGGAATCAGAATTTCTTAATGGAGTTTAAGTGTGCAGTATGTGACCTTAAAACATTTTTAGTTGACCAGAATCTTCCTATTTTTGTCTGTCCCCAGCCCCTTGGAGCCACCATTCGACACTCTGCTTCTATTAAGTTTGACTATTTTAGTTTCTGCATATAAGTGAGATCACGCAGTATTTGTTTTTCTCTGTTTGATGCATTTCACTTAGGGTAATGCCCTCCAGGTTCACCCATGTTGTCACACTGACAGTATTTCTGTTCTTAAGGCCAAAAAATATTCTAGAGAGTGTGTGTGTGTGTGTGTGTGCGTGTGCGCACGCGCGCGCGCACGCACGCGCACCACTTTATCCATCCATTTGTTGATGGACATTTAGGTTGTTTCCTTATCTTGGCTATTGTGATAATGCTGTAATGAACATGGGGACCTCTTTGAGGTCCTGATTTTACTTCCTTTGGTTGTATACCCAGAAGTGTGATTGCTGGATCATATGATAGTTCTATTTTTAATTTTGAGGAACCGTCACACTGTTTTCCATAATGTCTGTAGCAATTTATATTCCCATCAACAGTGGCCAAATTTATTTAAATAACCAATAATAAACCTGTTACATGTTAACAAAATAACATACATTTTTTTGGTAATGTACAAGATGACTTTTAAGCTTTTTGTGTTTAATAATTATATGTTTAACATTTTTAGTTTCCTTGGAAACATATAGTTTGGCTGTGAGACAGTGGCTGCTAGGTAAAGAACAGAGTAAAATGGAATTATTTAAACTGTAAGGATTTTTGGTTGAGTAGTTTGGCCTAGTTAAAGAACTGGATATGATAAGCCTGGGTTCTAGATCCATCTTCTGTCGATGTAGTTGTATGACTGTAGGAAAGTCATTTAACTTTTTAAAATCTGTCTCTTTGTGCAGTGTGATGGTGATTCTGATCTTAAAGGGATGTTATGAAGAGCAGTAAAATTTTTCAGTCATCATTGTCGATGTAAGGCCTGTGAGGTGCTAGACAATAAAATAGTGCTTGCCGTCCCTCCAGGAGCTCCTAGCCTGTAATATTAAAAAAAGACTTTCTAAACTGTAATGGTTTGGCTTATCCTGACAATAGTTTGTTCCTGAGGGAATCTGTAGAACTTCACCGTAACCCTTATTTTCTGTTAAGTAGAATTCAACTTGGCCAAGTTTCTTTAGGATTAAAATAACCTTATTATGCTTTGGCTTCCTATATAATATTCCCATGATGTGGACTAAAAGAATAATTTTATAGAGAGTTTCCAGTATAAACCCAGATTCTCTTTTAGTATGTTTATAAGAATTTCATAATTAAATGTTAAAAAGTAGTTACTTTTTTGTGGCATTTTCTGTTGTGTCAAATAATACATGATCTCTTTGATTAGAGAATGTGAGTGTGCTGAGAGAATCTTTTCATTTTAACCAAAGTGTTAGCCCTTTGTGTAATGTTTTTCTGTAAATTGGGCTTTATTTTATTAATCTGTTAGGATGCCAACAAACCTGAATTCAACTCTTAACTTACACGTCAAGTGTATATTTATGTAGCTATAGTTAGCCTCAGCTGTGTTCTGAATATTTTAGATTGCTAGATATTAATGAATATGGACTTGGATCCCCTTCATTATGTTAGATCTCCCATTCACTGCTTTGTTTTACTTTGGGATGCAATCACAGGTACAGAAGAGTGGATACTATTAAGCTCTAGTTCACATTTGGAGTCTGGTCTATTCTTGTTCTACTGGTGGCCTTGAGTTTCATTCACTTGTAAGTTAGAGATATATCTGTTTCATAGGGTTCTTGTGAAAATAACATTATGACAAATGCATGTAATATGAGATAATGCATGTGAAATGCTTTACGTAGCACTTAGTAAGCCTTCAAAAAGTATTAGTTATTTTTTTTACACTGTCGCTCTCCTTTTTATTTCTGTGAAATCAGTTCTAAGTTTTGAGTTGTTGCAGCTTTATTGCTTCTCATATTAATTGTTTTGATTTAACATTTTAGCTGTAATTAGGTGCTGGCATAAAACAGAATTCTAAGAATTACTCAAGAGAATAGTTCCAAACTGGTAAATTGCATTGACCAGACTGGGATGTTCCAAACTGGAGGATGGCATACATTACTGAACATTAAATTCCATTTTTTTAAGAGCAGAGAGAAATTGTTGACTTTTTATTTTCATCTTGAACCAGTTTGCTTGCTGTATAACTTTTATAGGAACATTTTCCCTTGATCTTGAACTATTAATTACTTGTTTTTAGATCTTTTTAAAGTTTGGATTAGTGTGTGATTTGCTCTCATGAGTTGTTTGCATAGGTAATTGCCATAAGATGATACTTTCTGTTTAAGTACTCTGGTCATTTAAAAGCCTGGCAGTACTTTCGTTTGTTTCGTATTTAGGTAATGTATGTAATATAATGAAAGGTACTAAGGGCATATATAATTAACAAATGTTTAAGAGCCTTCTATCTGTCAAGCAGTGTGTTAGGTGCAGAGGAAATGGCTGTGAACAAGATACCCATGATCCCTGTCCTTGTTGGGCTCACCAGCTGGGGAAGATGTCATACTCATCAAACATTGAATGAAAGTACAGTTGAACAAGGAGCAGTGCCGAGTGCTGTGGGGTAGTATGAAGGGAAAGAGATACTCTACCCAGTCTGGAAGTGACATGCTAAGGCCAAAAGCAAGAAGAGGAGGATGGGAAGAGTGTTCTTCCAGACAGAGAAAACAGCTTATGTGAAAGGTCTAAGGTGGGAAAGATAATGGTGGGTTCCAGAAACTGAAAGTTTAGTGTTGATCGTGGTGAGTAAGGGGGGGAGACCTAAAGCACAGTTAGCAAGGTAGGTAGAGGCCATATCTTGATGGACCTTTTAGGTCTCTTTAGATTACTGTTAGATTGTGGACGTTTTCTTGAGGACAAAAGATAGTCAATAAATGGTTGTAAGCAGGGAATTAATGAGCATCACTGTACTTAGAGTGGGAGACCTTTGGGTTAGGAGGTTCTTGTATTTATAATAAAAGTTGATAGCAGCTTAGACTAGAATATTGTCAATGGGGATAGAAAGAAGAGGATCAGTTTAAGAGAGATTTAAGAGAGAAAATTGAAATACTCAACGCTTGGATGTATGTAGGGGGGTGGAGAGGAAAGAAGTACAGAGATGACTCTTAGGTTTTAGGTTTGAGGCATTGATGGGATGGAGATCTTGTTACTGATGTGCGGAATTGTAGAGGAGTTGATCATGAGTTTTTTGGATCCGATGAGTTGAAGTACAGTCTTTTCTCTATTATTTAGATCTGTTGCTTGAATTCTTGTCAGATTTTTTTTATAGCTTGCGATAGAACAGGAAGAGACTCGTAGGCTTTACTTGGGCCTTTGTTTAATTATACTTTGCCCTTTTTTCCCACTCCAAACACCTCGGGGTTATAACATCCCGACAGTAACTGTGACTCACTGTGTTGATTCTCAGTGAGGTAGGTAGAGAATCAATAGAAAGGCAAATAGAGCTATGTATGTAAAAGTTGGGAGGATGGGATAGAGGATATTTTGGTAGGGGAAGGTAGAAGTAAAGTAGAAGAACATCACATAATAGTCAAAAGTATCAGTTCTTCATTGTCAGGGCCACTGGTTCAGTAATATTTTAAAAGACCCAGATAGAAGTTAATACCTCTGTTAAGTGTCGATATCCATAGTGTCTAGACATTCTCAGAATTTAGTTCTCAGAATGTCGTCTCCTTACCAGCAGCAATCAACATCACCTGGCAGTTTTTAAAAAATGCAGATTCTTGGGCACCACCCCAAACCTACTCAGAAACTCTGGAGGGGAGGTGCAGCAATCTATTTTAATAAGCCCTCCAGGTACACTAAAGTTTTGGTACCTTTGATCTAGGTTTGGCAAACTTTCTCTACAAAGAGCCTGATAGTAAATATTTTAGGCTTTGCAGCCCACAGGTCTCTGGTGCGACTGCTCAGGTCTGCTGTTGTATTGAGAAAGCAGCAATAAACATCATGCAGACCAATGGGCATGGCTGTGTTTCAATAAAACTTTATTTACAAAAGCAGGCAGTAGGCATATTTGGTCTACGGACGATAGTTTTCAGACTCTGGTCTTGACTGTAGACAAATATGGTAGTTGTCGCCAGGATAAAGGATGACATATTAATGAAGATATAGGAGTTGGAGGTCAATCTGAATAGTTTCAAGTACTGGTTTATTTTCTTAAATCTTTGATTGTTGATTTTTTTCTTCATTTTTTTGTCATACTATACAGGGAACGAATTCATCTTTGTTTTACTATAAAACATATATTCTCATTGCTAAAAATTCCAAACATTTCACAAAAATCAATAGAAAAGAAAATGTCCCCAGTGTTCCCACCCCCCTTGCCCTGAGAGAGAATGACTTTTATAATTCTGATGACTGTTTTTCTGGGTTCTTCCTGTACATCATTAATATTTACTGTTTTCACCATCAACTTTAAAACAATTAAATGTAGTTTCTTTTTCTTAAATATTTGATCTTATTGTTTATAAGTGATTTGTCCAATTATGAAATTATAAATTAGTTCCAAATATAAAATTATAACTTAGTTTTCTCTCTCTTTTTTTGCAGGTTGTTTTGGAAACAGAAATAACGAATAAGTCTGCTTTGAAACTTTATGAAAATCTTGGTTTTGTTCGAGATAAGAGGCTGTTCAGATACTATTTAAATGGAGTTGATGCACTGCGACTTAAATTGTGGCTGCGTTGAGAAACTGACATCAAGGAACAACTTTCCAACGATGCAGAATCGACCTTTGCATGCAATGCAATTTGTACAGAATTGCTTTGCAGGTGGATTTAGTGATTTCCATGCAGCTCTTATCTGTCAGTGTCTCATTTGAGTGTCGCACAATATTTGTTGCACTTTGGCATGGCGCATTTGTTCTGAATTAAAAGAGATTGTTTTAAACTTAAAGAGTTCTTTTGGTACCAACAAGATGTGCCAGTTGATAGCCAAGATTTGTTTGTTCATTTGCAAAGTCTGCTGACATTGTTATTTACACAGTGATAATTTTATCACAGAACCAGGAAGTGGAACATGATTTTTGTTCCTTAAAAAAGCCAATGTAGATTGTAAAAATCTCTGAGTATACTAACATTTCACACGAAACCTGCCATAGTTTTCTGAGGGGGTGGGGGAAAAGCTTCAATTTTAGGTTTTATTTTTTCAATATTAAATTTCCATTCTTGAATATTGGTACCTCAGTGATTAGTGAATGAAAAACAATGTTATGTAGGGTTGGGTGTGTCTTAACAATGAGTAAAGATAACAATTAAATTGCGTCTGCCAGTGCCTGTGTAGATAAGTATATTTGTCTTCATCTCTATAGTTTTTGAATGCATGCTACCTTTTCCTTTTCTTTAAGGCCTTTGCAAGCAAACTTTTGTTTTTATTTAAATTCTAAATTTGGTAATTATTTCAGATTTTTATAATTTGGATACTTTTTCCAGGTGAGTGACAGAGTGGTTTACTGTAGAAGTCCCTTCTTTTCTTACAGTAAGAAGTTGAATCTACTTGGAAAATCTTTGAGAAATGACTCAAAAGGGATGAGAAAAGTTGATGAAGCCGGGAATTGCTGGGTTTTAGATGCACTTTTTTTTGAGAGTGAGGGAATTTTTGGAAAAGAATAGAAAAATTAATGTAAATTGGTATGATTCTATTTAATCAAAATTATTGCTAAGCTGTGAGGAACAGCTTTTACAAAGTAGTTGGAACTTTTTTCCCACTTGGTTTGGATTCACATTGCTTCCATTTCTTAAAATGCTTCGCTTTTGGTTCTTGGTCTTGAAAATAAATTCCAAGGTGCACTGTATCTGTTTTAAACTGATTTTATTTTCTTTTCACTTATTTGTGCAAATTCTTGGGGGAGCTTTGCTTATTAGTTCCCAGGAAAACAAAAGGGAGAAATGGAAAATTCTTCTTGGAATGAGTTCTGTAGGTTTTCTTAATAGCCATCACCATGTTCATTAGTTACATTGTGTTTTGGCCAATCTGTGCAATGTAGTTAATTTTAAAGTTGATTGCTTTCAATTGAGTCAGGAAACCTGTGATGGATAATTTATTTGACTGGAAAACCTAGGTACCCATTAAAGAAAAGATTCATTCTCTGTGAAAAATGTTTTGTAGGAATGTATTGTTTTTTCATTAATTTGGATATGCTTTACTTCTGCTCTAGGATTTGGTTTGAATTTTATTTTATGGCTATAATTACTGTATTTTTAAAAACCCTACCTCCATTAACAGTTGGTAAAAGCCCCCTTTCAGGAAAGTTTGTTGCCTTTTTGTTATGTTTTTTTTTTGTTTTTTGTTTTTTTTTAAGGGAAAGCTGCTCCTTGCTCAGTGTAGTGTCTTGAAAGTGAACATGGTGACAAGTATTTTTAAAATAAAGATACATAAATTTGGTGAAAATAAAATCTTCCTGTTGATGGGATCATTTATAGTTCCTTATTTTTAAAGAAAACATTTTCTTTCCATTTTATATTGCCTTGAAAGTTTAATGGGCAGAATACTGGTTACATTAAAAATATGAAGACCACACAATACTCAGCTTTCCAGGTGACCATTTTGAGTACGTTTTTGGTCAAACTTCATTTGGACTCTAGCACTTAGAGGAATACCAGTCATAATGATGCTTCTGTTATTTTTAATATGGAGGGAATTGAACTAATAAAATAGTTCAGTACTTTCATTATCAAATTTTATCTCACCACTTTATATTTGACTTGCTGGTTCATAGGTAATGATTGTTGATGAACGTACATTTGCTTGACTCACTAATGAGGACAGTTCTAAAGTAAATACATGCTAGATTTTTAGCTCAGCCATTAATTTTTTGGCAGATTGTCAATGAAACCATCACTACTGACCTTTTCACCCAGAATTGACCAAATTTTGCTGAATTGACTGGGTGTTTTATTAAACATGAACTTAACTGTGTGACTGAAAAGTCAAATGGTTGTCATATTGTTTAGCTGGTGTTTGTTGAATATCTGTGTCTACCTTATGTCGTTAATTGGGTGTGCAGAAATTGTTTACTTAAGTGGACTAAAATTTTATCCTCTAGCATGGTAACCCAGCACCAAAATTAAGTCTCCATTTCAGTTGAAGTAGCATCAAACATTAACTTAATTTTTGATATTGGGCTTTCATTTTTCTTATATAATCTTAAAACAGCTCCATTTAAAATTGATAGAGCGAGTTCACTTGGCTAAAACTGAGCAAAATTGGTGCAACTTTCTTTTAATGGGGTGCTGCCTCTTTAAGACTGACTGTACTATCCACTGACACTGGTTTGGCAGTTGCTACTGCTGAACATTTTTATACATGCTACCATGAAGCTATATATGTTAGTATTGAAGAAGCTAACGGGTATACTACCATTTTAATGTGTGGGCTGATTATAATTTCCCTTACATTAGGATGAAACTAGAGAAGTCCACAGATCATAAACCAGACAGTAGTTTTGAAGCTGAAGCCAGCAAAATAAAATAAAAAAAAAATTACTATTAAAAAATTGGTTTTAATATTTTCTGCCTCTTCCCCAAAGTACCCTCCCCATTTGCTTGACAAATCTATGTAAAGAAGTTTGTTTGTCACATGTTTTAACTTTACCTTGCCCTGTGTTATGGCATTGGCTGACATGTATAAGACTGGATGTGTATATTTATTACGGTGTCTAAAAATCATGAAGTTCATCACTTTCCAGGAGCATAGATAAAAGCAAATTGGTAGTGCATCAGAGTTACTTTTCAGTGCACCATGACATCACTAAAATGAGTGCTATATTGTTATAGGGCTTTCAGGTTTGTAAAAATATAACCATAAATTATATTGACGTCAGATATGAGTTGAGTATCTATAAAATATCATGTGTATCTCAAAATATTGGACTGCTGTTTGATGACTGGATATTGCTGCATAATTTTCTTCTATTGTCCCATATCCTTTTGGAGAGAGAGTTTTAATGGGATTTGAAATGTGCAAGCTGTCTAAATAAGATGCAGTCAAATAAAGTATGGTTAAGTTGTGTTTGCATTTTTCTTTTAGATACAGCTGTGTGCATTTTATGTTCAAGTTGTTCTACTTTCACCTACTAAGAAGAAAAAAGAAAAAATAGGCAATCTATTTTGTTCCCCACTTCCTGCCTTGCATCTAAGAGTTATTTGGAAGAAGTGATACACAATTGTTATCTCTCTCACCTTGTGTTCTGACAGATTTGAAAATAACATGAACTTGATTTTACTAAAAGTATTCAGAGTTATTAGCTCATATATCAGCTATCAATACAAATGAGAGCATTTTCTCATGCATTAAACCAAAACTTGTTTTTCTGTCCTTGTCCCATAGCAATTTATTTGTAAGACAGTTTTTATTTTAATTTACTCTTTTTTGTTTATACTTAAGTAATGTTTTGTTTTGTTTTGTTTTGTCTTCCCCTTGCTAAGACCAAAGGAAAATAGAGCAATATCTAAAGGGCTTTTTGTCCCATTCTTGTGAGAAGCTTTAAATGGCAGTTATGTATTCTTTCATATTTCAAGATTTATGGATATTAGTGGAAGAAGAGATCTGTTTTAATTGGGACTGCTAAATTACTTTCATCATGCCTGTCAAATCTTCACTTTGTTCTTTTATAGTCATGTAGTGAAAATATCTGAGTTCATGTTTTACTTGGGCCCTATATTTAATTCTAAATACTTCATAAATTGTCTTAATAAGGACCAGAAAGTTGATACCGTTCTTTCACACCTATGAACAGAGATCAATAATAACCTGTAGCCTAGAGATATAGTGATACTTATAAGCAACTTTTTAAAAATGAGTTTGAAAAATTTCATAAGCAGATAGCACAATGCACTTTCTTCAGATTCAGAGCTGTCCCATAGCACTTTTTTTTGATAGAAATGTTATTTGTGCTCTCCAATATGGTAGCCACTAGGCACGTAGCTACTGAACCCCTGAAGAAAGGCTAGTATGATTGAAGAACTGAATTTTTAATTTTAATTAATTGAAATTTACACAGCCACATGTGGTTAGTGGCTCCTGCACTGGATAGCATAGCTTTAGATAATATTTAGACAGCAATAACTGAGGAAAGCAGCTTTTGAAAAGGATTTTTTTAAGACTACTATCTAATTTATTGAAGAATGAAATAGGATCATGATTAAAAATTGCCTTTGAACAATATACAAAAGAGTATACCTACAGTACTTATGTCGACACCTATTTCATTAAAACAGTATTTGTCACCACCCCTCTACCTGCTCCTGTCGTGAATTAGCCATTCTGAGAAAAGCAACCCTTTCAGTTTTTATTATTTGGTAGTTCTCTGGGTTGCAGAGGTGCCGAGATTCAAGTGCCAAAAATTGGTTTCTGATGAGACATATCTTTTTAGCATTAAAATATTTTACATCATTAAGCCTAATAACTTCACATTTTAAATGAATTTGAAATAATTTTACCTGTAAATGAGATTGGTCATTTCTCGTTTTATGAGTGGTCAAACTGAAACATGGAGGTGTATCATGTTTACACTTTCTTTTTTTTCTAAATTCTAGAAGATTATGTATGTTGATACAAGGGCAAGTGTTTTTGTTTCTGAGAGAACCAGATTAATTTTCCTGTGTTCTCTGGCCACGGTGTGTCAATCTTGATTCTAGCTGGACATCTAGTAAGTATAATTCATCAAAAGAGCAGGCGTGGAGATGGGAAACACCTGGCAAAAGGGAGTGCCAGGCTTGGTATAGCCTGTTAACACTGCTGGGGAAAGAGCTCAAGGCCCACATTCTACTGATAGGAATCAGTGTTTAATCTTCATGTGAAAAAGACCTAGGAATAATAAAGATCACCAAAGTGCCGAAATCTACCTTCTACTACTTAAAAAAATGTAAACAATGCAGGGGTTAAAAATGTAAGGTTTTTATAATGCTAAGAAATAAGCTCATTTTTAGTTGATGATGGATTTTTATGACTACCTCTTTGCTGTATGAATATATCTCAATTTTTTAATACCTCAATTTCCTGAGAATCTGTATGTATGTTTTTGTAAATAAAATAATTTACCATATGCTAGAGAAAGGACATGGCGTTTAAAGAAATTGTATAAAGACATTTGTGACTGAATTTGTTACACAGTGAATCTATTTGAAATTTCTTAAAAACAGCCTTTTCTGGCCCCCTTGACTGAGGTTTTCTTTTTTGTTTTTTTTTTGGGTTTTTTTTTTGTTTGTTTTTTTAGTAAACATATTCTTATTTAGCGAGATCTGTGTTCCAGGATGCGTGTACCCTCATTTGTTCATTTATAACTGCAAAGATTTGTATGTCTCCTATGTTTTCCTTTCATGCCAAAGAAATTCACCCTTTTAAAAAAAGTCAGCAGGTTGCACGAACTGAAAAAAATTTTTTGCCCCTTAGATAGGCGTTCTTAAGAAGCTTTATTTCCTAAGATTTAAATATTTTCCAAAGGAAAATGTCTTCAATTTTTTAGTTAAAGCCAGCAGTAAAAATTTGTAAAAATACGTGTGTTTTTAGGAATGCACTAGTTCTGTAGGAAACATTGGCAATTTTAAGGAACTGTGCTGCTTTAAAATCCATAATTGTATGAAACTTTTCGAAGCTGATGCAAGATATAAAGTCATTGCTAAATTTTATGTATGTTTGTGAACTGCTCAGGGTTCAATGCCCTAACATATAGGCGATTGATCACTAACATCTGTAGGGCCAGATATCCTGTGATTGTACATGTTTATTGATCATTTTAAGGGAGCTGAAGTTGCTGCCTTAAAGCTAAACCTGCTGCCTTAAACTTTGCTACCTCCCTCCCTACAATCATGGCTGTAAACAGTGACTCAACAGTCAGCTAGCATTATATTTGATTTTATTGTGAATGCTAATAAAATAAAATTTGTAAGTCCACCAAGTATTGACTTAACTAGGTAAATGTAAATTGATTTCAACCTTGTCTTTGGCCAAGTCTACTTGATAGCTTATGATAATATGAAATGAAGTACACCAATATGGATGTGAGCATCGTGTTTGAGTTATTGTGAGAATAATTATTTTCTTCATATTTGGAACTGATAATGAGCATTCAAGGTGTTTATTTCCATCAGATGATACTGAGCAAGTTTCTTAACCTCTGTGAAACTTTAGTGATAACTACTTGATAAGCTTAGTGTGAAGAATAAATGAGATAATGTATGTAAATTCACCTTAACAGTACCTAGTAGCCTAGTATATAGTAAATAATAAACGATAACTATTATTAATATATATACCATAGTAGTATATAGTAATTTTGTATTTTGGTATTGGATTTTGTAGCACCATTTAAATGGTAAAAGTCATCTAAATATTAGATCTTATGAGAGTAGCCCAGACTGTAGCAAGTGAACAGAAAAACTTTTCACCTTTTTATTGTGGAGAATGTTAAAACAGGGAGACCGAAGAGTGTAATGATCTCTTCGTGTACTTATTAACCAGGCCCAACACCCATGGCCAGTCTGGTTCCATCCATTTTCCATTTCCCCTTCTCATAGTTTTTTTCAAAACAAATCCTAGAGATTATATCTTATATATAAATATTTCAGTACTTAAATGGTAAGGTCTTGTTTTTAAAAACAAAACCACAATATCATTACAAATACACACAAATTGTTAATCATATAACCAATATTAAAACTCCAATTTCTAGGGAATTGTTTTTAGTAGCAGTATGGAGATGCATAAGAAGTAAATATAAAGAATACATAGGAGGTTACTCTTTCAAAGAGGAAAGATTTCTGTTACAAGGACAGTAGACACCTTAGTAGACAAGTTTGGAGGTACAGACAAATGATTATAGGAAAGAAAATTAGTGGAAAGTAGAGGTAAGTTTGAAAGTAGGGGGCTGTGTCTTGCATATCCCAAATACCTAGTGTTTTTCTATGAGCATAATAAGACACAAATGTTTATTGGGGGAAAAATGGAGTAGATAAATGTGCAATTGCCAACAGCAACAAAGGAATGACTTTTAGAAAGGGTTGGGTTTTTGAAATGTAATCAGCAAAGCATAGGAAGAAAGATCATTGGGCAAGCAAGAAAGAAAAAAATAGGTGCTAACATAGGCACAAAGTTTTAATAGAGATTGTTAAGCAAGTGAAGACAGTTTTGTTTTTGTTTTTCCTTTTGGAAGAAAACAAGATGGGGAAGGGTAAGCACAACCCTATATTCTAACACCCCAATGTTGTGTTCAAAAAGGAATTAATAGAGAAATAATTCAGGATAAATTTATCACAGCCATTATCCGAATTTATAAAGAAACCTTAAACCACATGGCTTGACTAGGGTTGCCATTAATGTATAAAATCAGGAGATGGTTTGATATAGAATACGAGCTACGGAATTGTGGTTCTCATACTAGGGGGTCCAATTTTGCACCTGACTACAGATAAAGAAGAACACCTGGACATCTTTGCCCAGCCTACTGTGTAGAGGATCACTGTATTCTGGCTTGATTGTGGGATGCTTGCCATTATTGGGATATGATCCCCTCAGCTTGGGGTGGAGAGACGTATGATTAATGTTCTTTCTTCATTGCCAGGAAGGCAGTAGAGTAATGATAATAAATAGCATGCAGTGAGCTTGCCTTCTTACAGTTTTCAAAGCAGTTTCACCTACTTTTACTCAATCTTTAGAAAGATCTTTTGAGATGGAAAGATTAATACTCAAAGTGCTTAAATGACACCTCTAAGGTCCCAAAGCAGTGATAAGACCTCAACCCAGGCCTGAGTCTCCTAGATCTGGTTTTCTTCCCATCACACTCCGTGCTTGATGAAACCCAAAGAGGATAGAGTCCAATATGTTTAATTCTGTTGGATAAAATTAAAACTTTAATGACTCCTACTAAATTATTTAAATTCAGCTGTTTGATTCAGCATAAAATTTAAACGCTCTCTTAAAATGTTTAATAGGTCTAATTTGTAAAATCCATGAAAGGATTTAGGATTAAGTAGTTTTCTTAACATCTAATTGGTTTCTAATAATTAGGTATATAATATATTTAAGGTGACTGAAATTGATTTCTTCTTTAAAAATGAACTTTTAAAATACATTGCCCTATGAAAGTTGAACTGAATCCTCTTATTTATATAATTCATTTATGTTTAAAATTTTCTAAATATTATGCTCCAGCATGTAACTCTTGCCGTATTTCCAGTAAACTTTTACTCTGTCAAATTTCTTTTCTAAGGGAAAGGAGTTCATAGAAAAAAAAACCTATCCTGATTATTAATCAAGTTTGAAGTCTAATTAAAATATGTAGAAATACTTAAAAACACTAAAAAATCAGGCCATATTAGTATTCTCTATATAGTGCTAAGCCTACAAAAACACAAACATTAGGAAATTATTTTTGTGTATATATGTATATATATATGTGTGTATGTGTATGTATATAATGTGTGTGTATATGTACAAATGTATATACATTTATACATATACATAGACCCTTTTCCTGGTGGTAAAAACTTGTTTTAATTAGAGTATCAGCTGCTGGTGATACAATGTTAAATAATTAGGTTGGTCGGTAAAGCTGCCTTCAAATAGAGTAGGATGCTAATATGCAAAATCCATGCCTCTTGAAACACTGGACAGGTCAGGAAGGTCAATCATACTATTTCTACTCATAAAAATGGGGTTATAAATACTTGCCTTTTAAGATAGTGATGTGGGTTCCACTGGAGTGTAATTCCGTAACAGTAGGGAATTTGTTCATGGCTGTATTTATTCACTGCCTAGAATAGTACCTAGAGCATATTAGGCATAACATAAGTGCTTATTACATAAATGCATTAATTGATGCAGAATGCTTTTTAAGGTGCACAACAGAAAGTTTTCAGGCTTAAAATCATCAGTTATCAAAGGTGTTAACTGGCACACAATCTCTATGCATTTCCTTCCCTTCCTTTCTCCCTCCTTCCCTACATTTTCATGAAAGTACACATCCTCTGCTAATGTTCTTAACCTTGACATCATAAGGTCATAAGTGGTTATTTTTTGCCATGAGGCAATAGCTCTATTCAGTTAGCCATTAAACAATTACTGAGAACCTGCTCTGGGCCAGGCATCTGTGCAAGGCACTAAAAAGACAAAGCCAGGTAAATGGCTCTCTTGGGGCTCACAGACCTACCTGAAGCTCTTTGTGATATACAGAGATGGTCGCTATATTACTTTTTATGGTGCCAGAGATGTTAACAAGGCAAAAACTCTGGAGAATCAGTAAGTTTGTAAATATTTTTCTTTCTGTATTATTTTCCTGCATTTTTCAAAAAGAAGCAAAGGCCTACTGTATTTGTTGTGAATATAAAGGAGATTTTTTTTTATCATGTCAAACATTTAATTGCCCAGACACATAAATCCAAATACAATTAACCCGAATTGTAAATTAGACCTAGGAATCTGGACAAGAAAATTTTATGGAAATTGAGATGTCTAATTCATATATTTTATCCAAATGAAACCATTTTTTATTAACCTAATGTGGTTGGACACTTATTTTGTTTTAATGTTATTTATACATACTCCCAGTTATGAGGAATAACTTCAGTGCTTTACAACCAGCAGTGCTTTTAAAATGTGCAGTGTACATTTTGAAATTTTTCTAATCTGTAACCTAAATTTTCACATTCCTTGACCACCTGATATGCCACTTCTGGCTTATCCACCCACAGAACCTTGCCAATTCAGCTATAAAATCAATTTACTGGTAAAGCCAAGAACATGAATACACCTTTTCGGTAAAAGCAGCCTACTGACAGCAAGGAGAATCAAGGCCAGGAAACAGGGTCATTTTTATACATAGAAAAACAGACAGAGGCAAAGGGGATCCAGCTAAGGCCAAGAGTCTGCTTATTTAAACAGACAAAAGAAGGGGAAAGTATATCAGCAGAGATTTTGTGGATTGAAATAGAAGCTTCTGAGTCTTAATCGAGAATGATTTTGTTTTTACAAAAATTTTTAAAAATATTATAAGGATATAATTTTTTCCAAGTTCAATGTCAGCAAAAACCATTACATCTACTTTGAAAAACAGGTAGCTTTTTTGGCTAAATTTAGTTTGCCTTTACCAAGGAAAAATGGTTGACTTGTGTGTATGTGTGAGTCAACCATTTTTTTGACTTAATTGCAAATTACTGAATTCTCTTTTGAATGGTTACTTTACTATGTGTGAGCCTCACTTTTTTTTTGTTTGTTTCAAATCTCAGGGGTTTAACTAAAATAACTACTAGTTTATGTACTTGGACACCTTGGTAGAGGGCTGCCTGGGAGGTAATCTTAATCCTTTTGGTCCCAAGTCTGAGAGCATAGCTCCTGGAAAATGGATCTATGCCTTGTGTAGCCTGTGGGAAACCATGTGGCACAGACACGGAGGGAGTGGTGAGAGGTCTTCTAGCATTAGAAGAAATGTTTTAAGTTTCCAACTAGAACACACCATTTAGTCATCTGACCAATCTTTATTGAGCACCTACTATGTGCCAGGCACTGCACCTGACACTGTGGAAGAAAACCTACCTCCACTCCTTTAGCATCAAATAGCCTGTGAGGTCTAAGACAGAAGAAGTCTAGGGAAGGGAAAACAAAGTGCTAATTGAAAGCCTGCCGGGCTCTGGAGTTATCTGTATTCTTGGAGCAGACAGCAGTCCCCAAATTTGAATGGGAAGCTTGGAAACAAATAAGCATTCAGATGTATGGTGAGTCAGAGTTATGGAAGGCAAATTTTGAAAGATTAATTAGGCAGCAAGGGAGAAGTCCTCTTTGTAAGCAGTTTAAAACTGGGCCATAAAGGAGTTCCCTGGTGGCCTATGGTTAGGATCCCCGGCTTTCACTGATGTGGCCCAGGTTCAGTTCCTGCTCTTGGAACTGAGATCCTGCAAGCCATGGGGCATGGCCAAAAACAAACAAAAAAACTGGGCAATACAAGTAATGCAAATGTGGCTGGATCTTTTCAGCAGTCTAATTCTCTCTTTTCAGTTCATAATCAGTCTTTTGTAACATCTCTCTCTTCCTTCTCTTAAAAAAAAATCTAAAAGGCATTGGTGAGTGCCGTGGATTTTATGTGTGTGTGTGTTGGGGGGAGGTAGCAAAAACAAAGATCCCTCTGAAATAATCATGTCGCCCTTCAGGAATGAAGACCTCACTCTCTCCCAGGGCTGGGAGTGCTGCTGGCAGACTGTCCTCAGCCGTCAGTCCCCTTCAGGAAGTACCTCAACCAAAAAGAGCTGCTTTTCCCCGTGTTACACCCCTTTCCCAAACCGTCTGTATTCAAAGCCTAGTTCTTGTGGGCATGTAAAGGCCCAGCTGCCTTGCCCCAGTTCTGAAGGGTCATCCCAGTGCCTAAATTCCCCCTGGGAATTAAGGGAATTCCCCTCAATTTTCTCATCTGGAAATAGGAATAATAAAAGTTACTTCATATACTTGTGATTATTAAATAGCACATGCTGTGATATGATGTACTTAAATTTACTGCTATTACTACTACTACTACTACTATTATTTAACGCTAAAGTATTCAGAGCCTATTTCACACAGGGACACCAAGGGCAGACCTTGGAGGTGGCACTTGTGCCATCAACCTGTCCAGCTCTCTGGGTTCTGGGAATACAAGGGTATAAATGAAATATTGTTTTAAAATATTTATTTATTTATTTATTTTGGCTGCACTGGGTCTTAGTTGCAGCACGCGGGATCTTCGTTGTGGCATGCATGCGGCACCTAGTTCCCCGACCAAGGATTGAACCCCGGCCCCCTGCATTGGGAGCACGGAGTCGTACCCACTGGACCACCAGGGAAGTCCCGCAAAACCCAAATGTTGATATAAGAATATACAAGTAGTGGCTGCCATCTGGTCTGAGGAACCCATTCTCTGATCCTTTCGGACCTTGACCCTATCCTGTCAACTTTGAGTCAAATGTGCCTACCAAAGTCAGGCCACCAGGGCCTGGATGATAGCGTTCTACAACCAGAGGAGTCCTGTACGTGGGAATGACATAGCGAGACAAATACTGCATGATCTCACTTATATGTGGAAACTAAAATAGTCAAACTCATAAAAGCAGAGAGAAGACTGGTGGTTGCCAGAGGATGGGGGTGGAGGTGGGGAATGAGAAGATATTAGTCAAGGGCTACAACGTTTCAGCTGTGCAAGATGAATGAGTTCTGGAGAAATAATATACAGCAAAGTGACTGTAGTTAACAATACTGTATTGTAGACTTGAAGTTTGCTAAGAGGGTAGATCTTAAGTGCTCACCATACACACACACAAAAAAAAAGAAAGAAAAGAAAATAGTAACTATATGAGGTGATGGAGCTGTTAAATATCTTGCACTGTTCATTTCACAATGTATGTGTATATCAAAACGTCAAGTTGTACAACTTAAATATACACAATTTTATTTGTCAGTTTTACCTCAGTAAAGCTGTGTCTCTGTGTGTGTGTGTGTGTGTGTGTGTGTGTGTGTGAGAGAGAGAGAGAGAGAGGGAGAGAGATTTCAAGCCCTGCTCTCCACATCCCAGTCCTCACCACCCCTATCTCCCAGTTGATGATGGAGAAGTCTAGACTTGATCAGTACCAATTCTTGGGCTGGAGCAATTTCTAACAGACTTCTCTGCTTCTGCCATCCTTCTTTCTGATCTGCTATGGTAGGGATCTAGATAAAATAAAATAATTTGCAAAAGAGGGGAAAAATGCAATAGTCCTAGAAGAAGCAACAATCGAATTTAACCTAGAACACGTATAATAATATGTATCATATTAATAATAATATGTATCATATCGGTAGCTATTTGTGACTTATTACCAATAATAGTTGGCACTTAAAAGTTTACAAAAGGTATTCTTTTTCATAAATTAGAATCGATGGCTTCCTTATAATAATGTCACTTGAGCTCACTTGATTCTGATACCTTTTCTTTTTTTAAAAAAATTTTTTTGGATTATAGTTGATTTACAATGTTGTGGTTGTTTCAGGTGTACAGCAAAGTGAATCTGTTATACATATACACATACATATATCCATTCTTTTTTAAGATATTTTCCTATATAGGTCATTACGGAGTTGAATGAAAGAGAATTGAGTAGGGTTTCAGTTGATCCTGCAGGAAATGTGCAAGGGGGTGTGTCACACATTTGACTATCATCCCTTGTGTACTGAAGCAGAAGAGAGTTTGAGCGTTCCTAGGACTGAATTAAGAGTTGGGGATGATGATTTTCTTCTAGTTTGATCCTGGCTCTTCGATGCTCCCATTTTATTTTAGTAGCTACTGTGTAGGAGCAGCTGTTTGACATACTTAACAGTCAATTGCGTGTGAGAGAGAGTCGAGGGACTGAGTCGAGTCCCTTGAAAAGAGAAATTAATTAAATAAATAAAGAAAAATTAATTAAAGCTGGAGATGGGTATTTTTCAGTATCTTTTCCAAACAACCTCTCCCTCCTGACCTTTAACCAAAGCAGCAAAAGAGAGCTGAACGCTTATCAGTTTGCCACAGCAGTGAGGCACCAAAGGCATTAAGCAGTATAATGTGAGTCAACTATGACCTAGGGTAGCTCTTATTTGCAGAGCAGTTCCCCTTTTTCTTGGGTTTATATTGAGATGGTTACCTTAACGTGGTTTCCTTTTGGGCACCTCAGGATTTTTTTTTTTTCTTTTGTTAATTAATTAATTAATTTATTTTTGGCTGTGTTGGGTCTTCGTTTCTGTGCGAGGGCTTTCTCTAGTTGCGGCGAGCAGGGGCCACTCTTCATCGCGGTGCGCGGGCCTCTCACTGTCGCGGCCTCTCTTGTTGCGGAGCACAGGCTCCAGACGCGCAGGCTCAGTAGTTGTGGCTCACGGGCCTAGTTGCTCCGCGGCATGTGGGATCTTCCCAGACCAGGGCTCGAACCCGTGTCCCCTGCATTGGCAGGCAGATTCTCAACCACTGCGCCACTAGGGAAGCCCCAGGATTTTTTTTTTTAATTGAAGTATAGTTGATTTACAAAGTTGTGTTAATTTCTGCTGTTACAGCAAAGTGACTCAGTTATCTATCTAGCTAGCTATCTATCTATCTATATATATATACACATTGTTTTTCATGATCCTTTCCATTATGGTTTATCCCAGGACATTGAATATAGTTCCCTGTGCTATACATTAGGACCTTGTTGTCTATCCATTCCATATGTAATAGTTTGCATCTACTAACCCCAAACTCTCAGTCCATCCCTTCCCCACCCGCCTCCCCCTTGGCAACCACAAGTCTGTTCCTTATGTCCCTCAGGATTTACTTTTTTTGGCTGAGATGGTGTATCTGTTACATGATTGGACCCTAAGTTACTACTATAAGCTGGAGTCTAGGGGGAACCACAGAATGATGAGGAATAGCATAGCATCCTATATAGCGGTTAATTACCTGGACTTTGATATTAGAAAGCCTGGGTTCCAACTCTGATACAGCCACTTAAGATCTTGGTGATCCTGGAGACTTGAATCGCTCAGAGCATCTTGTTTCCTTATTTGTAAAATAAAGAGAACAATAGTGGTTCATACTTCATAGGGAAATGGAGATGAGTAAATAAAGCAATGCACATAACACACTGAGGAGAGGTTCTGACCCCAAGTAAGTCCTTAGTACATGTGAGTTGCTTATATTATTATTATTTGGAAAATATCAGAACTTTCATTTTGCAAAACAGAAAAACAAGGACCTTTTATTTTTTATTATGATTATTATTTTAAATTTATTTTACTGAAGTATAGTTGATTTACAATGTTGTGCTAATTCCTGCTGTACAGCAAAGTGATTTAGTTATACATATATATACATTCTTTTTCATATTCTTTTCCATTATGATTTATCACAGAGTATTGAATATAGTTCCCTGCGCTACATGGTAGGACCTTGTTGTTTATCCATCCTATATATACTGTTTGCATCTGCTAATCCCAAACTCCCAGTCCACCCCTCCCCCACCCACCCCTCTCCCTTGGCAACCACAAGTCTGTTCTCTCTGTCTGTGAGTCTGTTTCTGTTTCATAGATAAGTTCTTTTTTTAAAAAAATAAATTTATTTATTTATTTATTTATTTTTGGCTGCATTGGGTCTTCATTGCTGCGCGCGGGTTTTCTCTAGTTGTGGCGAGCGGGGGCTACTCTTCGTTGTGGTGCACGGGCTTCTCATTTCACTGGCTTCTCTTGTTGCAGAGCATGGGCTCTAGGCACGCGGGCTTCAGCAGTTGTGGCGCTAGGGCACAGTAGTTGTGGCTCATGGGCTCTAGAGCGCAGGCTCAGTAGTTGTGGCGCATGGGTTTAGCCACTCTGCGGCATGTGAGATCTTCCTGGACCAGGGCTTGAACCCGTGTCCCCTGCATTGGCAGGCAGATTCTTAACCACTGCACCACCAGGGAAGTCCTTATAAGTTCATTTTTGAAAGATCTTTTATTTTAAGTTTGAAGATCTGAACATTATGTTACTTTCTTAAGATAAGAATTTAGGCAAGAAAATCAAACTGTGGACACAAGGTCATCTTTGCAATAGGTTATAGCCCAGAAAGCTGTCAGCAGAGCCCTCTGTTGAATGGTTATCCTACACTCAGCCTGAGATATGTTGTCTGACAGGGCTGCATTTCTTACTGAAGAGCTCTGAGGATCCTCTAAATACCCTGTTCTACCTGGATTAAGTTACTAATGTTCCTTACACGGCCCTCTTACTCAAGGATAGATGCTTACTACTCACTTATTCATGGAAATTAAATCTTTCCTTTTACATTCAATCCATCCTTCAGAGTTGCTACTTCTTTAATAAACCAATGAGCTGGCAATATTTTTAAAATTAAATTTCCAATTTGTGAGGATGGGGTGTACATACCTTTGAAACTTTTGTTTTGAAATAATTTCAAATTTATAGAAAATTTGCAAAAAAAGAGTACAAGGAACGCCTATATATCTTTCATCAAGATTTCCCACTTGTTAATGTAAGGACTCACTCAGAACCCCAGATTTGGTATAAAGATTATTTTAAGCTCAAGATATTTGAGAATCAACAGATGCAGAAAGAAGTATTCTTGGAGCTTCCCATGTCTTGCTAAAAGCAGCAATGTCTGGGAAATGAGGCTGCCATAAATTCCTTATTTGGAGTGGATTTACTCCCAGACGGAAGAATGTGAATAAAATCTATCCCAAATTTCTTCTCCAGAGGAGTTTTATGGCCCTGAAGGAGACAGAAAGACCACTCATACCTGTACAGACAAACATTATCACTAACTTTCTTATCTCTTGATTGGTCTCCTAAAAACCCATTTGTCTTTCCTAAAGAAACCTATTTATTTTGCCCAGAAAAGCCTTTTCTCCCCTCTCCTTTTCCCCTAAGTTAGGGTTATAAACCTTTAACTTAAACCATTTAATAAGCCAGCTACTTCTTCTGCTGGATCCCCTGTGTACATGAATAAACCTTTTTCTCCTGTTAAGCTGTCTTTTGTCAGTTTAATTTGTAGGCCTCAGGGAAGAACATAAGCAAATAGAGGACAATTTTTTTTCTCCCCTACATTAACATTTTACCACTTTTCCTTTATTATTCCTTCTCTCTATATATTTTTATTAATTTTTTCTAAACCATTTGTGGGCTATAGACATGACATTCCATTGTCCCTTAATGTTTAAATGTGTATTCCCTAAAAATAGACTCTTTCTTATATAGCAGCAAGAAATTAATGTTGAACAATACTGTCATCTAATCCATAGACTTAGCTAAACATTTGCCAGTTATCCAATAATGACCCCCAAATATCCTTTGTAAGTCTGGGATCTGGTCTAAGATCACATGTTACAGTTAGTTGTCCTTTATTTTAGTCTCCCTCAGTCTAGAAGAGTTCCCCAGTCCTTCCATAACTTTTATAACATTGACAGTTTTTAAAATTTACTCTGCAAAATGTTCCTTAATTTGGTTTTGTCTGGCATTTCCTCCTGATTAGATTCAGATTACACATTTCTGGCAGGAATACTACAGAAGTGATGTGTTCTTCTCAGTGTATAATATAAGGGGGCACATGATATTTATTTGTCCTATTACTATTGATGTTCATTTTTATCACTGGGTTAAGATGGTATCTGTCTGGTTAGCCTATTATAAAGTTAGTAACTATTATGTACTTATTTATTAATAAGCATTGAATAAGTATTTTATGGAGAGGTGCTTTGAGACATGTAAATATCATGCTTCTCATCAAATTTTCACCTGTTACTTTTAGCATCCATTGATAATCCATGATTAAATCAGTTAGTACCATGACATTTGCCAAATGGTGATTTTCTAATTTCATTGTTTCCTTTATATTTATTATTTGCAATTTTCTTATAAGGTAGAGCTTTTCATTTCCCCTCATTAATTTATATATTCATTCATTTATTTATATAAATATGGACTTGCAGACTTCTATTTTATTCAATGTGTTCTTACCTGTTACTATTATTATTTATTAGACCCCTCAAGCTTGTTCCTACGTCCTTTTGACATGTTCCCATCATTTTTTGAGCACTTCCTTACTTTCTGGCACAACAATGTTCTAGGCTCATCTGCCATTCCTCTGCCACAGCCCTGGACTTAGTCATTTCTTTAAAGAGTCCTCATTCCTTTAGGGGAGAATGTGATTTAGAAACCGTGATCTTAGTGCTCATTGGTATTGGGTGTCATTGCTTTTAGTTCTTCTTAGCAGACTAGGAAATATGTATGTACATACACACATTCATGTAAATACACACATGCACCTATATCTATTTATCATCTGTCAATTATCTGTCTGTCTATCTATCTATCTATCATCTCTCTATGTTAAAAAACCATGAATTCACATTGACCCCTCTAATTCCAATCCAACATCACAGGGTTTATCCTTGCTTCTTTTACCTATTTGTAACTCCCTTCAGCACTGAAACACCTGGGTCTCATTAGCCTCAATATATTTACTTAGTTGGTTAATTCTCCTGAGTGTAATCAATATCCTAACCATAAGGCTGCATCTCTGGCCCCAGCCCCATTTACCATGCTAGCTACATTAGCTAAATTCGTGGTCTGGAGTAAGGGAAATGGAAGGGGAAGAGATGGTATATTTTTTTCTTTAATAAAGCCTGAAGTGGAAGTTCTACTACTCAGTGTAACTTAAAGTGTTTTTCTTACTTGAATTCAATTCTAAGTTCAAAACAGACATGTAAAAACCCAAAGTGAAGGTTCATATTCAATTATCGCAGCTAGTGATTGAGTTGTCAAGTGATTATCTACTGTGCTATTCTTATTATCAAAGACTGATGTAACACCCAGCTGAAACCATTGAAGTCATTTTATTGCATAGTGGACAGATCTGCCCATCTGAGCGCAACCAACGTGCTTGATTCATGTAGGTACAATTCCCCAAATCCGATTTCCCATCAGTTTATGCTTGTCACATTGCACTCATTTAAAAAAAAAAAATCATCACCAAATACTTTGGAATTCAGCATTTCAATATATTTAAACGTTGTTCTGGTTTGAAGTATTATCTCTTACATAGCCCTTGAAGCCTTCGTAGTTTGAATGATAATTTTGAGTTTGCTTAACCAGTCCTCAAACTGGTACCAACCCTCCAGAGTCCGGCCCCCAAAAGGGTTCTTCTACCGAATGTTACTAGCACCAATAGAATGAGACCAAGTTCTTCGGTTCAGAAGGAAAGGAAAGCTTTATTCTTTGATCAAAGAATGGAGAGGTATGAGCTCTAGAGCAGATGCTCTCCCTGCAGGCTGTGGGTGGGGCTGATTTATGAGGATCAGTACCGGGGAGGAGGCGGGGTTCTTCCCAGGTGAACGCAGTTGTGCTGCTCAGGCTCCGGACCACAGTGCTGGGCGTAGCGTCTTTGTACAAGGTTCCTCCAGCTGAACTGTTGGTGCTGCCTTTTTGCAGTAGGAACTCTGGTTCCTAGTGCTGGGTGCAAGGCCTCTACACGCGACACCCCATGAGCAAGTGAAACTGGACGAAGCACAAAGGAAAAAAAAAAGGTTAGACTTTATTTTATTACCTAAATTGTATTTTTATTCCCTGGTAATTGTTTACGGGTTTTACTGGTGACAAAGCTTTAATAAGCATGCCAACTCCTGTGGTGCTGGTGATGATCCCTGGGTTCACACCCAGAGATTCTGATTCAGTAGCTCTGGGGAACATCTGCATTTTAATGAGATTCACCAGCAGGTTCTGGAACCGGTGGCTCAGGGAACCACACCTTGAGAAACACTGGATTAGCATGTTTTTACTCCGGTCTAGGAAAGTTCTAGCTTAGAAGTTGTGGTCAGTCATTCCTGGTCATATGTGAGGTTGAACTTGTCATTAGTATCCATCAGAGCTTTCATAATCGACAAGCAAATCAGTGTGTTGAAACTTGGCTTGCCAACACCTGCAATTACAGGACAAATGTGTCAACTTGTTCATCAACTTTCGTGTGTCAAGGCTGTGCTAGTGTGTCTGAAAGGGGTGGCATCAAAGCCAGAGCCCTGGCCTGCCTGGCAGAGTTGCAATGAGCTCTCCTCTAGGATGCCACCCCGACAGGCCAGGCCTTCAGGCCTTCAGGTTTGGCTGGCTGGCGTTCTTATTAATTAAGACTGAGAAGGGACTAGAGACAGACAGAGTCCACATGCACCACAATCCCTGGTTCAAGTTTGTTTCCTTTCTCCAGTTTTCCTCATGGATCAAGGAGAGATGACTGGAAAAATTATACTCTTCAGCAGAAAGAAAGCAAACTATCCATCAGCACTTATTTAATCATTTATGCTGAGTGCTTTCACAAAGAATGTTGTATTCAATCATCATAAATCACCTGGTGGGTAGATGATTTATTATCACAGTTCCACAGATGAAGAAAGGGAGATAGAGTGTCTGAAGTATGCACATAATCACACAGCTAGTAAGTGACCACGAAGAGTTTTGACCCTTGTCTTTTGTCTTTAAAGCCTGCGCTTTATGCAGCAAACACTATATGGACCAGCCTCTTGTATTTTGACTTTGTTTTCCCTTTCCAAGGGATGCTTTTCAGGAAGACAGAGACACTGTCTTGGACGAATTTAAGCCTAACAGTAGGATTCATGTCTATTGGGTGTTTCCATACTAGCAGACTTATTCTTAAAGCAGAATAAAGAAATAAGGGTCAGTGATAAATGTGAAGATGATTTTTAAGACAATTAAGTTCTCTATGCTTAATTGGCTGTGGGGGAAAAATGAGAGTGATTTGACTGGTTTGTTTCACCTGAGGGTAGGAATCTTTCACAGGCAGGTAGTCTTTTAGAACGAGGATATTAGTGGTGACCAGAGTATGGTTTCCCTGTATTCTGGGTGTAGGGTCTTACTGCTGCCCAGTTTCTGGTTTTATTGATCATTTACATGAGATACATATTTTGTTGAATGGTTTTACTCCTCTTTTGTGATCTATCAAATGTCAAATATTAGGGATTAAATGTACTGCTGCCAGGTTTTGGTCATGCAAATTTAAAGCAAAGACCCTCTTCTCAAATGGAAGTATTTCATAGAGGTTCTTTTCTCTATATTTGTACAATAAAAAAGACCATTTGGATGATTTCACGAGGAGAAAGGACCAACCTGCCTTCAAAAGTTTACTGTAGGGCTCATCACTTCCAGATCTAAACTGCTACTTTTGATGCCTCCCAACACCATCAAGATTTCAGCCAGGTGCTCTTAACAGGAGGCAAGGGCCCCTTGGCCCATAGACCTCAATGGCAGCACTTGAGTTCATGACCCAGAAGCTCGAATTGACCAATGTCTCTCAGCTTGTGAGAGCCAGAACTGAAGCTGAAACCAGACCTCCTGACTCGGGTGATTCCTCTTTCCTCAGAGCCTGGGCAGTAGGCGTGAATGTTTGTGAGTGCAGTGGGTCAGGGCGTCGAGGCTAGATGGCAGCCCTTTGTCTGCACCATCTTTTCAAGGATGTTTGTATGGTGAACAGTCTTGGAAGAAAGAGCTAGTATCTTCCGCTAGAGCGAAGGACAAGCAAGCTGATTGTGTAGGATAAAATATTAGAATTCCCTAAGCTTGGAGTTCCTTTCCTCAAATACAGTCCACTACATGTAAGGGTCATCTGACCCTCTTTGTGTCAGTCTGTTAGAATTGAGGCTCGGGGAACCAGTGTGAAAATGATAACTCTGACTACTGTGATTGCTGTAACAGACTATCCTTGGTTTCTGTATTAGTGTGGGTTCTCCAGATCCACCAAGATCTGTAGTCAGCAGCCTAGAGACCCAGGAGAACAAAATGTGTAAGTTCCAGTCAGGGTCCAAAGGCCTGAGAAGCAAATATGCTGATAGCGCTACGAGTTTTGGTCTAAGTCTGAAGGTAGGAGAAGACCGATGTCCCAGCTCAAAGACAGAATCCTTTTATTTTATTCAGGCCTTTGATAGATTGGATGAGGCCCACCAACACTGGGGAGGCCAGTCTGCTTTAGTCTACTGATTCAAATGTTAATCTCATCCAGGAACACCCTCACAGACACGCCCAGAAATAATGTTTAATGGTCCCCTGGCCCAGTCAAGTTGACAGACCAAATTAACCATTAGCTTCCATGAAATTGTGGCAGGTTAATTTGTTAGCTTGCAAATAGAATAAAATCTTAGACCCTTCACAGTTCTTGATACATACTTTAAAAAAATAATAAAAAGATTCATCAGTAGGTTCAAGTGCTGTCAGCCTGGCCTGATTACAAAATTCCCATCAGCTTTTCACCTAGATTTAGTAGCCGTTGGTGTTTACTGCTTAGATCCATTATTTTATTAGGGGTTGCGACATGGTGTCATTCTAATTCTAACACTCTGTTTGTATATATTAGTGGGAATGTTTCTATAAAGAAGAATTTTCTTTCATCATCTATTTGATTATGCTGAAATCCAATTTGTATAAGAAAGGCAGGATTAATTGCTATTCCTTTCCTGTTACTTACCAATTTTAAGAATAATGTGTTAGTGTGCTAGAAATCTCCAAGGTGATCAGTATATTCATCTTTTGAGTGTGATTATGAACTACTGGATTTTTATATATTTCATATTTTAATCCATTGCAGTGTTTTTCATGTTCAAATTGACCAGGTGAAACCCCTTCACGTGGCTACTATAACCTTTAAGCATAATATCAATAGTATTTGATAATTTTCTTGCTTTCATGCACAATAAAATGGTCCAGGATCATCTTGCACTTTCCTGCTGTTTACTGGAATCAGTCATTTCTCCAAGCAGCCCTGATTCTTTCTAGTAGGAAATGGTCTTTAGAGAACACAATTTGGGTGGTGGTGGTGCTCACAGCTACTGGATTGTTATTATTTTCAGGGCTTTTTAGTGGCTAGAACTAAGAAATATATACATATATATATTTAAAGGGAAAAAATTATGTGTTCATGTTGAAATTTCCAATTCAAATTTTAGAGTATGGAGCTTTACTGAACTTTTATTTTACATTTATCTGTCTTTTATGCTGAAAATCTTGGTTCATAATTATCTATTTTTTAATTTTACAACGTACATATAGTTTCAGATATTACCACTATCAGTAAAGATATCTGATACAATTGTTCTCTTCATGGTTCTTTTATCCTTTAGGTTTTCATCTTATATCCCACTCAAGATGTGGAGTCAAAATGCTATTTTTAACAGTAACTTGAAACTATTATTCTCTGTGTGGTTATGCCACCAATTTTATATTCCTTGGTTTTCAATATTTAGGGATTGCATTTTTATTTTTGATTGAATTTTATTTTTAATTATGAAAAATATTTATATAATTCCAAATCCTCTTCCTATTATGTTAAGCTGCATTAAAACTTGAAGTGGTTTTTTTGGACCACATATTCATTCATTCATTCAATAGATATTTGTGAAACCGTTGTGTTGGGCTAGTGCTGGGTCTCTAGTACTGAACAAACCAGACAGAAATCTTTACCCTCATGGGGCTTGCATCACGTTCGGAGAAACAACTCTCTTGATAGTCTCTGCAGTTCTCCTTTGTGCCTTCTCTTCCTGTACCCCTTTGCTTCTCTTCTCTTCTCTTCTTCAGGGGTTCTGTGTGAGGCAGAAGTTACGATTGGTCTTGGGTAGTTAAGGAAAAGGAAAACTTCTTCAGTTCTTTTTTCTTATTTCTCTACATTATATTAGTCAAGATACTTAATATTTCCAAGGCTGAGTTTACACGTATGAAAATTAGGGGAAAATTTTAAAAGTGGAAAAACTGATTAGCACTTCATAGTGTTTTGAAGATAAAAGACATATACATGTCAGTTGTATATATTTATACATATAATATATAACATTTTATGTAATATTATATAAAGATTCAAAAGGATGGGGAAACACACCTACCTCTCAATGGAGAGAGTAACAAAGAGTTTGTAGGCATAGAAGCTCATCCTCTTGAATCTGGGTTAGGCCTCTGACTGTTTTGATCAACTGAATGTGGCAAAAGTGACACTGTGCCAGTTTCAAGCCCAGTCTTTAAGAAACTGGCAGTTTCCATTTCCTTCCTGGAGTCAGCTGCCATGCCGTAAGGAAGCCCAAGCAGCCACATGGAGAGATTCATATTGAAGAGAAATGAAGCTCTGGCCTGTCAGTTCCCAGTTGACAGCCAACAATTTGCCAACCATGTGAGTGAGCCATCCTGGAATGGATTCTCCAGGACCAGTAGAAGTGCCCCAGACTGATGTCATTTGGCCCAGAGATAAGCTGTCCTACCAAGCCCCACCCAAACTGCCAAATTTGAGCAAATAAATGATTATTTGAAACTACTGAATTGTGGAGTGGTTTGATAGGCAGCAATAGAGAAGCAACATAATAGGTATTCACTGAGAGGTAGTTTTATTCTGGAATTTTTTTTTTTTTATTTTTACTGATTTTTGGCCATGGTATTCTATTTATTTATTTATTTTTGGCTGTGTTGGGTCTTCGTTTCTGTGCGAGGGCTTTCTCTCGTTGCGGCAAGCGGGGGCCACTCCTCATCGCGGTGCGCGGGCCTCTCACTGTCGTGGCCTCTCTTGTTGCGGAGCACAGGCTCCAGACGCGCAGGCTCAGTAGTTGTGGCTCATGGGCCTAGTTGCTCTGCGGCATGTGGGATCTTCCCAGACCAGGGCTCGAACCCGTGTCCCCTGCATTAGCAGGCAGATTCTCAACCACTGCGCCACCAGGGAAGCCCTGGAACATTTTAAAGTATTTAAAAGCTTAGGTTAAATTTAAATCTCTGACCAGAAACAGTTTCTGCTCAGAGTTTGACGTAGCCATGTCTTATCAAAGATTTCTCTTAACGTCTTAGCATTTAGATTGAGAAACTGTGGCAGTGACTGTCACCCAAAATTCAAAGATGTCTGGCTCTGGTAATACTTTTTCTAGTCTATCTGTTATAGTCTCTCTATTTCTAGTTTTTGAATTTCCATGGTCTTTTGCTAATGGTCAGTTTTATTATGGTTATAATCATATCCCTTCACAAGTCATAGTTCCTATAGGCCAATTCTTATTAACTAGTTTTCATTTATCTAAAAAACTTTCAGTTCATTTATATCTGTGTTAATATTTTGTAAATCAGCTCTGCAGTGGATTGATTTATCACCACAGAATCAGATGTCCATAAGGGATTTCAAAAATCCTCTGGTCATCCTACCCCTAAACAAATAAATACATATTTTATTTTCCAATATCGACAAGGATGATCCTAGCATGCAGGGTAAAGGAAAGAGATGGCAGAGAAGCCCAGTAGATTCTTAAGAGGAAACAGGGATGGGGAAAAATTAAAAATGGGATTGGGGAAGGGAGGATAAATAGTGGGACAGACTCTGCCCTCAGAATTTGGTGGGTGATACGTCTTGTCCTGACACGTTCACAGCCTGGCCTGCAGGGGATCACTGTGTAGTAACTGAGGATGGTGTAATGTGTCTGCCTTTATGAGCTCTCAGTCTATTAGTAATTAGATAGTATTTTAAAGACTTGGTATGTCCATTATGGCCTATTTTTAGGACCACCTCTGAAACACTAAGTCAGGAAAGAAGCCAAAAGCTAGATAACAGGAACTTTGCAAAGAATAATGGAAAAATTGAAGCCAGCTCAGAACAAGACAAAAGGTCAGGGTCAGATCTTTAGACCTGTTTTCCAGAAATGGGTAATAAGGAATTCCTGGCAGCTGTCTCAAACTCCAGTGAGGAGCATGAGCAATAAAAAGAAATGCTTCATGTTGGAAAAAATCTTCACTGTCCCCCAATTTTTGTGATTAATTTCACTTTTTTTCTTTTTACATTAAAGAATACATATAATGAGAATGGCCAGCAGAGGGCCTTCAGATAAACATGAACACTTTAATATTCAAGTGGGCTCTCTGAGCTTTGATTCTCCTTCCTATTGGATTATTTTTTAAGAAAATGAAAAAAAAAAAAAACCTTCACATTTTATTGGGAAATAGTTGCACAATGCTACAGCCCCAGTGTATGTTGCTGACAATGCTGTTAGCAATCTCCATTTCATGGAGGACTAAGTACTTCAGTGAAAGGTCAGTAGGTGGCAAACTTCTACAACCCTTATACTGAAGAAGGCCCGTAATGGGTAGATCCCCTCCTACAGAAATATTGGGGATTTGTGCCTCTTTTTTGGGGGTATGGGTGGTGTCAGTGGGCTGTGTGTGTGTGTGTGTTACATTGTAAAACGTACTAAATGAAAAATAAGTTTCTTTTCAAATAGTTATGAAGACATTTGCCAGTTAAGCTAAATCAGTATGTATCAAAATCAACCAACCTGTCCTGAAGGTCATCTATGAGTGCTGTGGTTATCTCTGTCCCTGTGGGAAGGAGGGTGGAATAGAAAGTTCCTAAATTCCCCTTCAGTTCCAGTAATCTGTGGTTTGAGATGCTCCACCTTGACCTAAATCTTACCTGCTCTCCGTAAGTCTCCCGGTGTTTTATGATCTGGAAGCAGATGTAGAGAGTTCCCAAGTATACACGGTGGGATAAGATTTCGATGATAGTTTTGGAGGAAAATTTTTTTGGGAAATGTTGAAGGATAACAGGAACATTTGAGTAAGTCCAGTGGAGTACAAAACGTAGGAGACTGTAAAATCGTCTTTTGTTTCTTTACTGAAAACTTGGATTCAGTGTTAACATTTTTTGTCATTCCTGAGATTCTCAAAGTTTTAAGTTTATGCTGATAAATTCTGGAGAAAAATTATTTCTTCATTCATTCTCTTGGAGAGTCATTTTCTGGTTAAAAGGCAATACAGTAGTCCCTCCTTATCCAAGGTTTTTGCTTTCCATGGTTTCATTTACCTGTAATCAACGGTGGTTTCAAAATATTAAGTGGAAAATTCCAGAAATAAGCAATTTATAAGCTTTAAATTGTGTGCCATTCTAAGTAGTGTGATAGTCCTGCTCCTTCCTGCTCAGGACGTGAATCATCCCTTTGTCCAGTATATTCCACCTGTTAGTCATTTAGTAACTGTGTCGATTGACTATTGAGGTATCACAGTGCTTGTGTTCAAGTAACCCTTATTGTACTTGATAACGGCCCCAAAGCACAACAGTAGTGATGCTGGCAATTCGGATATGCCAAAGTGAAGCTGTAAAGTGCTTTCTTTATACAAAAAGGTGAAAGTTCTTGACTTAGTAAAAAAAAAAAAAAGTCATATAATGAGATTGCTGAGATCAATGGTAAGAACGAATTTTCTATCCACGAAATTGTGAAGACGAAAGCAGAAATTTGTGCTAGTTTTGCTGTCGTACCTCAAATATGTATGTATAAGGGAATATGTATGTATAGTGTTTTGAGATTACAAATAATACTGATATGTAGGGTTTGGTATTATCCACAGTTTTAGGCATCCACTGGGGGTCTTGGAACTATGCCCCATGGATAAGGAGAGACTAGTGTGCATTGTCTTCAGAACTAATAAGCACCTAAAAACTCCTCTCATTCTTCTCTACCACTGTCAAGTTATTCTTGGATAGGACCATGATATTGCTATGCTTTATACCTGTGTGATGTGTTAGGAAAGTAGAGAGTCCCTAAGCATTTTTTAAATTATTAGTATTTTTAATAGCTCTTTATTGGAGTGTAATTGCTTCACATCTGCTGCTTTTCTTCAGTGTCTTTGGATCTATTCTTTGGGAAACTACCCTTCTCAAGTTCATGTGACTCTGTGAGGCTCTCAATCATCTGGACTTGCTTTCCCAAAGAGTGGGAGTGTGATTCAGCATGGGGGTCAGATTCCTTTTGGGGGTTTGAGTTTCATACAGGTGGGAAGAGTGGGAGGGATTCAATACAAACTTTTATTTCTGTCCTCGCTAAACTGGATGGATATATAACTTTGGCTGCTAATGGTGATGATGCTTATTACATGCTCTGAAGTCTACTTTGTTCAACACTAATATGGCTACTCTGTATCGTATAATGTTGGAATGGTATACCTTGTTCCATCCTTTTCCTTTTAACCTATCTGTGTCTTTATATTTAAAGTTGTTTCTTGAAGATAACATAGAGTTGATTCTTGCTCCTTTATCAAATCTGAGCATCTTTGCATTTAAACTGTGCTGTTGACCATTTATATTTAATACAATTATTGACAAGCTGGGTTTAATTAGGACACCTTGGTTTTTGGATCTAGTTTTTGCATTTTCTCTTTTGTCCAACTTTTCCTCTTTCTTCTGCTTTTTTAAGATTGAGTATTTTTTTTTTTTAATAATTATTCATAACCGAGCACCTTAACACACCAACTTTTTTTTTTTTTAAACTTTGGGTTTATTTATTTATTTAGTTAGTTAGTTATGGCTGTGTCGGGTCTTTGTTTCTGTGCGAGGGCTTTCTCTAGCTGCAGCAAGTGGGGGCCACTCTTCATCGCGGTGCGTGGGCCTCTCACTATCGCGGCCTCTCTTGTTGCGGAGCACAGGCTCCAGACGCGCAGGCTCAGTAATTGTGGCTCACAGGCCTAGTTGCTCCGCGGCATGTGGGATCTTCCCAGACCAGGGCTCGAACCTGTGTCCCCTGCATTGGCAGGCAGATTCTCAACCACTGTGCCACCAGGGAAGCCCCCAGCTGATTCTTTTGGGTAGTCTAGGCATATAATCACATTGTCTGTGAATCATGGTAAATCTCTTTTCATAATTCCATAGTTATGTACTTCTGGCTTCATTGAATAGACCAGACTCCTAGCACTACAACATTTTTTCTTCTTATTTTATTCCTAATTTCAACAGGAATAAAGCTACTAGTTAACAAACATGTATAGAGCAGTTATTAGGCATTGGGTGCTGTTTTTTTTATTAGTTATCTATTTTATACATATTAGTGTATACATGTCAATCCCAATCTCCCAATTCATCCCCCCACCACTCCCCCCCACCACCCCACTTTCCCCCCTTGGTGTCCATATGTTTGTTCTCTACATCTGTGTCTCTATCTCTGCCTTGCAAACCGGTTCATCTGTACCATTTTTCTAGATTCCACATATATGCATTAACATATGATATTTGTTTTTCTCTTTCTGACTTACTTCACTCTGTATGGCAGTCTCTAGGTCCATCCATGTTTCTTCAAATGACCCAATTTCGTTCCTTTTTATGGCTGAGTAATATTCCATTGTATATATGTACCACATCTTCTTTATCCATTTGTCTGTCGATGGGCATTTAGGTTGCTTCCATGACCTGGCTATTGTAAATAGTGCTGCAGTGAACATTGGGGTACATGTGTCTTTTTGAATTATGGTTTTCTCTGGGTATATGCCCAGTAGTGGGATTGCTGGGTCATATGGTAATTCTATTTTTAGTTTTTTAAGGAACCTCCATATTGTTCTCCATAGTGGCTGTATCAATTTACATTCCCACCAACAGTGCAAGAGGGTTCCCTTTTCTCCACACCCTCTCCAGCCTTTGTTGTTTGTAGATTTTCTGATGATTCCCATTCTAATTGGTGTGAGATGATACCTCATTGTAGTTTTCATTTGCATTTCTCTAATAATTAGTGATGTTGAGCAGCTTTTTATGTGCCTCTTGGCCATCTCTATGTCTTCTTTGGAGAAATGTCTGTTTAGGTCTTCTGTACATTTTTTTGATTGGGTTGTTTGATTTTTTTTTAATGTTGAGCTGCATGAGCTGTTTATATATTTTGGAGATTAATCCTTTGTTGATTCATTTGCAAATATTTTCTCCCATTCTGAGGGGTATCATTTCGTCTTGTATAGTTTCCTTTGCTGTGCAAAAGCTTTTAAGTTTCATTCGGCCCCATTTGTTTATTTTTGTTTTTATTTCCATTACTCTAGGAGGTGGATCAAAAAAGATCTTGCTGTGATTTATGTCAAAGAGTGTTCTTATGTTTTCCTCTAAGAGTTTTATAGTGTCCAGTCTTACACTTAGGTCTTTAATCCATTTTGAGTTTATTTTTGTGTATGGTGTTAGGTAGTGTTCTAATTTCATTATTTTACATGTAGCTGCCCAGTTTTCCCAGCACCACTTGCTGAAGAGACTCTCTTTTCTCCATTGTATATCCTTTCCTCCTTTGTCATAGATTAGTTGACCATAGGTGCATGGGTTTATCTCTGGGCTTTCTATCCTGTTCCATTAATCTGTATGTCTGTTTTTGTGCCAGTACCATATTGTCTTGATTACTGTAGCTTTGTAGTATAGTCTGAAGTCAGGGAGTCTGATTCCTCCAGCTCTGTTTTTTTCCCTCCAGATTGCTTTGGCTATTTGGGGTCTTTTGTGCCTCCATACAAATTTTAAGATTTTTTGTTCTAGTTCTGTAAAAAATGCCATTGGTAATTTGATAGGGATTGCGTTGAACCTGTAGATTGCTTTGGGTAGTATAGTCATTTTCACAGTATTGATTCTTCCAATCCACGAACATGGTATATTTCTCCATCTGTTTGTGTCATCTTTAATTTCTTTCATCAGTGTCTTATACTTTTCTGAGTACAGGTCTTTTACCTCCTTATGCAGGTTTATTCCTAGGTATTTTATTCTTTTTGTTGCAATGGTGAATGGGATTGTTTCTTTAATTTCTCTTTCTGATCTTTTGTTGTTAGTGTATAGGAATGCAAGAGATTTGTGTGCATTGATTTTGTATCCTGCTACTTTACCAAGTTCATTGATTATCTCTAGTAGTTTCCTGGTGGCATCTTTAGGATTATCTATGTATAGTACCATGTCATCTGCAAACAGTGACAGTTATACTTCTTCGTTTCCAATTTATATTCCTTTTATTTCTTTTTCTTCTCTGATTTCCATGGCTAAGACTTCCAAAACTACATTGAATAATAGTGGCAAGAGTGGACATCCTTGTCTTGTTCCTGATCTTAGAGGAAATGCTTCCAGTTTTTCACCATTGAGAATGATGTTTGCTGCAGGTTTGTTGTATATGGCCTTTATGATGTTGAGGTAGGTTCCCTCTACGCCCACTTTCTGGAGAGTTTTTATCATAAATGGGTGTTGAATTTTGTCAAAAGCTTTTTCTGCATCTATTAAGATGATCATATGGTTTTTCTTCTTCAATTTGTTAATATGGTGTATCACATTGATTGATTTGCATATATTGAAGAATCCTTGCATCCCTGGGATAAATCCCACTCAATCACAGTGTATGATTCTTTTTTTTTATTATTAATTAATTAATTTATTTATTTATTCATTTTTGGCTGTGTTGGGTCTCCGTTTCTGTGTGAGGGCCCTCTCCAGCTGTGGCAAGCGGGGGCCACTCTTCATCGCAGTGCGCGGGCCTCTCACCATTGTGGCCTCTCTTGCTGCAGAGCACAGGCTCCAGACGCGCAGGCTCAGTACTTGTGGCTCACGGTCCCAGTTGCTCCGTGGCATGTGGGATCCTCCCGGACCAGGGCTCGAACCCATGTCCCCTGCACCGGCAGGCGGACTCCCAATCAGTGCGCCACCAGGGAAGCCCCCAGTGTATGATTCTTTTAATGTGTTGTTGGATTTTATTTGCTAGTATTTTGTTGAGGATTTTTGCATCTATATTCAGCTGATATTGGCCTGTAATTTTCTATTTTTGTGGTATCTTTGTCTGGTTTTAGTATCAGGGTGATGGTGGCCTTGTAGAATGAGTTTGGGAGTGTTCCTTCCTCTGCAGTTCTTTGGAAGAGTTTGAGAAGGATGGGTGTTAACTCTTCTCTAAATGTTTGATAGAATTCACCCGTGAGGCCATCTGGTCCTGGACTTTTGTTTGTTGGAAGATTTTTAATCACAGTTTCAATTTCATTACTTGTGATTGGTCTGTTCATATTTTCTGTTTCTTCCTTGTTCAGTCTTGGAAGGTTAAACCTTTCTAAGAATTTGTCCATTTCTTCCAGGTTGTCCATTTTATTGGCATAGAGTTGCTTGTGGTAGTCTCTTATGATGCTTTGTATTTCTGAGGTGTCCATTGTAACTTCTCCTTTTTCATTTCTAATTTTATTGATTTGAGTCCTCTCCCTCTTTTTCTTGATGAATCTGACTAAAGGTTTATCAATTTTGCTTACCTTCTCAAAGAACCAGCTTTTAGTTTTATTGATCTTTGCTATTGTTTTCTTTGTTTCTATTTCATTTATTTCTGCTCTGATCTTTATGATTTCTTTCCTTTTACTAACTTTGGATTTTGTTTAATCTTCTTTCTCTAGTTCCTTTAGGTGTAAGGCTAGATTGTTTGAGATTTTTCTTGTTTCTTGAGGTAGGATTGTATTGTTATAAAGTTCCCTCTTAGAACTGCTTTTGGTGCATCCCATAGGTTTTGGATCGTCGCGTTTTCTTTGTCATTTGTCTCTAGGTATTTTTTGATTTCCTCTTTGATTTCTTCAGTGATCTCCTGGTTAGTTAGTAACGTATTGTTTATCCTCCACGTGTTTGTGTTTTTCACATTTTTTTTCCCCCTGTAATTGATTTCTTTTTTTTTTTAAACATCTTTATTGAAGTATAGTTGCTTTACAATGGTGTGTTAGTTTCTGCTTTATAACAAAGTGAATCAGTTATACATATACATACGTTCCCATATCTCTTCCCTCTTGCATCTCCCTCCCTCCCACCCTCCCCATCCCACCCCTCTAGGTGGTCACAAAGCACCGAGCTGATCTCCCTGTGCTATGTGGCTGCTTCCCACTAGCTATCTATTTTACCTTTGGTAGTGTATATATGTCCATGACACTCTCTCACCCTGTCACATCTCACCCCTCCCCCTCCCCATATCCTCAAGTCCATTCTCTAGTAGGTCTGTGTCTTTATTCCCGTCTTGCCACTAGGTTCTTCATGGCCTTTTTTTTTTTCCCCTTAGATTCCATATATATGTGTTAGCATACTGTATTTGTTTTTCTCTTTCTGACTTACTTCACTCTGTATGACAGACTCTAACTCCATCCACCTCATTACAAATACCTCCATTTCATTTCTTTTTATGGCTGAGTAATATTCCATTGTATATATGTGCCACATCTTCTTTATCCATTCATCTGTTGATGGACACTTAGGTTGCTTCCATGTCCTGGCTATTGTAAATAGAGCTGCAATGAACATTTTGGTACATGACTCTTTTTGACCTATGGTTTTCTCAGGGTATATGCCCAGTAGTGGGATTGCTGGGTCGTATGGTAGTTCTATTTGTAGTTTTTAAGGAACCTCCATACTGTTCTCCATAGTGGCTGTATCAATTTACATTCCCACCAACAGTGCAAGAGTGTTCCCTTTCCTCCACACCCTCTCTAGCATTTATTGTTTGTAGATTTTTTGATGATGGCCATTCTGACTGGTGTGAGATGATATCTCATTGTAGTTTTGATTTGCATTTCTCTAATGATTAATGATGTTGAGCATTCTTTCATGTGTCTTGTTGGCTATCTGTATATTTTCTTTGGAGAAATGTCTATTTAGGTCTTCTGCCCATTTTTGGATTGGGTTGTTCGTTTTTTTGTTATTGAGCTGCATGAGCTGCTTGTAAATCTTGGAGGTTAATCCTTTGTCACTTGCTTCATTTGCAAATATTTTCTCCCATTCTGATGGTTGTCTTTTGGTCTTGTTTATGGTTTCCTTTGTTGTGCAAAAGCTTTTAAGTTTCATTAGGTCCCATTTGTTTATTTGTGTTCTTATTTCCATTTCTCTGGGAGCTGGGTCAAAAAGAATCTTGCTGTGATGTATGTCATAGAGTGTTCTGCCTATGTTTTCCTCTAAGAGTTTGATAGTGTCTGGCCTTACGCTTAGGTCTTTAATCCATTTTGAGTTTATTTTTGTGCATGGTGTCAGGGAGTGTTCTAATTTCATACTTTTACATGTACCTGTCCAATTTTCCCAGCACCACTTATTGAAGAGGCTGTCTTTTCTCCACTGTATATGCTTGCCTCCTTTATCAAAGATAAGGTGACCATATGTGCGTGGGTTTATCTCTGGGCTTTCTATCCTGTTCCATTGACCTATATTTCTGTTTTTGTGCCAGTACCAAACTGTCTTGATTACTGTAGCTTTGTAGTATAGTCTGAAGTCAGGGAGCCTGATTCCCCCAGCTCCATTTTTCGTTCTCAAGATTGCTTTGGCTATTCGGGGTCTTTTGTGTTTCCATACAAATTGTGAAATTTTTTGTTCTAGTTCTGTGAAAAATGCCAGTGGTAATTTGATAGGGATTGCATTGAATCTGTAGATTGCTTTGGGTAGTAGAGTCATTTTCACAATGTTGATTCTTCCAATCCAAGAACATGGTATATCTCTCCATCTATTTGTATCATCTTTAATGTCTTTCATCAGTGTCTTATAATTTTCTGCATATAGGTCTTTTGTCTCCTTAGGCCGGTTTATTCCTAGATATTTTATTCTTTTTGTTGCAATGGTAAACGGGAGTGTTTTCTTATTTTCACTTTCAGATTTTTCGTCATTAGTGTATAGAAATGCAAGCGATTTCTGTGCATTAATTTTGTATCCTGCTACTTTACCAAATTCATTGATTAGCTCTAGGAGTTTTCTGGTAGCATCTTTAGGATTCTCTCTGTATAGTATCATGTCATCTGCAAACAGTGACAGCTTTACTTCTTCTTTTCCGATTTGGATTCCTTTTATTTCTTTTTCTTCTCTGATTGCTGTGGCTAACACTTCCAAAACTATGTTGAATAATAATGGTGAGATTGGGCAACCTTGTCTTGTTCCTGATCTTAGTGGAAATGGTTTCAGTTTTTCACCATTGAGGACGATGTTGGCTGTGGGTTTGTGATATATGGCCTTTATTATGTTGAGGAAAGTTCCCTCTATGCCTACTTTCTGCAGGGCTTTTATCATAAATGGGTGTTGAATTTTGTCGAAAGCTTTCTCTGCATCTATTGAGATGATCATATGGTTTTTCTCCTTCAATTTGTTAATATGGTGTATCACGTTGATTGATTTGCGTATATTGAAGAATCCTTGCATTCCTGGAATAAACCCCACTTGATCATGGTGTATGATCCTTTTAATGTGCCGTTGGATTCTGTTTGCTAGTATTTTGTTGAGGATTTTTGCATCTATGTTCATCGGTGATATTGGCCTGTAGTTTTCTTTCTTTGTGACATCTTTGCCTGGTTTTGGTATCAGGGTGATGGTGGCCTTGTAGAATGAGTTTGGGAGTGTTCCTCCCTCTGCAATATTTTGGATGAGTTTGAGAAGGATAGGTGTTAGCTCTTCTCTAAATGTTTGATAGAATTCACCTGTGAAGCCATCTGGTCCTGGGCTTTTGTTTGTTGGAAGGTTTTTAATCACAGTTTCAATTTCAGTGCTTGTGATTGGTCTGTTCATATTTTCTATTTCTTCCTGGTTCAGTCTCGGTAGGTTGTGCATTTCTAAGAATCTGTCCATTTCTTCCAGGTTGTCCATTTTATTGGCATAGAGTTGCTTGTAGTAATCTCTCATGATCGTTTGTATTTCTGCAGTGTCAGTGGTTACTTCTCCTTTTTCATTTCTAATTCTATTGATTTGAGTCTTCTCCCTTTTTTGCTTGATGAGTCTGGCTAATGGTTTATCAATTTTGTTTATCTCCTCAAAGAAACAGCTTTTAGTTGGTTGATTTTTGCTATTGTTTCCTTCATTTCTTTTTCATTTATTTCTGACCTGATCTTTATGATTTCTTTCCTTCTGCTAGCTTTGGGGGTTTTTTTGTTCTTCTTTCTCTAATTGCTTTAGGTGCAAGGTTAGGTTGTTTATTTGAGATGTTTCCTGTTTCTTGAGGTAGGCTTGTATTGCTATAAACTTCCCTCTTAGCACTGCTTTTGCTGCGTCCCATAGGTTTTGGGTCGTCATGTCTCCATTGTCATTTGTTTCTAGGTATTTTTTGATTTCCCCTTTGATTTCTTCAGTGATCACTTCGTTATTAAGTAGTGTATTGTGTAGCCTCCATGTGTTTGTATTTTTTACACATCTTTTCCTGTAATTGATATCTAGTCTCATAGCGTTGTGGTCGGAAAAGATACTTGATACGATTTCAATTTTCTTAAATTTACCAAGGCTTGATTTGTGTCCCAAGATATGATCTATCCTGGAGAATGTTCCATGAGCACTTGAGAAAAATGTGTATTCTGTTGTTTTTGGGTGGAATGTCCTATAAATATCAATTAAATCCATCTTGTTTAATGTATCATTTAAAGCTTGTGTTTCCTTATTTATTTTCATTTTGGATGATCTGTCCATTGGTAAAAGTGGGGTGTTAAAGTCCCCTACTATGATTGTGTTGCTGTCGATTTCCCCTTTTATGGCTGTTAGTATTTGCCTTATGTATTGAGGTGCTCCTATGTTGGGTGCATAAATATTTACAATTGTTATACCTTCCTCTTGGATCGATCCCTTGATCATTATATAGTGTCCTTCTTTGTCTCTTGTAATAGTCTTTATTTTAAAGTCTATTTTGTCTGATATGAGAATTGCTACTCCAGCTTTCTTTTGATTTCCATTTGCATGGAATATCTTTTTCCATCCCCTCACTTTCAGTCTGTATGTGTGTCTAGGTCTGAAGTGGGTCTCTTGTAGACAGCATATATATGGGTCTTTTTTTTGTATCCATTCAGCCAGTCTGTGTCTTTTGGTGGGAGCATTTAATCCATTTACATTCAAGGTAATTATCGATATGTATGTTCCTATTCCCTTTTTCTTAAATGTTTTGGGTTTGTTATTGTAGGTGTTTTCCTTCTCTTGTGATTCCTGCCTAGAGAAGTTCCTTTAGCATTTGTTGTAAAGCTGGTTTGGTGGTGCTGAACTCTCTCAGTTTTTGCTTGTCTGTAAAGATTTTAATTTCTCCATCACATCTGAATGAGATCCTTGCTGGGTAGAGTAATCTTGGTTGTAGGTTTTTCTCCTTCATGACTTTAAGTATATCCTGCCACTCCCTTCTGGCTTGCAGAGTTTCTGCTGAAAGATCAGCTGTTAACCTTATGGGGATTCCCTTGTGTGTTATTTGTTGTTTTTCCCTTGCTGCTTTTAATATGTTTTCTTTATATTTAATTTTTGACAGTTTGATTAATATGTGTCTGGGCATGTTTCTCCTTGGATTTATCCTGTATGGGACTCTCTGTGCTTGCAGGACTTGATTAACTATTTCCTTTCCCATATTAGGGAAGTTTTCAACTATAATCTCTTCAAATATTTTCTCAGTCCCTTTCTTTTTCTCTTCTTCTTCTGGGACCCCTATAATTCGAATGTTGGTGCGTTTAATGTTGTCCGAGAGGTCTCTAAGACTGTCCTCAGTTCTTTTCATTCTTTTTTCTTTATCCTGCTCTGCAGTAGTTATTTCCACCATTTTATCTTCCAGGTCACTTATCCGTTCTTCTGCCTCAGTTATTCTGCTATTGATCCCATCTAGAGTATTTTTAATTTCATTTATTGTGTTTTTCATCGTTGCTTGGTTCCTCTTTAGTTCTTCTACGTCCTTGTTAAATGTTTCTTGCATTTTGTCTATTCTACTTCCAAGATTTTGGATCATCCTTACTATCATTATTCTGAATTCTTTTTCAGGTAGACTACCTATTTCCTCTTCATTTGTTAGGTCTGGTTTGTTTTGACCCTGCTCCTTCATCTGCTGTGTGTTTTTCTGTCGTCTCATTTTGCTTATCTTACTGTGTTTGGGGTCTCCTTTTCACAGGCTGCAGGTTTGTAGTTCCCGTTGTTTTTGGTATCTGTCCCCAGTGGCTAAGGTTGGTTCAGTGGGTTGTGTAGGCTTCCTGGTGGAGGGAACTAGTGCCTGAGTTCTGGTGGATGAGGCTGGATCTTGTCTTTTTGGTGGGCACGTCCACGTCTGGTGGTGTATTTTGGGGTGTCTGTGGCCTTATTATGATTTTAGGCAGCCTCTCTGCTAATGGATGGGGCTGTGTTCCTGTCTTGCTATTTGTTTGGCATAGGGTGTCCAGCACTGTAGCTTGCTGGTCGTTGAGTGAAGCTGGGTCTTGATGTTGAGATGGAGATCTCTGAGAGATTTTTGCCGTTTGGTATTACGTGGAGCTGGGAGGTCTCTTGTGGACCAGTGTCCTGAAGTTGGCTCTCCCACCTCAGAGGCACGGCCCTGATGCCTGGCTGGAGCACCAAGAGACTTTCATGCACACGGCTCAGAGTAAAAGGAAGAAAAAATAGAAAGAAAGAGGATATAATATAGTGAAGTAAAATAAAGCTATTATAAAGCAAAGCTATACAGACAAAATCTCACCCAGAAGCATATACATATACACTCACAAAAAAAGGAAAAGGGGAAAAATTAATATATCCTGCTCCCAAAGTCCACCTCCTGAATTTGGGATGATTCGTTGTCTATTCGGGTATTCAACAGATGCAGGGCACATCAAGTTGTTTGTGGAGTTTTAGTCCGCTGCTTCTGAGGCTGCTGGGAGAGATTTCCCTTTCTCTTCTTTGTTTGCACAGCTCCCGGGGTTCAGCTTTGGATTTGGACCCGCCTCTCCGTGTAGGTCGCCTGAGGGGTCTGTTCCCCACCCAGACAGAACGGGGTTAAAGGAGCAGCTGCTTTGGAGGCTCTGGCTCACTCAGGCTGGGGGGAGGGAGCGGTACGGAGGAGGCGGGGCGAGCCTGCGGTGGCAGAGGCCGGCGTGATGTTACACCAGCCTGAGGCGCGCCGTGCGTTCTCCCGGGAAAGTTGTCCCCGGATCACGGGACCCTGGCAGTGGCGAGCTGCACCGGCTCCCAGGAGGGGCGGGGTGGAGAGTGACCTGTGCTCGCACACAGGCTTTTTGGTGGCGGCAGCAGCAGCCTTAGCGTCTCACGCCCGTCTCTGGGGCCCGCGCTGATCGCTGCGGCTCGCGCCCGTCTCTGGAGCTCATTTAGGCGGCGCTCTGAATCCCCTCTCCTCGCGCACCAGGAAACAAAGAGGGAAGAAAAAGTCTCTTGCCTCTTCGGCAGCTGCAGACTTTTCCCCAGACTCCCTCCCGGCTAGCTGTGGTGCACTAACCCCTTCAGGCTGTGTTCACGCCGCCAACCCCAGTCCTCTCCCTGCGATCCGACCGAAGCCCGAGCCTCAGCTCCCAGCCCCGCCCGCCCCGGCGGGGGAGCAGACAAGCCTCTCGGGCTGGTGAGTGCTGGTCGGCGCCGAGCCTCTGTGCGGGAATCTCTCTGCTTTGCCCTCCACACCCCTGTGGCTGCACTCTCCTCCATGGCTCCGAAGCTTCCCCCACTGCCACCCACAGTCTCCGCCCACGAAGGGGCTTCCTAGTGTGTGGAAACCTTTCCTTCACAGCTCCCTCCCACTGGTGCAGGTCCCGTCCCTATTCTTTTGTCTCTGTTATTTCTTTTTTCTTTTGCCCTACCCAAGTACGTGGGGGAGTTTCTTGCCTTTTGGGAGGTCTGATGTCTTCTGCCAGCATTCAGTGGGTGTTCTATAGGAGCAGTTCCACGTGTAGATGTATTTCTACTGTATCTGTGGGAAGGAAGGTGATCTCCGCGTCTTACTCTTCCGCCATCTTCTCTCCGATGTAATTGATTTCTAATCTCGTAGCATTGTGGTTGGAAAAGATGGTTGATATGATTTCAGTTTTGTTAAATTTACTGAGGCTTTATTTGTGACCGAAGATGTGATCTATCCTGGAGAATGTTCTTTGTGCATTTGAGAAGAAAGTGTAATCTGCTATTTTTGGATGGAATATCTTATAAATATCAATTAAATCTATCTGGTCTATTGTGTCATTTAAAGCTTGTGTTTACTTATTAATTTTCCATCTGGATGATGTGTCCATTTGTATAAGTGAGGTATTAAAGTCCCCCACTATTATTGTGTTACTGTTGATTTCTTCTTTTATAGCTGTTAGCATTTGCCTTATGTATTGAGGTGCTCCTATGTTGGGTGCATATATATTTATAATTGTTATATCTTCTTCTTGGATTGATCCCTTGATCATTATGTAGTGTCCTTCCTTGTCTCTTGTAACATTCTTTATTTTAAAATCTATTTTATCTGATATGAGTATTGCTACTCCAGCTTTCTTTTGATTTCCATTTGCATGGAATATCTTTTTCCATCCCCTCACTTTCAGTCTGTATGTGTGTTGGGTGCTGTTTTAAGTACTTTACATGTATGATCTTTTTTCTGTCACTGTGAGGTAGGCACTATTATAATTTCCATTTTACAGTGAGGAGGTTTTGAAGACAGGCAAACTTGAAATGAAATTGCAGTTTTTCCAATTAAATGTGTGGGCATTGACATTTCATACACTTTATTAGCATCAGTTTTCCCTTTTCAGAATCGAGAATGATAATGTCTATCATGGAATCAGGATCAGGAATTCTATACACACAGAAGACTCATTAAAAAATACACAGCTTTTATTAACCATTGATACTTGATTCAGAATTTCTTTCAGTTATTTAACCTCTATGTGGCCATAAGGAAGTTGCAGAGCCGGGCTGTGAATTCTGAGTCTAGAGCCTATTGTTCTTTACCTCTAGACAGGTGTGCTGGTAAATGTTTAACATCCAGCTCTCTGGGGAAAAAAAAAAAGCCCTGATTGGCAACATTTGCCAATTTTTGCGGTGTAACTACTCCCACCATGGTTGATGTGGTATCACTGAATATGGATTTGGGAAGAGATCCTTATAATTCCTCTTGGGAACTGGAACTGGCCACACTCGGCAATTCCAGCACTCCTCAGCCTCCAGTGTTACATCGTAAGGCAAGGAGATGGTTGCTGTGTAAGGTAGCTGTTGGTTGAGGTTCTTTGGCTTTAAGAAATAGAAATCAGGTGGAGCTGGTCCAAGCCAAAGGTGAATTTACTGTAAAGATACAGTCTTAGAAGGAAGGGCAAGGAGGCAGCAGGGCTTAGGAGGGCTGGGAATGAGGGATAGATGTGCTGTGGGGTCTCAGTGCATCCCTTGTCTCTGACTGTTTACTGCAGGTCTGTGTTCCTGCATCTCTGGCTCACAGGGCAGAATGCTACTATCCATCAATTCTGAATGTACCCACTGAGGTTCTTGCCACCAGCAGAGACTGAGGTCTTCTCTGCCTGGCTCAGTTGGGTCAAGGGTCAGTCCTAGACAGTCAGCTATGGCCATATGACATTAGTGTTGGCCATAGTCTGTTTGCCTCTGTTCATGATCACATTGGAGATGTCAGTCTAGACTAGGACCAGCCCCTTCTGTCTCTGAAATTCTGTTACACTTAAAACCTGTCATCACACCACGGTCCTCTGGGCTCCTCACCATCTGTGTCTTGATGACCTTTCTGAGGTCATCCCTGTCAGTGTCCCCTTTGCTCACTTCATTTTTCCAGGCTTCTTGTTGGTCCTTGAATATTACAAGTTCATCTCACCTCAGGGCCTTTGTACTTGCTCTCATAGGTGTTCTCATGGCTTCCATCCTCACTTCATTCAAGTCTCTTCCTCAGAGATTCTAAAACCATGGGTCAAATCCATTTCACCTTGCTTTACTAATCAAGGTCATTTTCATTGTTGCTGCAAAAGATTTGCCTGTTCTCCAACCAGCACATAGCCCAAGTTGTTTTCCAGGAACTTGCAGTCAGCTGTGTCTAGTTCAAGCTGAGCCAGTTAAGACTGGATGGGACCACTGACCCTCCAACTGGGCATGCCTGAGTATTCTTTAGCTGTCAGAGGGCTGAAAACTCCACCCTCAGATTGTGTTAAGCACTTACATATTTGAATGTGCCAAGGCCTGTAGCTTAGTTACACCTGCGCAGAAGGACAATTACTGAACCTTTTTCCAATCACCTTTCCCCACACTCCCCACGTCCCCCATGCCTCAGACCACCCTGCTGCTTTATTCTTTATCTCATAAATACCCAAGCCCCTTGCCTTCAGGGAGGCAGATTTGAAACTTGTTCTCCTGTCTTGTGTGTCTTGAGAATAAACCCTCTCTTTGCTGCAAACCTTGTCATCGCAGTGTTTTTGCTTGTTGTGTGTCAGGCAAAACAAACCTGGTTCCCTAACAAGCCCCTCCCTGAGCATCCTGCCTGAAACGGTCCATTCCATTGTGCCTGTCCTCATACCTGCTTTACTTTCTTCAATATTACCTGAAATTGTATCATGTATTTGACTATCTGCTCCAGCTCTCACCGCTGCAATATGACCCATGGGTCCAGGGACTTTGTCTTGTATGGCTGTATTTTCAGCATCTGGAACAGTGCTTGGCATCTAGTAGACACTTAAAACCTATTGGCTGAACGCTTGATTAAGTAAATGAATGAGAGTGAGCTGCAGACTTATTATGAAGTACACGTTTGAAAATAAACCTTAACTCTCGACTTTGTTTTAAAATGTTTTTGTTTATTTTGCACATAAATAGTATAATAGTATTCCTTTAAAAGTGAGATGTAATTCAGATTTTTCATGGTCTAAACTTCCCTAATCTACCCCTTAGCATATTTTCTCTCAAGCTTTCCCCACAGTATTCTAAATTAGGTTTTGCAGTAATATGTGGAAATAGGCTTTTGTTTTTCATTTGAGGCAGGAAATATTTGACTTTAATTATGATTTGATGATCCTGGTAAGAAGGGAAGTGGCATGAAGAGCTGGTATTTGTTTTCTGTCTTTAAAGGCTCTGTGTGAGCAGAAAAGATTATCTTCTTGTGTACAAAACCATTTCATAGGTGACTCCTGCAAGAATCATCTTCAGTTAACTCCCAGTACAGTAACTCAGAATTATCGTCAAAATAGATAGATGAAGAAGAATGGCCCTTTGCTGGAAAAAATAATCGAGAAAAGCATATTTCCAAAAGTATGCCAAAAAAAAGACTTCTTTTTCTCATGAAAAATTCAGAGCAAGAAAGAAAATGTTATTTTCACAAGAGAAAGCATGTATTTGGCCAGAGACAAGCCTCCCCCCACTTCCTCCCCCCGCACCCCCAAAGCTGAGGAGATTTTCAGTTAGAGAAAATTGACAACTTTGCCTTGAGGCTTAATTTTATAGCTTTTACCAGCGGCAGCAGCTGTGTTTACTGACGGCCCTGCGTTGCCTCTGAACAAATTCAAGATGAAGTAAAGGATTGGTGTTCTCAGATAATTACCAGCCAAACGAACAATCTCTTACTGTGTGTGGAGCTCCAGGCCTCATGTCCTTACCTTTAAAAATTACCTCAGAAGCTGTTGCTTTTAAAGATAGAAGTTGGTATATCTGCTATAATAGAATGTTTGTAGCCCTGAAGCTGTGGTTTTCAACACCAGCTGCACGTTGGATTCACCTGGGAGCTGAAAGCAGGAAAACGCCAACCCAGTGCCAGAACTCTAACCCGACCCAAATAAATAAAAGGCAGGAACACAAATCCTACTTGTTATTAGGTGTTTGATCACTCGCTGGCTGAGTCCAACATGTGGCTCTGAGAACCACTGCCCTCTGGCCCAGGATACAGTGTGCACCTGAGTTCCATCCTGGATGGGGTGTCTGGCGGGTTTCTCACTGACCCTGCTCCCAGGCCAAATTGTGAAGACAGTTAAATTTATCTTAAGTCTCTCATCTGCCTTTCTGTACCCCTCACCCCACCCCTGGAAACTCCCCTCCTGACATATTTCTCAGGTGCTCTTATCCTGCCCTGTGCCCGCATTTAAGCACTCAGGCTCCACGGCAATTCTTTCTTGCTAAAAGAAAGCTCTCACCATTTCCAGTGTAATAGTATTCCGCTCCCCAAACAAAAAGCATGTAACAGAAATGTGGAATGCTCCAGAATGCAACTGGTGAGTTGAGGTAAAATTAGGGAGAGGAGGCATGTGCTTCTGGCTCCCATCAGGCCCCTTCTGGTAAGCAGCGGTCTACTCAAAAACACCCAGTTCTGCTGGGTGACTCTGGCAAGTTAGTTGACCTCTCTGTGCCTCAGATTCCTCATCTGTCAAACAGGGTGACCCACAAAACTGTTGCGAGGATTATATACGTAAAGCATTTGGAGAGTGCTTGACACACAATAAGCAGTCAATGCACATTAGCAGTTATTACTATCACTGTTATTATTATTATAATTTCAAATTCTTGAGTTTAAGATTGGGTGAAGGAGAGTTCCACATGGAGCAGGAAAACAGAGAAGGCATTATGATTGACTTTCTTTTGCAGCTGACACACTCTGATTGAATTTCAAGAAATATTTTGAGCTATGGCATCCTCATTGGTACACATATGTGTCTAGCTCCTGTATCCCAAGACAATGTCTAATTTGTGCCATCCATTTAGATGTGTATATTCCAAGATCTAGGGAAAAAAAATCCCCCCATCTTTTTTTTTTTTTTTAAACTGTATAATCAACCTTATACAACTAAGACTCTTGGGAAATGAAAGTGAGAGTGAGCAACTGCATAGCTGGAGAGAAACAAGTGCCCCTCTAATTGACTAGTTAACACATAAATTAATGAATTCCACAAACATTTAACAATAAACTCGGTGCCAGATGTCATGCTAGGAAGCAGGGGGGTGGGTGTAGGGTGTGGATACTACGGGGAGGAGACAGGGGCCGAGCCCTCATGTAGCTCAGAGACCGGTGAATGTGTAGAAGGAGGTGTCGTCCAAGTTCAAGTCACAGACCAGAGCCATGAACACCTTCATAGGCCCTGCTATCTTCAGTGCTGGGAGTTGCTCACCCCACTTTGTTTTAAATCTTCCAGGTCAACCATAATATGAGGATGTTGAGAATAGGTTGAACTCATTTCTCCTCTCGAGGATCTTACTTTTCCTTTTTTTGTTGGATTCCACATATAAGTGATATCATATGATATCAATATTTGTCTTTCTCTGTCTGGCTTACTTCAGTTAGTATGATAATCCCTAGGTCTGTCCATGTTGCTGCAGGTAGCAAAATTTCATTCATTTTTATGGCTGAGTAGTATTCCATTGTATATATACCACATCTTCTTTATCCATTCATCTGTCGATGGGCATTTAATATTCCATTGTGTATATATTCCATTGTGTATATATACCACATCTTCTTTATCCATTCATCTGTTGATGGGCATTTAGGTTGCTTCCATGTCTTGGCTGTTGTAAATAGTGCTGCAATGCACATTGGGGTGCATGTGTCTTTTAAAAATATATTTTCTCAGGATATATGCCCAGCAGTGGAATTGCAGGATCATATGACAACTCTATTTTAGTTTTTAAGGAACCTCCATACTGTTCTCCATAGTGACTGCACCAATTTACGTTCCCTCCCATGGCGTAGAAAGGTTCCCTTTTCTCCGCACCCTCTTAAGCATTTATTGTTTGTAGATTTTGATTTGCCTTTCTCTGGTCAGAATGGCCATAATCTCTAATAATTAGTGATGCTGAGCATTTTTTCATGTGCTTGGTGGCCATCTGTTTGTCTTCTTTACCAAAATGTCTATTTAGATCTTCTGCCCATTTTTTGATTGGGTTGTTTGTTTTTTTTGATATTGAGTTGTATGAGCTGTTTATTTTGGGAATTAATCCCTTCTCAGTTGTCACAACGTCTGTAAATATTTCCCCCCATTCTGTAGATTGTCTCCTTTGCTGTGCAAAAGCTTTTAAGTTTAATTAGGTCCCATTTGTTTATTTTGGAAAAGATACAATGTACTTATTTACAAAACAGAGACTCACAGACATAGAACACAAATTTATGGTTACCAAGGGGGAAAGGGCTGGGGAAGGGATAGATTAGGAGGCTGGGATTAACCTATACATACTACTATATATATAAAAGATAACCAACAAGGACCTACTGTCTAGCACAGGAAACTATATTCAATATTTTGTAATAACCTATAAGGGAAAAAAATCAGAAAAAGAATATATATATATATACACATACATATGTATACACATACATGTGTATATATATATATATATATATATATATACACACACACACACACATATATATAACTGAATCACTGTGCTGTACACCTGAAACTAACACAACATTGCAAATCAACTGTACTTCAATTAAAAAAAAAAAAAGGATCTTACTTTTCCAAACAGGCTGACTGGTCAAACAATCTATGCATTCCTTTGTAGGAAATATGCTTTTTACCTACCAAAGAAAAAGTAAGAATACTGCTTGCAAAGAACTGGGAGTAAAAATGCCCAGGGATGACCTAATTAATTGTCTCTGTCCTTGGAAGAAACATGAATGTTCATCCCCTGACACAGCAGTCTTTTTATCTTCTTAGTGACTGATCTGAACGCACTGAATGTCAAATTCAGGGGGTGTGTCTATTATTTTCTTTTTGGAAGTTTCCTAGGGAAGGCTTAAAAAGGTATTTTTGTTTTACTTTGTTTTAAAGTTCACTAAATTCTTAGAAGCTTCTGGATGGCTTAAAAATATTTTTAGGTTATGCTAAAAGTGGAGTCAAATTTTATACAAAAGAAGTTCTTAAAATTGCCTAAAAATCAACTTTGGGGGCCCCTGTAGATAGCACAAGGGATTCTTGTGATTGAACTTCTCTGTATCTGATTGTGGGGTTGCTCACATGAATCTATGCACGTGATAAAACTACACAGAACTAAATACACACACAAACGAGTACGTGTAACTGGTAAAATGTGAACAAAGTAGATTGCTTGAAGGGTAAAAAAAAAAAAGTCTAAATTTTGTAAATATAATAACTTTTGGACTGAACATTTCTAAGTTTCCTTTTAAAGAGTTCTAAGATCTACACCATAATCTAAGGGATCTTCATTTAATTTTGAGCTTTAACTCACAATGACCTTCCACACTTGATGTTATTTTACCTTTTTCCTATAGCCTCTCTGTTATGAGATAACAAGTTTCTAACTCACAGGAAAGTGACTTAAGTGAACTTACTGTCTACTGTAGCATCACTGTGACCTTTCTTTAAAAAGTCATTTTTATTTCTATCAAATTTACTCTCATCTGTTTTATAAGAAATAATTTGCTTTTAAAACAGTGGGGTGCCATGTCTCAGAGATGGACCCCAGTAGACCACACTTTGGAATTGATGCCTTGTGTAGCCCCTTTTTCACTGCCTGTGACCTGGCCTATGACTTGTAGTAACCAATCGAGTGTGTGTTGTGGGGCAGTGATTTGGGGCCCATTCCATGAATTAGACTTAAGAGGATGGCCAGCTTTTCCTCCTCTGGGAATGTTTGCTTTGGGGAACCCTGGTCTGACATAAAAGCAAATTCACTACCCTGCAGGAGAGAGCACTTGGGGAATCCACATGAGGAGGCTCTGGGATGATACAGAGAGGGGGCGAGGTCCAGCTGTCTCAGTGTCCTGGTCGAGCCTTCAGAGGACTCTAGTCCTAGTTGCCATCTGGCTTCAACAGCATGAAAAACTTCAAAAGAGACCAGCAGAAGAACCACCCAACTGAGCCCAGCAACCCACAGAAAAGTTGGACAATAAGTGGCTGTTATTTAAGCCCCTAAGTTTTGAGGCAGTTAGTTATGTAGTACAATTAACAATATGTCTCACATGCTTAATCTTAGGATTTCAAAATGAAAAGAAAGTGAATTGGTGTCCTCAAAATAATTCATATACTACCTTGGAGAATTTTTAAAGGAAAGTAAGCTTTCAATGCACTCAGTATCTAGGTTAGTGAATAGTATTATTATTCTCGATCAAAAAACTCATCAAAAAGTGGAATTCTCTCTGTCCTGGTCCTCACCAGTGCTCGTGGTTTCTTCTCGACTTTCCCCAACTCATCTGAGTCAGAGCTGGAACTGTCCCAGAGAAGCTGTCCACGAGCCTCTTGTTCACGGAGCCATGTTTCCAACTTGCCAATTTTCTGGGGACAATAGTCATTACTTGCTTGTTGTTCCAGAAATTCTGCATTCTGTGTATTTTCTACAAAGAATTAGATGTTCATTTCATTTATTTTTTCCCCTGACAATGATATATTTGTTTAAGTGCTTAGGTTTTTAGGAACACAAAATAATCTACTTGGTGTTCTTTAAAAAAAAAAAAAAAATATATATATATATATACACACACACACACACACACACACATAAAGGATTTCAACTGGTGTTTCTGTAAGCATTAAAAATGCTTTCCTTGTTATTTTTAATCTTCTGAAAGTCACAAGAATGGCACAGTACACACTTGTATACCCTAACTCATCAACAACATTTTGTCACAATATTGTTTTATACATATATGTACACACACACACTTTCCTTCAGCTGAACCATTTGAGAATTAGTTGCAGAGTCACTTCCTCCCAAAATACATCACCACAAGTCTCCTAAGAACAAGGGCAATTTTCCTATGTAACCACAGTACAATTATTACATTTAAGATATATGACATTGAGACAACATTGTTTTCTAATATACGGTCTGTATTCAGATATCCATGGTTGTCTCAGTAATGCCCTTTATAACGGTTTTTTGTTTGTCTGTTTGTGTTTTATTTTTTAGATCCAGGATCCAATCTAGGAATATGTGT